>NC_080386.1:71301789-71624451 GCF_014773155.1 Arachis stenosperma
CTTATTTTATTTTTTTATTTTCGAATTCTATTTTATTTTCCTTTTATATTTTATTCTATTGTATTTTGTTTTTTTTTTCGGTTATTTCAAAAAAAAATAAAAATAAACAAAATTTATCTCTTTGCAATTATTATCATTTCCCTTTTGTCCATCATGGACTCAAGTGGAATTAATCAGTCCAAAAGGACTCTGGGGTCATATGCTAACCCCATTACAGCTGCATATGGGAGTAGCATCTGTATACCTCCCATCAAAGCAAGCAGCTTTGAGCTAAACCCTCAACTCATTATCATAGTGCAGCAAAATTGCCAGTATTCCGGTCTTCCACAGGAAGAACCTACTGAGTTTCTGGCACAATTTTTACAAATTGCTGACACAGTACATGATAAAGAGGTGGATCAGGATGTCTACAGACTATTACTGTTTCCATTTGCTGTAAAAGATCAAGCTAAAAGGTGGTTAAATAACCAACCTACAGCAAGCATAAAGACATGGAAACAGTTGTCAGACAAATTCCTGAATCATTTTTACCCTCCAAAGAGGATGACACAGCTAAGGCTGGACATCAAGGCTTTAAACAAGAGGATAATGAATCCCTTTATGATGCCTGGGAGAGGATAGAGGTATGCTAAGGAAATGTCCCTCTGAAATGTTTTCAGAGTGGGTCCAGTTAGACATTTTCTACTATGGGCTTACAGAAAAAGCTCAGATGTCTTTAGACCACTCAGCTGGTGGATCTATACACATGAGGAGACAATTGAAGAAGCTCAAGAGCTCATAGACACTGTTGCTATAAACCATACTTATATTCTAGCAATGAGTTCGTTCCAAAGGAGGAGGTCATGGCATTAGTCACTGATCCTAATCCTCAGGAACAGATGAATGAGCTTAATCAACAGTTGCTCCTGATGACAGAACAGTTAGCAGAATTTAAAGAATCTCCATGATACTAAGGTTGCTAATAAGAGCATAGAACTGCAGTTGAATCAAGCAAAACAACAAATATCTAAACAAATAACAGAGGAATGTCAAGCATTCAATTGAGGAGTGGGAAGACCTTGAATAACATGTTCAAAAGAGCAAAAAGCCAAACAAGGAACAATTGACAGAGGACAACCAAACCTCTGTTCAAAATCCCTCTGAGGACAGTAAGAGCCCAGAGAGGAATATTGGCGTTCAAACGCCAGAAAGGGAAGGAAGCTGGCGTTAAACGCCCATTCCTTGCCAGTTCTGGCGTTCAAACGCCAGAAAAGGAAGGGAAGTGGCGTTTAACGCCCAAACTTCACCCATTCCTGGCGTTCAAACGCCAAGGGAGGATCAGACACCTGAGAGTGCTGACAGTAATCCCTCTAACAAGGCTTCTTCAACCACTTCTGTAAGGAATAAACCTGCAGCATCTAAGGTTGAAGAATATCAAGCCAAGATGCCTTATCCTCAGAAACTCCGCAAAGCGGAACAGGATAAGCAATTTGCCCGCTTTGCAGACTATTTAAGGACTCTTGAAATAAAGATTCCTTTTGCAGAGGCACTTGAGCAAATACCTTCTTATGCTAAGTTTCATGAAGGAAATCTTAAGTCATAAGAAGGATGGAGAGAAACTGAAAAAGTGTTTCTCACTGAAGAATGCAGTGCAGTCATTCTAAAAAGCTTACCAGAAAAGCTTCAAGATCCTGGAAGCTTTCTGATACCATGCACATTGGAAGGCACTTACCCCAAGGTAGCCTTATGTGATCTTGGAGCAAGTATCAATTTAATACCTGCATCCACTATCAGAAAGCTTGGGTTGATTGGAGAAGTCAAACCAACCAGGATATGCCTCCAACTTGCTGATGGCTCCATTAAACACCCATCAGGCATAATAGAGGACATGATTGTCAAGGTTGGGCCATTTTCCTTTCCAACTGACTTTGTGGTGCTGGAAATGGAGGAGCACAAAAGTGCAACTCTCATTCTAGGAAGACCTTTCCTAGCAACTGGACGAACTCTCATTGATGTACAAAAGGGGGAAGTAACCTTGAGAGTCAATGAGGATGAGTTCAAGTTGAATGCTGTAAAAGCTATGCAGCATCCAGACACACCAGAGGACTGCATGGACGCTGACATTATTGACTCTCTGGTGAAGAGATCAATATGGCTAAAAGCCTAGAATCAGAGCTTGAGGACATCTTCAAAGATACTCAACCTGATCAGGAAGAGCCAGAGGAGGCAAAATTTTCAAAAATTCCTCAGGAGGAGGATAAGCCTCCTAAGCCTGAACTCAAACCATTACCACCATCCCTGAAATATGCATTTCTGGGGGAGGGTGAAACTTTTCCAGTAATTATAAGCTCTGCCTTAAATTCACAGAAGAGGAAGCACTGATTCAAGTGCTAAGGACACACAAGACAGCTCTTGGTGGTCCATAAGTGATCTCAAGGGCATTAGCCCAGCCAGATGCATGCACAAGATCCTATTGGAGGATAATGCCAAACCAGTGGTCCAACCACAGAGAAGGCTAAATCCTGCCATGAAGGAGGTGGTGCAGAAAGAGGTCACTAAATTACTAGAGGCTGGGATTATTTATCCTATCTCTGACAGCCCCTGGGTGAGCCCTGTCCAAGTTGTTCCCAAAAAGGGAGCATGACAGTGGTTCATAATGAAAAAAATGAACTGGTTCCTACAAGAACAGTCACAGGGTGGCGCATGTGTATTGATTACAGAAGACTCAATACAGCCACCAGAAAGGATCATTTTCCTTTACCATTCATAGACCAAATGCTAGAAAGACTAGCTGGTCATGATTACTACTGCTTTTTGGATGGCTATTCAGGCTACAACCAAATTGCAGTAGATCCTCAGGACCAAGAGAAAACAGCATTTACTTGCCCTTCTGGCGTGTTTGCCTACAGAAGGATGCCTTTTGGTCTGTGCAATGCACCTGCAACCTTTCAGAGGTGCATGCTCTCTATCTTCTCAGATATGGTAGAGAAATTTCTGGAAGTCTTCATGGATGACTTCTCAGTATATGGAGACTCATTCAGCTCCTGTCTTAACCACCTATCACTTGTCCTGAAAAGATGCCAAGAGACTAACCTAGTTTTAAACTGGGAGAAATGTCACTTTATGGTGACTGAAGGAATTGTCCTTGGGCACAAAATTTCAAACAGGGGAATAGAGGTGGATAAGGCAAAGGTAGAGGTAATTGAAAAATTACTACCACCTGCCAATGTTAAGGCAATCAGAAGCTTTCTGGGGCATGCAGGATTCTACAGAAGGTTTATTAAGGACTTTTCGAAAATTGCTAAACCTCTGAGTAACCTGTTAGCTGCTGACACACCATTTGTGTTTGACACATAGTGTTTGCAGGCATTTGAGACCATGAAAGCTAAACTGGTCACAGCACCAGTCATCTCTGCACCAGATTGGGCATTACCATTTGAATTAATGTGTGATGCCAGTGATCATGCCATTGGTGCAGTGTGGGACAGAGGCATAACAAACTTCTGCATGTCATTTATTATGCTAGCCGTGTTCTAAATGATGCACAGAAGAATTACACAACCACAAAAAGAATTACTTGCAGTGGTCTATGCCATTGACAAGTTTAGATCCTACCTAGGGATCAAAGTGATTGTGTACACTGACCATGCTGCTCTTAAATACTTACTCACAAAGCAGATTCAAAACCCAGGCTTATAAGATGGGTGTTGCTTCTGCAAGAGTTTGATATAGAAATAAGAGACAGAAAAGGGACAGAGAATCAAGTAGCTGATCATCTGTCCAGAATAGAACCAGTAGCTGGGGCGTCCCTCCCTTCTACTGAGATCTCTGAGACTTTCCCAGATGAGCAACTCTTTGCCATCCAGGAAGCTCCATGGTTTGCAGATATTGCAAACTATAAAGCTGTGAGGTTCATACCCAAAGAGTACAGTTATGTGCAGAGAAAGAAATTAATTTCAGATGCCAAATACTACCTTTGGGATGAACCATATCTCTTTAAGAGATGTGCTGACGGAGTGATCCGCAGGTGTGTACCCAGAGAGGAAGCACGAAGGATCCTATGGCACTGCCATGGATCACAGTATGGAGGACATTTTGGAAGTGAGCGAACAGCCACTAAAGTTCTCCAGTGCGGCTTCTACTGGCCTACTCTCTATAAAGATTCCCGAGAGTTTGTGCGTAACTGTGACAGTTGCCAAAGAGCTGGTAACCTGCCTCACGGATATGCCATGCCTCAACAAGGAATATTAGAGATAGAATTGTTTGATGTATGGGGAATTGATTTCATGGGACCATTCCCACCATCATACTCAAACACTTACATTCTGGTGGCAGTGGACTATGTATCTAAATGGGTAGAAGCAATTGCTACACCCACTAATGATACCAAGACTGTGCTGAATTCCTCCAGAAAAACATTTTCAGCAGGTTTGGCGTCCCCAGAGTGCTAATCAGTGATGGGGGCACTCATTTCTGCAATAACAGCTATACTCTGCTATGGTTAGATATGGAATCAGCCATAAGTGGCAACTCCGTATCATCCACAGACAAATGGGCAAGCTGAAGTCTCTAACAGAGAGCTAAAAAGAATCCTGGAACGGACTGTAATGGCCCGAAGAAAGGATTGGGCAAAGAGCTTGGATGATGCTCTGTGGCATACAGAACAGCATTCAAGACTCCTATAGGAACCTCTCCATACCAATTGGTGTATGGGAAGGCCTGTCATTGCCTGTGGAACTGGAACATAAAGCCTACTGGGCAACCAGATTCCTAACATGGATGCACAGTTAGCTGGTGAGAAAAGACTGCTCCAGCTAAATGAGCTAGAGGAGTTCAGACTCAATGCCTTTGAAAATGCAAAAATTTATAAGGAGAAGGCAAAAAGTGGCATGACAAGAAATTGTCAACCAGAGTCTTTGAGCCAGGACAAAAAGTTCTGCTCTCAACTCCAGGCTCAAATTGTTTCCAGAAAAACTCAAGTCCCGGTGGAGGGGTCCATATGTGATTACAGGAGTATCACCATATGGATATGTTGAGCTTCAGGATATTGATTCTGACAAGAAGTTCATGTTAATGGACAGAGGATCAAGCACTATCTTGAAGGAAATTTTGAGCAGGAATGCTCAAAACTGAGACTTGAGTGATTCTCAGTGAAAGTCCAGCTAAAGACAGTAAAGAAGCGCTTGCTGGGAGGCAACCCAGTCATTAGGAAGGTGTATGATTAGTTCTTACAGAGGCAAGTATCAAAAATGAAGGAATTCACAGAGTTATAGAAGGATTCAGCTCAAAAAGCAGAGAAAATGAGCTTACTGGCGAAAAAACGCCAGTAAGGGGCATTTTGGGCGTTAAACGCCAGAATGGGCACCATTCTGGGCGTTTAACGCCAGTAATGGTACCATTTTGGGCGTTAAACGCCAGAATGGGCACCATTCTGGGCGTTTAACGCCAGGTGTGCAGCATCCTGGGCGTTTTGGAAAAACGCCCAGTGATAAAGGATTTCTGGCGTTAGCCAGGGCACCTGGCTGGGCGTTAAACGCCCAAAAGGGGTAGCAAATGGGCGTTAAACGCCAGAATGGGTGCCATTCTGGGTGTTCAACGCCAGAAAGGTGGGGGGACCACATTTTTGTTTTCAACTCAATTTTTTTCAAACTTTCCTCTTTTTAACCATACTCTTCTACATAAATGCACTTCAACCTTTCATTATTCACTTTCAAATCTTCACAAATCAAAACCATTCTTCAAATCTATTTCAAATTAATCCCAAATCTTCTTCAAAAACTCACCCTTTTCTCAATTTCTTTTCATATCTTCTCAAATCTCCTTTCAAATTTTTATTTTTTCGAAATCTCTCCTCCCCACCTTATAAATACACGTTTGTTCCCCTCTTCCAACCACACCATTCGAATTTTCTCTTCCTCCCCCTCTCTTCTCTCTTCTCTTTTGCTTGAGGACAAGCAAACCTCTAAGTTTGGTGTGCTTTTCCGTGATCACTAAGCCAAGATTCATCAATATCATGGCTCCTAAGGGAAAACAAACCAATTTAAGAGGCAAGAAAGAGAATAATCCAAAGAATCTTTGGAATGAAGAGAAGTTCTTAACCAAAGAACATGAAGACCATTATCATAAAATAATGGGCATGAGGTCAGTGATCCCGGAAGTTAAATTTGATCTGAAAGAAGATGAATATCCGGGGATCCAAGAGCAAATTCGAAACAGAGGATGGGAAGTTCTAACCAATCCCGAGACAAAGGTTGGAAGGAACATGGTTCAGGAATTCTACTCAAATCTGTGGCTAACAGATAAGCAGAGAATGACTGGAACTGCTTACCATACCCATAGAACCATGGTCAGAGGGAAAGTTATATACTTCCATCTGGACAAAATAGAGAAATATTCAAGTTGCCTCAACTGCAAGATGATCCTGATTCCTTTAATAGGAGGATGGTGAGAGTAGATAAGGGGTTGGATCAGGTTCTAGAGGACATATGCCTCCCTGGAACTAAGTGGATAACCAATTCTAAGGGTGTCCTAACCAACTCAGAGGGGAGACCTCAAACCAATTGCAAGAGGTTGGCTAGACTTTATTGGGCATTCCATATTGCCCACTAGCAACCGTTCTGAGGTCACCATCAAGAGAGCAGTGATGATTCATTGCATTATGCTTGGAAAAGAGGTGGAGGTCCATCATGTGATTGCTTGTGAGATTTACACAATTGCAAATAAGAATTCCACTGAAGCTAAATTGGCTTACCCAAGCTTGATTTCCTTGCTCTGTAAAGAGGCTGGGGTGAAGATGGGAGTAGATGAGTTCATACCCATTGAACACCCAATCACCAAAAAGTCAATGGAAGGACAAGTGCAAGACAACTCCATCAAAGGAGGGCGCATGAGTTCCTCCTGAACTCCCTGAAATTGGCTACTGGGCCAACCTAGAAGCATCTATTAACAAGTTGCAAGAGACTATGGAGCAACTGAAGGAAGAACAGCAGAATCAAA
Source organism: Arachis stenosperma (assembly GCF_014773155.1). NCBI lineage: Eukaryota > Viridiplantae > Streptophyta > Magnoliopsida > Fabales > Fabaceae > Arachis > Arachis stenosperma. The sequence continues at coordinate 71,308,765 of NC_080386.1, forward strand.
ACTGCATGCTCTGCAAATTGCTGAAGGAACAAGAGAAGCAGGGGCGTGAAATCCAAGAGATGAAACGCCAAAAGCTCTCCTCTCAAGCTGAGGGAGCATCCACTTCTCAAAATCAAGGTTGTTGAGTCCTAACTCTGTGAAAACCTCTATCATTAGGAGCCTATTTTTTTTGTTTTTCTTGTCTTATTTTATATTTTTTTAGTCTCATCTTATATCTATATTTGAGTCTTGTTCTTAGTTCATAATTAATAAAATTTAAGTTTATGCCTTAAAGCTATGAATGTCCTATGAATCCATCACCTCTCTTAAAAGAAAAATGCTTTAATCACAAAAGAACAAGAAGTACAGGGTTTCGAAATTTATCTCTGAAACTAGTTGAATTAGTTTGATGTGGTGACAATACTTTTTGTTTTCTGAATGAATGCTTGAACAGTGCATATGTCTGTTGAATTTGTTGTTTTTAAGAATGTTAAATTTGTTGGCTCTTGAAAGAATGAGGAGAAAAGAGAACTGTTATTGAGGATCTGAAAAATCATCAAATTGATTCTTGAAGCAAGAAAAAGCAGTGAATCCAAAAAAAAAAATTTATAATAATTTTTCGAAAAAAAAAAGAATAGAAAAAAAAGAAAAAGAAAGAAAAAGAAGGAAATAAAGTTGTGATCCAAGGCAAAAGAGTGTGCTTAAGAACCCTGGACACCTCTAATTGGGGACTTTAGCAAAGCTGAGTCACAATCTAAAAAAGGGTTCACCCAATTATGTGTCTGTGGCATGTATGTATCCGGTGGTAATACTGGAAGACAGAGTGCTTTGGGCCACAGCCAAGACTCATACACTAGCTATGTTCAAGAATCAATATACTTAACTAGGAGAATCAATAACACTATCTGAGTTCTGAGCTCTTATAGATGCCAATCATTCTGAACTTCAAAGGATAGAGTGAGATGCCAAAACTGTTCGGAGGCAAAAAGCTACTAGTCCCGCTCATCTAATTGGAGCTGTGTTTCTTTGATATTTTGGAGTCTATAGTATATTCTCTTCTTTTTATCCTATTTTGATTTTCAGTTGCTTGGGGACAAGCAACAATTTAAGTTTGGTGTTGTGATGAGCGGATAATTTGTATGCTTTTTGGCATTGTTTTTAGTATGTTTTTAGTATCTTTTAGTTAGTTTTAGTATATTTTTATTAGTTTTTAATTAAAATTCACTTTTCTGGACTTTACTATGAGTTTGTGTTTTTCTGTGATTTCAGGTATTTTCTGACTGAAATTGAGGGTCCTGAGCAAAAATCTGATCCAGAGACTGAAAAGGACTGCAGATGCTGTTGGATTCTGACCTCCCTGCACTCAAAGTGGATTTTCTGGAGCTACAGAAGCCCAATTGGCGCGCTCTCAACGGCCTTGGAAAGTAGACATCCTGGGCTTTCCAGCAATATAATAGTCCATACTTTGCCCAAGATTTGATGGCCCAAACCGGCGCTCAAAGTCACCTACAGAAATTCCAGCGTTAAACGCCGGAACTGGCATAAAATTTGGAGTTAAACGCCCAAACTGGCATGAAAGCTGGCGTTTAACTCCAGAAAAGGTCTCTACACGAAATTCCTTCATTGCTCAGCCCAAGCACACACCAAGTGGGCCCGGAAGTGGATTTTTCTGTCATTTACTCAATTCTGTAAACCTTAGGACACTAGTTTACTACTTATAGGATCTTTTGACATTGTATCCGTACCTTATGACCTCATAACAATTTGTACACATTTCTTTCCACAGTATGAGCCTCTAAACCCCATGGTTGGGGGTGAGGAGCTCTGCTGTGTCTTGATGGATTAATGCAATTACTACTGTTTCTTATTCAATCATGCTTGCTTCCATTCTAAGATAACACTTGTTCTTAATCCGGATGAATGTGATGATCCGTGACAATCATCATCATTCTCAACTATGAACACGTGCCTGACAACCACCTCTGTTCTATCTTAGATTGAGTAGTTATCTCTTGGGTTCTTTAATCGGAATCTTCGTGGTATAGGCAGGACCTGATGGCAGCATTCAAGAGAATCCGGAAGGTCTAAACCTTGTCTGTGGTATTCTGAGTAGGATTCAATGATTGAATAACTGTGATGTGCTTCAAACCTGTAACCTACTGGGCGTTAGTGACAGACGCAAAAGAGGGATTCTATTCCGGTAGGGGAGGGAACCAAACCGGTGATTGGCAGTACTGTGACAGAGTGCGTGCATTAGCTTTCACTGCGAGGATGGGAGGTAGCCATTGACAACGGTGAAACCCTACACGAGCTTGCCATGGAAGGAGACTTGCGTGTTTGATGAAGAAGACGGTAGGAAAGCAGGGATTCAGAAGATGGAGCATCTCCAAACCTCAGCCTATTCTCCATTACTGCAAAACAAGTAACCATTTCATGTTCTTTTGCTTTTCACAATCAATCCTGATAATTTCTGATATCCTGACTAAGATTTACAAGATAACCATAGCTTGCTTCAAGCCGACAATCTCCGTGGGATCGACCCTTGCTCACGCAAGGTATTACTTGGACGACCCAGTGCACTTGCTGGTTAGTTGTGCGGAATTGCAAAAGTGTTATTGCAATTTCGTGCACCAGCTCTCTTTGTACAAGTACCCTCTAATGTGTATGGTATCATGAAGCTTCTGGGATCTTTAAGCTTTTTTAGTAAGCTTTTTAGAATGACTGCACTGCAATCTTCAGTGAGGAAAACTTTTTCAGTTTCGTTCTCTCCAGTCCTTCTTATGACTCAAGATCTCTTTCATGAACTTAGCATAAGAGGGTATTTGCTCAAGTGCCTCTGCAAATGGAATCTTTATTTCAAGAGTCCTGAGATAGTCTGCAAAGCGGGTAAATTGCTTATCCTGCTCCGCTTGGCAGAGTTTCTGAGGATAAGGCATCTTGGCTTTGTATTCCTCAACCTTAGTTGCTGCAGGTTTATTTCATACAGAGGTGGTTGGGAAAGCCTTCTTAGAGGGGTTGCTATCAGCACTTGTATGTGTCTGATCCCTCACTGGCGTTTGAATGCCAGGGTTGGAAGCTGGATTGGCGTTGGATGCCAACTCCTTACCTGTTTCTGGCGTTTGAACGCCAAAACTGAGCTTTCCTTGGGCGGTTAATGCCAACTCCTTGCCTGTTTGTGGCGTTTGAACGCCAGAACTGAGCATGGGTTGAGCGTTTAGCGCCAGCTCTCCACCCTTTTCTGGCGTTTGAGCACCAGAATTATTCCTCTCTGGGCTCTTACTATCCTCAGAGGGATTTTGGGTAGCAGTTTGTCCATTTCTTGGCTTCCTGCTGCCTTGAAGTGAGGTATTTAATGTTTTTTCACTTCTTAATTGAACTGCTTGGCACTCTTCTATTATTTGTTTTGATAACTGCTGTTCTGTTTGCTTCAACTGCACTTCCATATTCATATTAGCCATTCTTGTGTCTTGTAGTATCTCCTTGAATTTGGCTAGCTGTTTTGTTAGAAAATCTAATTACTGATTGAATTGAGTAACTTGTTCTGTAGGACTGAGTTCAGCAGTTACTGTTTTAGCCTCTTCTTTCATGGAAGGTTCACTACTTAGGTACAGATGCTGATTTCTGGCTACTGTATCAATGAGCTCTTGAGCTTCTTCAATTGTCTTTCTCATGTGTATAGATCTACCAGCTGAGTGGTCCAAAGACATCTGAGCTTTCTCTGTAAGCCCATAATAGAAGATGTCTAACTGCACCCACTCTGAAAATATTTCAGAGGGGCATTTTCTTAGCATCTCTCTGTATCTCTCCCAGGCATCATAAAGAGATTTGTTATCTCTTTGTTTAAATCCTTGGATGTTCAGCCTTAACTGTGTCATCTATTTTGGAGGGAAATATTGATTCAGGAATTTTTTTTGACAGATGTTTCCATGTCCTTATGCTAGCCTTAGGTTGGTTATTTAACCACCTCTTAGCTTGGTCTTTTACGACAAATAGAAACAGTAATAATCTGTAGACATCTTGATCTACTTCCTTATCATGTACTATGTCAGCAATTTGTAAAAACTGTGCCAGAAACTCTGTAGGTTCTTCTTGTGGAAGACCGAAATACTGGCAACTTTGCTGCACCATGATAATAAGCTGAGGATTCAACTCAAAACTACAGACTCCAATGGAGGGTATACAGATACTACTCCCATATGAAGCAGTAGTGGGGTTAGCATATGACCCCAGAGTCCTTCTGGACTGTTCATTTCCACTTAGGTCCATGATAGAAAAAGGGAGATGACGTGGATTTATTTTATTTATTTTATTATATTTAATAAAAAAATTCAAAATAATAAAATAAAATAAAAACTAAAATAAAAATAAAAATATTTAAAAATATTTTATGAGGATTTTGAAAAATGAAGAGAGAGAAAAAGTGGTTAGGAAGTTTTGAAAAAGATATGATTTTTTTAAAAAAATTTAAAAAGATATGATTTGAAAAGGATATGATTTTTTCTTTTTTTTGAAAACTTGACAACTAAGATATGATAAGATAAAATTTTGAAATTGAAATCTGAATTTTTATGGAAAATTTCAAAATATTTGCTTAAAAATAGTTAGAAAAGATATTTTTTATTTTTGAATTTTATGATGAAAGAGAAAAACATACAAAAGACACAAGACTTAAAATTTTTAGATCTAATGCTCCTTGTTTTTGAAAATTTTGGAGGAAAAACACCAAGGAACACCAAACTTAAAAATTTTAAGATCAAAATACAAGGAAGACTCAAGAACACTTTTAAGACTAACAAGAACAACAAGAACATGAAGATAGAACACCAAACTTAAAATTTTTAGAAAACCAAAATAAAATTTTTGAAAATTAAAGGAAAATTAACAAGAGAACACAAAACTTAAAATTTGGCACAAGATTTAATCAAAGAAAAATTATTTTTGAAAAAAATTTTAAAAGGAAGATACCCAATTACCAAGAACACAAGCACACGCTTTAACCAACTGAGCTATAAATGTAACGTGTTTTAAAAAGGTATTTTTAAAGAAAAATAAAAACATGCAATTTGAAAATTGAAAGATAAAGAAAAGCATGCAATTGACACCAAACTTAAAACATGACACTAAACTAACAGAAAAACTCAAAATTAATAAAGAAAAATAATATTTTTGAAAAATTTTTGAAAAGAAAATAAAAGACTCTGACCCAAAAGACAAAATTTTTCTAATCTAAGCAACAAAATAAACCGTTAGTTGTTCAAACTCGAACAACCCCCGGCAACGGTGCCAAAAACTTGGTGCACGAAATTGCAAATCACACTTTTCACAATTCGTACCACTAACCAGCAAGTGCACTGGGTCGTCCAAGTAATACCTTACGTGAGTAAGGGTCGATCCCACAGAGATTGTTGGCTCGAAGCAAGCTATGGTTATCTTGTAATTCTTAGTCAGGATATCAATTATAATTTCAGTTGACTTGCAAATGAACAAGAGAGCATGGATTAAATAATACTTGTTATGCAGTAATGGAGAATATGTTGGAGTTTTGGAGATGCTTTGTCTTCTGAATCTCTGCTTTCCCCCTGTCTTCTTCTTCACGCACGCAAGGTTCCTCCTATGGCAAGCTGTGTGCTGGTGGATTACCATTGTCAATGGCTACCATCCGTCCTCTCAGTGAAAATGGCCCAGGTGCGCTGTCACCGCACGACTAATCATCGGTCAGTTCTCACTCATGCTGGAATATGATCCATTGATCCTTTTGCGTCTGTCACTACGCCCAACCCTTGTGAGTTTGAAGTTTGTCACAGTTATTCAATCCCTGAATCTTACTCAGAATACCACAGACAAGGTTTAGACTTTCCGGATTCTCAAGAATGCTGCCAATGGATTCTAGCTTATACTACGAAGACTCTAATTAAGGAATCCAAGAGATACTCATTTAATCTAAGGCAGAACGAATGTGGTTATCAGGCACGCATTCATAGATTGAGAATGGCGAGAGTGTCACGGATCATTGCATTCATCATATTGAAGTGCGAATGAATATCTTAGATAGAAACAAGCGTGTTTGAATAGAAAACAGAAATAATTGCATTAATCCATCGAGACACAACAAAGCTCCTCATCCCCAACAATGGAGTTTAGAGACTCATGCCATCAAAGAGTACAAAATTCAGATCTAAAAAGTCAAGAGGTACAAAATAAATCTCTAAAAGTTGTTTAAATACTAAACTAGTAACCTAGGTTTACAAAAAATGAGTAAACTGATATAGATAGTGCAGAAATCCACTTCTGGGGCCCACTCGGTGTGTGCTGGGGCTGAGACTTGAGCTTTTCACGTGCCTGGACTGTTTCTGGAGTTAAACGTCAGGTTGTAACCTTTTTTGGGCATTTAACTCCAATTTGCAACCTGTTTCTGGCATTTAATGCCAGAATGGAACATGAACGCCAGTTTCCGTCATTTATCTTCGAGCAAAATATGGACTATTATATATTGCTGGAAAGCCCTGGATGTCTACTTTCCAACGATGTTGAGAGCGCACCAATTGGACTTATGTAGCTCTAAAAAAAACCATTTCAAGTGCAGGGAGGTCAGAATCCAACAGCATCAACAGTTCTTTTTCAGCCTGAATCAGATTTTTGCTCAGCTCCCTCAATTTCAGCCAGAAAATATCTAAAATCACATAAAAATATACAAACTCATAGTAAAGTCCAGAAATATAAATTTTGCATGAAAACTAATAAAAACATACTAAAAAGTGGCTAGAACCTACTAAAAACTACCTAAAAACAATGCCAAAAAGCGTATAAATTATCCGCTCATCAATAGAAAGGTTGGCCAGGGAAGGCCGACTTGATAGATATCTCATGAAAAGGTCGGACAATCATGGGAAAAGAAAGCGAGATGACGAGGACAGAAGAGACCCACCACCACAAACCCCCGAGAGGCATATACATATGATCTCTAGAGGATTCGCGGGAGGGGGACTCACTAAATCATCTCGCAAGAGACACCTAAAGCGAGTTTATCAAGTCGAAAACGAGTCTCCCGATCTCCCAACCATCTCATTCACCAAAGAGGACGGGCAGGGGATCATGCCCGGGCATGACGACCTGGTGGTGATAACTATGATCTTGGCAAATGCCAACCTCTACAGAACCTTGGTGGACTAAGGGAGTTCGGCGGACATCCTCTTTAAGCCTACATTCGACAAATTAGGGTTGAATGAAAGGGAGCTAAAAGCTTACCCGGACACCCTGTATGGGCTAGGAGACATGCCAATTAAGCCACTGGGATACATCCCCCTCCACACGACCTTCGGAAAGGGGGAAAATTCCAAAACTCTGAGCATCGACTTTATCATCATTGATGTCGGATCGGCGTATAATGCCTTAATCGGCAAGACTACGCTAAATCGGCTCGGAGCGGTGGTGTCAACCCCTCACCTTTGCATGAAATTCCCAACACCTGAGGGAATAGCGATGGTACGGGGAGACCAGAAGTTGGCGAGAAAATGCTACAATGAAAGCTTGAACCTCCGAGGAAAGAGCAAGGAAGTTCACACTATAGAGCTCGGGGGAATAAAAGCCAAAGAAGAGCTGCGGCCACAGCCAGGGGGAAGAACTGAAGAAGTTCAAATCGGGAAAGAGGAAGGGAAAAATACCGACATAGGGGCCAGCCTAGACGGAGACATGAAACAGAGGCTGATAAAGCTCCTGCAAGATAACTCCGACCTCTTCGCTTGGAAAGCTTCCGACATGCCAGGGATAGACCCTCGGCTCATGTCCCACAAGCTCTCAGTACACCCCAGATCGTGACCCGTACAGCAGCGTAGGCGCAAGCTCGGAACAGAATGAGCTCAAATGGTGGAGGAGCAAGTGCAAGCCCTCTGGTGCACGAATTTGCAATCCGTACAACTAACCAGCAAGTGCACTGGGTCGTCCAAGTAATACCTTACGTGAATAAGGGTCGATCCCACGGAGATTATTGGTTTGAAGCAAGCTATGTTTATTTTATTATTCTTAGTCAGGATATTAATTAAAATTATTAGTTGGAATTATTAGATTGGAAAAATAAAAGAGAATAAAATCGTTACTTGTTGTGCAGTAATGAGAAATATGTTGGAGTTTTGGAGATGCTTTGTCCTCTGAATTTCTGCAATATAATATTCAACTCAATTGTTTGTAAAGCACGTCTACGGAAAGCTGTATGTAGGGTGTCACCATTGTCAGTGGCTACCTCCCATCCTCTCAGTGAAAACGGTCCAGGTGCTCTGTCACAGCACGGCTAATCAGCTGTTGGTTCTCGATCATGTTGGAATAGGATCCATTGATCCTTTTGCATTTGTCATCACGCCCAGCAATCGCGAGTTTGAAGTGCGTCACAGCCATTCAATCCTTGAATCCTACTCGGAATACCACAGACAAGGTTTAGACCTTCCGGATTCTCAAGAGTGGCCGCCATCAATTCTAGCTTATACCGCGGAGATTCGGATTAAGGAATCTAAGAGAAGCTCATTCAGTCTGATGTAGAACGGAGGTGTTTGTCAGGCACACGTTCATGGATTGAGGGAGGTGATGAGTGTCACGGATCATCACCTCCTTCATAATTAAGCGCAAATAAACATCTTAGATCGGACTATACACACGTTTGAGTGAAATAGAAACAATTGCATTAATTCATCGAGACGCTGCAGAGCTCCTCACCCCCAACAATGGAGTTTAGAGACTCATGCCGTCAAAAAGTATGTAATTCAGATCTGAAAATGTCATGAGGTACAAAATAATTCTCTAAAAGTTGTTTAAATAGTAAACTAGTAACCTAGGTTTACATAAAATGAATAAACTAAGATAATTGGTGCAGAAATCCACTTCTGGGGCCCACTTGGTGTGTGCTGGGGCTGAGACTAAAGCTATCCACGAGCTGAGGCTTTTCTTGGAGTTGAACTCCAAGTTATAACGTGTTTTGGGCGTTCAACTCTGGATCATGACGTGTTTCTGGCGTTTAACTCCAGACAGCAGCATGTACTTGGCGTTCAACGCCAAGTTACGTCGTCTATCTTCGCGCAAAGTATGGACTATTATATATTGCTGGAAAGCCCTGGATGTCTACTTTCCAACGCCGTTGAGAGCGCGCCAATTGGACTTCTGTAGCTCCAGAAAATCCATTTCGAGTGCAGGGAGGTCAGGATCCAACAGCATCAGCAGTCCTTTTTCAGCCTAACTCAGATTTTTGCTCAGCTCCCTCAATTTCAGCCAGAAAATACCTGAAATCACAGAAAAACACACAAACTCATAGTAAAGTCCAGAAATATGATTTTTGCCTAAAAACTAATAATATTTAACTAAAAACCAATTAAAACATGCTAAAATCTACATGAAATTATCCCCAAAAAGCGTATAAAATATCCGCTCATCACAACACCAAACTTAAACTGTTGCTTGTCCTCAAGCAACTAGATAAATAAAATAGGATAATAAGAAATTAAGAAGCAATAATATTTCAGAGTTTTAAGTGAAGCTCAGATTCTAATTGGATGAGCGGGGCTAGTAGGTTTTTGCTTCTGAACAGTTTTGGCATCTCACTTTATCCTTTGAAATTCAGAATGATTGGCATCCATAGGAACTCAGAATTCAGATAGTATTATTGATTCTCCTAGTTTAGTATGTTGATTCTTGAACACAGCTACTTAATGAGTCTTGGCTGTGGCCCTAAGCACTTTGTTTTCCAGTATTACCACCGGATACATAAATGCCACAGACACATAACTGGGTGAACCTTTTCAGATTGTGACTTAGCTTTGCTCAAGTCCCCAATTAGAGGTGTCCAGAGTTCTTAAGCACACTCTTTTTCTCTGGATCACGACTTTAACCACTCAGTCTCAAGCTTTTCACTTGGACTTGCATGCCACAAGCACATGGTTAGGGACAGCTTGATTTAGCCGCTTAGGCCTGGATTTATTTCCTTGGGCCCTCCTATCCATTGATGCTCAAAGCCTTGGATCCTTTTCACCCTTGCCTTTTGGTTTAAAGGGCTATTGGCTTTTTCTACCTCTTTTGCTTTTTTTTTTTTGCAAGCTTGTTTTTCACTGCTTTTTCTTGCTTCAAGAATCAATTTTGTGATTTTTCAGATCATCAATAACATTTCTCTTGTTCATCATTCTTTCAGGAGCCAATAATTTTAACATTCATAAAATTCAATATCAAAAATATGCACTGTTCAGGCATTCATTCAGAAGACAAAAAGTATTGCCACCACATATAAATAATTAGAATTTTTCTTATTAAGAACTCGAAAAAAAAATATTGCCTCTTTATTCTAAAAATCTACTATTTTATTCATGTTTGATGATGATGAGAAAAATAAATTATAACTTAATTGGAATTAAAATCAAAGTAGAGATACTAATTACTAATATATAACTTCTAAGGTAAATTTCTAATAAGAACAGTTATCACAGAGTTAAGGCAAAGATTAGAACTCAACGACCTTTATTTTGGAAAGTGGATGTTCCTCTAGTCTGTGGGGTGCTTGGTCCTTCAAGATATAATTTCTGACGCTTCAGTTCCTTCAAGTTACATCCTTGCTCTTCCTGTTTCCTTAGGTGCCATGATCTTGATGAGTTTTAGCTCAATGATCATGGCAAACCACACCAAACTTAGAGGTTTGCTTGTCCTCAAGCAAAAGAAAGGATAAGAGAGGAATAAAGGGAGAGGCAATTTTGAAATTCAAAAGATATGATGAGTTGAAAAAGATTTTTAAAAAAAGATATAAGATAAAAGATATGATTTATAAAAGATAAATATGATAAGAAAAAGATATAATTTAAAAAGATATGAATGATATTTAAAAATAAATCTGAATTTTTAATTTGAAAAAGATTTTAGAAGATGATTAAGTGTTGAAGAACTTTTAAAAAAAAGAGTTGGATTGGATTGGAAAACAATTTGTTTTTATGGATTAAGATGCATGTAATATTTTTGAAAAAGGGATTTTAGAAATTAGGGTTCTTAGAAATTAGAATTAAAATTTTTGAAATTGAAGGATGATATTTGGAAACATGTTTATGCAAGAAATCATGAATTGAAACATAAAAATTAGAAAATTTGTGAAGAAAAACGAATTTTACCTCCTCCCCACCATCCTGGCGTTAAACGCCCAAATGCTGCATGTTTTGGGCGTTTAACGCCCAATTGCTGCTTCTCCTGGGCGTTCAACGCCCAGCTGTTGCTTCTTTCTGGCGTTGAACGCCAGGAAGTCTTTTGTCACTGGGCGTTTTTCAGAACGCCCAGAATGTTGTCAATCTGGCGTTAAACGCCCAGAAGGTGCTTCTTTCTGGCGTTCAACGCCCAGAAGATGCTCCTTTCTGGCGTTTAACGCCCAGATGGCTACCCTTAATGGCGTTGAACGCCCAGTGGGTGCTTCTTTTGGGCGTTCAATGCCCAAAATGTTTCTTACTGGCTTTTTCACGCCAGTGAGCTTCCAAATTCCCTTGTAACTCTGTGAATCCAATCAATTGCTATTTTACCTTGAAGATACTTTGACATATACCTGTAAAAATCAATTAATTAATCAAAACGAATAAACTTAAATTTTGTGATTGGCTGGGTTGCCTCCCAGCAAGCGCTTCTTTATTGTCCTTAGCTGGACAGTGAGCTCTCATGGAGTCTCACAGATAATCAGAGCAAGGTAGGGACCTCCCAACATCAAACTTAGAGTTTGAATGTGGGGGTTCAACGCCAAACTTAGAGTTTGGTTGTGGCCTCCCAACACCAAACTTAGAGTTGGACTGTGGGGGCTTTGGTTGACTCTGCAGTGAGAGAAGCTTTTCATGCTTCCTCTCCATTGTTACAAAAGGAGAACCTTGTGTCTTATAGTTTGCAATGTCTGCAAACCACAGAGCTTCCTAAACAGCAAACAATTGCTCATCCGGAAAGGTTTCAGAGATCTCAGTAGGAGGGAGGGATGCTCCTGCTACTGGTTCTATCCGGGACAGGTGATCAGCTACTTGATTCTCTGTTCCTTTTCTGTCTCTTATTTCTATATCAAACTCTTGCAGAAGCAACACCCATCTTATGAGCCTAAACTTTGAATCCTGCTTTGTGAGTAGATATTTAAGAGCAGCATGGTCAGTGTACACAATCACTTTTGATCCTACTAAGTAGGATCTAAACTTATCAATGGCATAAACCACTGCAAGTAATTCTTTTTCTGTGGTTGTGTAACTTTTCTGGGCATCATTTAAAACACTGCTAGCATAATAAATGACATGCAGAAGCTTGTTATGCCTCTGTCCCAATACTGCACCGATGGTATGGTCACTAGCATCACACATTAGTTCAAAGGGTAATGTCCAGTCTGGTGCAGAAATAACTGGTGCTGTGACCAGCTTAGCTTTCAGGGTCTCAAACGCCTGCAGACACTTTGTGTCAAACACAAATGGTGTGTCAGCAGCTAGTAGATTGCTCAGAGGTTTGGCAATTTTTGAAAAATCCTTTATAAACCTCCTATAGAATCCTGCATGCCCCAGAAAGCTTCTGATTGCCTTAATATTGGTAGGTGGTGGTAATTTTTCAATTACCTCTACCTTAGCTTGATCCACCTCTATTCCCTTGTTTGAAATTTTGTGCCCAAGGACAATCCCTTCAGTCACCATAAAGTGACATTTTTCCCAGTTTAAAACTAGGTTGGTCTCTTGGCATCTTTTCAGAACAAGTGCTAAATGGTTAAGGCAGGAGCTGAATGAGTCTCCAAATACTGAAAAGTCATCCATGAAGACTTCCAAAAACTTCTCCACCATATCAGAGAAGATGGAGAGCATGCACCTTTGAAAGGTTACAGGTGCATTGCACAAGCCAAATGGCATCCTTCTGTATGCAAATACTCCAGATGGACATGTGAATGCCGTTTTCTCTTGATCCTGGGGATCTACTGCAATTTGATTATAACCTGAATATCCATCCAGGAAGCAGTAGTATTCATGACCTGCTAGTCTTTCTAGCATCTGGTCTATGAATGGTAAAGGAAAATGATCCTTTCGGGTGGCTGTATTGAGCCTTCTATAATCAATACACATACGCCACCCTGTAACTGTTCTTGTAGGAACCAGTTCATTTTTTTCATTATGAACCACTGTCATGCCACCTTTCTTAGGGATGACTTGGACAGGGCTTACCCAGGGGCTATCAGAAATAGGATAAATAATCCCAGCCTCTAGTAACTTAGTGACCTCTTTCTGCACAACTTCCTTCATGGCTGGATTCAGCCGCCTTTGTGGTTGAACCACTGGCTTGGCGTCACCCTCCAGTAAGATCTTGTGCATGCATCTGGCTGGGCTAATGCCCTTGAGATCACTGATGGACCACCCAAGAGCTATCTTGTGTGTCCTTAGCACTTGAATTAATGCTTTCTCTTCCTGTGGTCCTAAAGCAGAGCTTATGATTACAGGAAAAGTGTCACCTTCTCCCAGAAATGCATATTTCAGGGATGGTGGTAGTGGTTTGAGCTCGGGTTTAGGAGGTTTCTCCTCTTCCTGAGGAGTTTTCAGAGGTTCTTTTATTTCCTCTGGTTCCTCCAGATCAGGCTGAACATCTTTAAAAATGTCCTCTAGCTCTGATTCGAGACTCTCAGTCATATAGACCTCTTCCACCAGGGAGTCAATAATATCAACACCCAGGCAGTCGTCTAATGTGTCTGGATGTTGCATAGCTTTGACAACATTCAACTTAAACTCATCCTCATTGACTCTCAGGGTTATCTCCCCTTTTTGGACGTCAATGAGGGTTCGTCCAGTTGCTAGGAATGGTCTTCCTAAAATGAGAGTTGCACTCTTGTGCTCCTCCATTTCCAGCACTACAAAGTTAGTAGGAAAGGCGAATGGCCCAACCTTGACAATCATGTCTTCAATCACGCCTGATGGGTATTTAATGGAGCCATCAGCAAGTTGAAGACATATCCTGGTTGGTTTGATTTCTTCAGTTAAACCAAGCTTTCTGATAGTAGATGCAGGTATTAGGTTGATACTTGCCCCAAGATCACATAAAGCTTGCTTGGTACAAGTACCCTCTAATGTGCATGGTATCATAAAGCTCCCAGGATCTTTAAGCTTCTCAGGTAAGCTTTTCAGAATGACTGCACTGCATTCTTCAGTGAGGTAAACTTTTTCAGTTTCCCTCCAATCCTTCTTATGACTTAAGATCTCTTTCATGAACTTAGCATAAGAGGGTATTTGCTCAAGTGCTTCTGCAAACGGAATCTTTATTTCAAGAGTCCTGAGATAGTCTGCAAAGCGGGCAAATTGCTTATCCTGTTCCGCTTGACAGAATTTTTGAGGATAAGGCATTTTGGCTTTGTATTCGTCAACCTTAGTTGCTGCAGGTTTATTACCTACAGAAGTGGGTTGGGAAGCCTTCTTAGAATGGTTGTTATCAGCACTTGTATGTGACTGATCCCCCACTGGCATTTGAATGCCAGGGGTGGAAGCTAGAGTGGCGTTAGACGCCACCTCCTTATTTGTTACTGGCATCTGAACGCCAGAACTATGCTCCCTTTGGGCGTTCAACGCCGGATTCATGCTTGTTTCTGGCGTTGAACGCCAGGAATGAGCATGGGCTGGGCGTTCAGCACCAGCATTATTCCTCTCTGGGCTCTGATTGTCCTCAGAGAGATTTTGAGTAGCCATTTGTTCAATTCTTGGCTTCCTGCTGTTTTGAAGTGAAGTGTTTAATGTTTTCCCACTTCTTAATTGAACTGCTTGGCATTCTTCTGCTATTTGTTTTGACAGTTGCTTTTCTGTTTGCTTTAACTGTACTTCCATATTCCTGTTAGCCATTCTTGTTTCCTGTAGTATTTCCTTGAATTCGGCTAGCTACTGAGTTAGAAAGTCTAATTGCTGATTGAATTCATTAGCCTGATCTACAGGACTGAGTTCAGCAGTTACTGTTTTAGCTTCTTCTTTCATGAAAAATTCACTGCTTAGGTATAGATGCTGATTTCTGGCAACTGTATCAATAAGCTCTTGAGCTTCTTGAATTGTTTTTCTTATATGTATAGATCCACCAGCTGAGTGGTCTAGAGAAATCTGAGCTTTTTCTGTAAGCCCATAGTAGAAGATGTCTAATTGCACCCACTCTGAAAACATTTCAGAGGGGCATTTTCTTAGCATCTCTTTGTATCTCTCCCAGGCATCATAAAGGGATTCATTATCTCCTTGTTTGAAGCCTTGGATGCTTAGCCTTAGCTGTGTCATCCGTTTTGGAGGGAAATAGTGATTCAGAAATTTTTCTGACAGCTGTTTCCATGTTTTTATGCTGTTCTTAGGTTGGTTATTTAACCACCTCTTAGCTTGATCTTTTACAGCAAATGGAAATAGTAATAATCTGTAGACATCCTGATCTACTTCCTTATCATGTACTGTGTCAGCAATTTGCAAAAATTGTGCCAGAAACTCTGTAGGTTCTTCCTGTGGAAGATCGGAATACTGGCAGTTTTGCTGCACCATGATAATGAGCTGAGGATTCAACTCAAAGCTACTAACTCCAATGGAGGGTATACAGATACTACTCCCATATGAAGCAGTAGTGGGGTTAGCATATGACCCCAGAGTCCTCCTGGACTGTTCATTTCCACTTAGTTCCATGATGGAATAAGGGAGATGATATGTATGTTGATATTATTTATTTTATAGATGTGGAATAAATAAAAATGGAATATAATAAAAAAATTTGAAAATATTTTGTGAAAATTTTTCGAAAAAATTTGAAATTGAAATCTAAATTTTATATAAAAATTTCGAAAATGTAGTTTTAAAATTAGTTAGAAAAGATTTTTTTTTTTTGAATTTTGAATTTTATGATGAAAGAGAAAAACACATAAAAGACACAAGACTTAAAATTTTTAGATCTAATGCTCCTTATTTTCGAAAATTTTTGGAGGAAAAACACCAAGGAACATCAAACTTAAAAATTTTAAGATCAAGACACAAGAAAAACTCAAGAACACCTTGAAGATTCACATGAACACCAAGAACAAAAGGAAGAACACCAAACTTAAAATTTTTAGAAAACTTTAATAAAATTTTCGAAAATTATGAAAAGATTAACAAGAAAACACCAAACTTAAAGTTTGGCACAAGATTAAATCAAGAAAATTTATTTTTGAAAAAGATTTTCAAAAGAACTGGTGCCCAATCATCAAGAATATAAACCAATACTCTAGCCAATTGGGAGTAAATGTAACACTTGTTCTGAATAGGTATATTCCTTTTGGAAGATTAATGCTTTAAAAAGAACACAAGTGAAACAAGAAAAGACACAAAACAAGAAAAACTCAAGATCAACAAGAACAACTTGAAGATCAAGGAAAAACAAGAACATGCAATTCGAAAAAAAATTAAGAGACAAGGAAAAGCATGCAATTGACACCAAACTTAGAACAAGACACTAGACTCACGAAAAATTGACAATTAATTAAGAAAAATAATATTTTTGAAAAGAAAATTTTGAAAAGAAACTATCCTATCAGAATTTAATGACTCTATGACAATAAAAATAAATTATTCCTAATCTAAGAAATAAAATAAACCTTTAGTTGTTCAAACTCGAATAATCCCCGGCAACGGCGCCAAAAACTTGGTGCACGAATTTGCAATCCGTACAACTAACCAGCAAGTGCACTAGGTCGTCCAAGTAATACCTTACGTGAGTAAGGGTCGATCCCACGGAGATTATTGGTTTGAAGCAAGCTATGTTTATTTTATTATTCTTAGTCAGGATATTAATTAAAATTATCAGTTGGAATTATTAGATTGGAAAAATAAAAGAGAATAAAATCGTTACTTGTTGTGCAGTAATGAGAAATATGTTGGAGTTTTGGAGATGCTTTGTCCTCTGAATTTCTGCAATATAATATTCAACTCAATTGTTTGTAAAGCACGTCTACGGCAAGCTGTATGTAGGGTGTCACCATTGTCAGTGGCTACCTCCCATCCTCTCAGTGAAAACGGTCCAGGTGCTCTGTCACAGCACGGCTAATCAGCTGTTGGTTCTCGATCATGTTGGAATAGGATCCATTGATCCTTTTGCATTTGTCATCACGCCCAGCAATCGCGAGTTTGAAGTGCGTCACAGCCATTCAATCCTTGAATCCTACTCGGAATACCACAGACAAGGTTTAGACCTTCCGGATTCTCAAGAGTGGCCGCCATCAATTCTAGCTTATACCGCGGAGATTCGGATTAAGGAATCTAAGAGAAGCTCATTCAGTCTGATGTAGAACGGAGGTGTTTGTCAGGCACACGTTCATGGATTGAGGGAGGTGATGAGTGTCACGGATCATCACCTCCTTCATAATTAAGCACAAATAAACATCTTAGATCGGACTATACACACGTTTAAGTGAAATAGAAACAATTGCATTAATTCATCGAGACGCTGCAGAGCTCCTCACCCCCAACAATGGAGTTTAGAGACTCATGCCGTCAAAAAGTATGTAATTCAGATCTGAAAATGTCATGAGGTACAAAATAATTCTCTAAAAGTTGTTTAAATAGTAAACTAGTAACCTAGGTTTACATAAAATGAATAAACTAAGATAATTGGTGCAGAAATCCACTTCTGGGGCCCACTTGGTGTGTGCTGGGTCTGAGACTAAAGCTATCCACGAGCTGAGGCTTTTCTTGGAGTTGAACTCCAAGTTATAACGTGTTTTGGGAGTTCAACTCCGGATCATGACGTGTTTCTGGCGTTTAACTCCAGACAGCAGCATGTACTTGGCGTTCAACGCCAAGTTACGTCGTCTATCTTCGCGCAAAGTATGGACTATTATATATTGCTGGAAAGCCTGGATGTGTACTTTCCAACGCCGTTAAGAACGCGCCAATTGGACTTCTGTAGCTCCAGAAAATCCATTTCGAGTGCAGGGAGGTCAAGATCCAACAGCATCAGCAGTCCTTTTTCAGCCTAACTCAGATTTTTGCTCAGCTCCCTCAATTTCAGCCAGAAAATACCTGAAATCACAGAAAAACACACAAACTCATAGTAAAGTCCAGAAATATGATTTTTGCCTAAAAACTAATAATATTTAACTAAAAACCAATTAAAACATGCTAAAATCTACATGAAATTATCCCCAAAAAGCGTATAAAATATCCGCTCATCACCCTCCTGGAGGTCGACTTCATCCGAGAGGTCAAGTATTCGGCATGGCTAGCAAATGTAGTGCTAGTCAAAAAGCAAAACAACAAGTGGAGGATGTGTGTCGACTACACCGACCTGAATAAAGCGAGCCCTAAAGACCCATATCCACTTCCCAATATTGACACCCTAGTAGATGCAAGCTTAGGGTATCAGTACTTGTCGTTTATGAATGCTTACTCGGGATACAATCAAATCCCGATGTATAAGCCGGATGAGGAAAAAACTTCATTCATCACACCTAGAGCAAACTACTACTATGTGGTAATGCCTTTTGGACTGAAAAATGCTGGGGCCACATATCAAAGGTTGATGAACAAAATTTTTGCTCCGCACCTCGGGAACTTAATGGAGGTCTACGTAGACGACATGCTGGTGAAAACCAAGGAGGAAACCGACCTCTTAACAGACCTCTCGCAAGTTTTCAACACCATAAGGTTGCATGGGATGAGACTAAATCCCACAAAATGTACATTCGCGGTGGAGGCGGGAAAGTTTCTAGGGTTCATGCTAACATAAAGGGGAATCGAAGCAAACCCCGATAAGTGCAAAGCTATCCTAGAAATGAAAAGTCCGACTTGTCTAAAGGAGGTCCAACAATTGAATGGAAGGCTCGCCGCCCTTTCCAGATTCCTGGCGGGATTGGCACTAAGATCCCTTCCACTATTCTCCCTACTAAGAAAAGGATGCCAGTTCAAATGGACTCCGGAATGCGAAGAAGCTTTCCAGGAGTTCAAAAGGTTCTTGAGCCAGCCTCCAATCCTGACCCGACCCATAGTCGGGGAAGAGCTCGTCCTATACCTGTTAGTAGCAGACAGAGCTATTGCATCAGCTCTAATACGAGAAGATGAAGTCGGGCAGCATCCTGTGTACTTCACCAGCAAAGTTCTACAAGGCCCAGAACTAAAGTATCAAAAACTTGAAAAGTTTGCATACTCCTTAGTAGTAGCCTCACGCTGATTACGGCCGTATTTCCAAGCGCACACGATAAAAGTCCGAACGAACCAGCCCATCAAGCAGGTCCTCCAAAAGACGGACATTACGGGCAGAATGGTTCAATGGGAAATAGAGCTCTCCGAGTTCGACCTGAAATACGAAGCCCGAATGGCAATAAAAGCTCAATGCATCACCGACTTCCTAGCAAAATACGCGGGAGATCAAGAGGAGAAATCCACTATATGGGAGTTGTATGTAGATGGATCCTTCAATAAAGTTGGAAGCGGGGCAGGCATAATACTGGTCAGCGAAGAGAGAATGCAAATTGAAGTTTCCCTCAAGTTTGATTTCCCAGCTTCCAACAATCAGGCAGAATATGAAGCCTTAATTGCAGGGTAAAGGCTGGCAGAAGAAGTCGGTGCAACCAAAGCAATGATATTTAGCGACTCTCAGGTGGTGACCTCCCAAATAAACGGAGAGTATCAGGCCAAAGATCCTAACATGAAAAGGTACTTGGACAAAACCTTGGAGCACCTTAAGCGCTTTGAGGAGACCGAGGTAAAGCATATAACTCGAGACCTCAACTGCAGGACAGACGCCCTGTCCAAGCTAGCAAGTACCAAACTAGGAGGGAACAATAGAAGCTTGATCCAAGAAACTCTCCCTGAACCCTCTGTGGCCAAAACGGAGGCTGTTCAAGACATCTTTGAAGTCATCGGGTTAGACCTCGGGTGGATGAAGCCCTTAGTCGAATACTTGAAATTTGACATCCTCCCCAAAGAGGAAAAATAGGCCAAGAAAATTCAGAGGGAAGCACAAAACTACACGCTGGTGAAAAATATCCTCTATAAAAGGGGGATATCAACACCGCTACTAAAGTGCGTCCCGACCTCAAAGACAACCGAGGTGCTAGAGGAGGTGCACAATGGAATCTGCGGGAATCATCTTGGAGCAAGGTCGTTAGCTAGAAAGGTAATCCGAGCTGGATTCTACTGGCCGACATTACAAAAAGATTCCACGAAATTTGTGAAAAAGTGCCAACCATGCCAAATGCATGCAAACTTCCATGTAGCCCCTCCCGAGGAACTCATTAGTATAACTTCCCCATGGCCTTTCGCAAAGTGGGGATTGGACTTGCTAGGACCATTTTCCCAAGCGTCGGGGCAAGTAAAATATCTAATAGTGGGAGTAGATTACTTCACAAAGTGGATAGAAGCAGAACCATTGGCCACCATCACCGCTCAGAGAAGTCAGAAGTTTCTCTACAAGAACATTATCACCAGGTATGGGGTACCCCACTCTATCACCACCGATAATGGCACTCAGTTCACCGACTCAACCTTCAAAAACCTGGTAGCCAGCATGAAAATCAAACATCAGTTTACATTGGTGGAACATCCACAAGCAAATGGACAAGCCGAGGCAGCAAACAAGGTCATACTGGCAGGGTTGAAGAAAATGTTACAGGACGCAAAGGGAGCCTGGGCCGAGGAACTCCCACAAGTACTTTGGGCTTATCGAACCACACCTCAGTCTGCCACAGGAGAAACACCCTTCCGACTTGCTTATGGCATAGAAGCCATGATACCGGTTGAAATCAACGAGCAAAGCCCAAGGGTGAGCTTCTACGACGAGGTTGGAAACATAAAAGGACACAAAGAAGAACTTGAACTACTCCCTGAAGTCCGAGAACGAGCCCATATTAGAGAAGCAGCATTAAAACAAAGGATGACGAACAGGTACAACCAAAAAGTCATTCGAAGGAGCTTCGCCCCAGACGACTTGGTTTTAATTAGAAACGACATAGGAGTCAACAAGTCTGGGGAAGGAAAGCTCGCTGCTAATTGGAAGGGACCATACAAGATTAGTGAGGTCTTAGGAAAAGGTTATTACAAGGTGACCGACTTAAACGGCACCGAGCTACCTAGGTCGTGGCATGCTTGTAATATGAAAAGGTACTACAGTTAAAAGCGAACTCTACTCCCTGATGTACTCTTTTCCCAACTTCATGATTTTTTCCCCAAAGAAAAGGGTTTTTTCTGAAGAGGGGTTTTTAATGAGGCATCACAGTAGAGACTAAGGGGTCACAGATAGTCCAAAATCCTTAGTAGCGATAAAGTACCTTTGCAAATAAATAAAGATCTTTTACAAATATCTCTTATAAATTCCTTCTCGCTTTCTTTCTTTCTACGAAACGCGCTGACTTAAGCTTGACAAAGCGTGAAAATCCCATGAACCGACCTAGATGATCGTCAGGATAAAACGATGAGGTACAAGTCGGTGTAAAGAGGTTATAAAAGTCGATCGTGAATAAACTCGGAAATTATCCGACCAACAAGTCGGAAAAACCGAGAAATAAAGAAATACATCGCAAAAATAACCTAAGTTATAAGAACTCAATAAATCAAAAAATTGAGTACAGGGAATACCGAAAAGAGATCGCAAAACCTATAGAAGGCACTAAGGAAAAGACTGTCCCAAGCCTTCAAGAGAAATTTAAGAAAAACTTAGAAGAAGGGATAGCCAGCCAAGGAAAAAGGTTTTCAAAACAAAGATCAAAAGGGTTTTTTCGAAACCTAAGCAGAAAAGGCATGCACATAACCAACAAAATAACCTAAATCCTTGTCCAAAAAAAGGGTATTTTTAAGCATTTTGTTTACGGCCATAAAAGCCCAAGAAAGTGTCAGCAACATACCACCACAACAAAAAAATAAATAGTTTAAAAAAAAGGGGGACCCATAGGCCGGGCCCCCATATAGCCAAAGATAATTTTTTCAATTTGGAAGGATGTCACCACCAGAACCAGGAAGAGTAGTCGGAACACCACCAGAGTCATGGAGAGAAACATCCATAGGAGATGGAGGGAAAGTCTCAGGAGCCTTGGAAGAACTCGAAGCTTCATCTGGTCGGGGAAAGGACTCTATTATTCTCTGGCCCCGAGTCTTCAACTCGGATTCAGACACAGGTTGGGGAGGAGAAACAATGGCCCCGTTGATCACGACCTTATCAGGATCCAAAGGGGAGAGGTCCAGGTCGGGAGCAATAACCACGACCTGCTCCTTAAAGACCCTCCACGCCTCATCGGATCCCTCAGCAATGGAATCCTCTAGATCCGTATAAGCGTTCCGAGCTCTCACCAGATCATTTTTAACCTCCACAAGGTCCTGGAACAAGCTCGAATAGCTCTGCTCCGCCTTCTCCCGGAGACCCTCCGCCATAGAGCACCGGCCCATCAACTTCTCCTCCTCTTTTCGGAGATTATCCCTCTCCTCTCTCAACTTGGCAACCTCCTCCTTCAGGCTCTTCTCAGCCTCCTGATACAAAAGAATCCTCCCCTCTAGCTCTTCAACCCTCAGGGATGAACCCAAAGAGCTGAGGGGAGTCTTCTAAAAAATATCAAGAAACTTGGTGCACATTCCCACTGCCCTAATACTCTCCTGAGCCAGAATAGTTAGGTGGCTTCGAACAGAAGCATCATCCATACTTATACGAGTGTAAGGATAAATATGCTACCGAACAAAATGAGGCGCATCCACCTTGGCCTCACCTTCAAAGGAAGAGCCAAACTCTAAAGTCTTGTGCTTCTTATTTTCTGGCTCAGGAGAAGGTCGGGAAGGAGGGGACGGTAGAGAAGAGGCTGAGGAAGAAATGACAATAGGACGAGTGGGGGTCCCCAAGTTGTGAGAAGAAGGGGAGGGGAAGGAAGAAAGGGACCAGCTGCCCTGGCACCGCCGACTCTGGCGCAGGATCTCACTTTGGCCTCCTGAACTCTCTGGTAAGACTCGCAGAAATTCTTCTTCGCCATTTCTACAAGAATAATTAGGTAGCTAAAGTCAGTAAAACAAGTCGGAAGAAATATTCGTGCAAATATCAAGTCGGAAAATATGATAAAATAAACAAAAGCTACCTAGTTGAGCCTGGATAAAGGTTGGAGACCCTTGGAGAAACTTTTTTGTATCCAGGTAGGGGGCTCTCCCCCATACTTCTCGGAGAAACCCCACAACGGCTGCCTCCACCTCATCCAAATCATCCAGACCATTTTTTTCACAAGGAAAGGCCTCCAACCAATACAGGGGAAAGCGAGGAGAAGAATT
This sequence comes from Arachis stenosperma, assembly GCF_014773155.1. NCBI lineage: Eukaryota > Viridiplantae > Streptophyta > Magnoliopsida > Fabales > Fabaceae > Arachis > Arachis stenosperma. The sequence continues at coordinate 71,331,963 of NC_080386.1, forward strand.
TTGATCAAGGAAAAAGGGGTGGTGACCCTTTACAGATTGAACTTTGAAAAAGAAGTTTTTGAAGTCATGGAAGGATTCATCAAAAAGGGTAAAAACTCTCTGACCTTGTATGGCCCAGAAAGACACTTACTGCTGTTTATTATTTTGCCCACTGAAGGGCTTAGTCATATGAAAGAGATAAAAGAAAATCTTCAAAAAAAGTCGGAAAATCTAAAACATGGCTGATGAATTGGTAAATTTTCAAAAAATCCCAAGAGTTGGGGTGGAGCTGGGTAGGAGCAACACGACAGTGACCTAAAACATCTATCTCAAAGTCAGAAAAAGGGAGAAAAACGCCCAGGCGGGTAATCATACTCTCATACATATAGAAAAAATGAGGGGCTGCCTCAGAAGCCCTCCCAAAACAAACCCGGTCTTCCGGACCTGGGGCAATCAATTCATATTTTGGCTCGTCCTCATCAGAAGTACAAATCCTATGATGAGTGCGGAGGTTGGTGATGAAGTCAGTGTCAACAAGAGGTTCTTCCCCTAGAACCGTAACATCCACCCATTGAGCAAGAGTTTCAACAGAAGACATTTTGTTTTTCTAGGAAAACCTACAAAGGAAAAAGAAAGGGATCAAAAATAGGGTCTCTAAGGGCTCGAGGCAAGTCTCTCAAAACTAAACAGAAAAACACCAAGACTACCATGCACACTCTACAGAACAAAACATGCAACTCTATAAAGGAAGAGTAAGAAAAGAAACTGACCTTTTTTTTCTCGCAGAAAGATGGAAGCAACAGCACTCAAAAAGGAAGGAGCTTTCTTCTTTTGATCAACAAAGGGTGCAGGCAGAAATGTTCTCAGAAACGAAACGACGCAAGCCATTTAAGAGTTGCACCGTTACCAATGTAACCGCCCCCGCGTATGAATACTCAAACCTCTAAAAGACGCGACGTTTGATTAGACGCGACTGTTGAAAGCTTTTAAAAACACATCGGTTCCGAAAAAACACGTCGGTTCCCTATCAGGTCGGCTACAATCCCGAGTTATAATACTCGACCCCAACTCTTAAAAGAAATTGGACTCGAGTAGGGGCACTGTTCATACCCTAACCTGACGCTAAGATCCAGGTCCAAACGACAGGCCCAACCCACAGGGTTGAGCCTCACAGTACACCGACCTTCCCCTAAGAAGTCGGTGTTTCCCACGACTTGCTCTAACGAAGTCGGAAGCAGAGATTAGCTGGCAGATAATAACCGCCCCTAAAATCTCTCAACCCACTTCCAAGAGCCATATCGCAACCTCCCTAAGATAAAGGGACGGTTATCCACCTTAAAATGTGGAACTACTCCAACGGTGGTTATTGATTCACCACTATAAATACACTGACACCCCTCAGGTATCTCTAAGTCCCAATACTCTTTAGACCTGCTCACACCCTTGCTGATTTAGACATCGGAGTGTCTTTGCAGGTACCACCCCCCATTCTCTCACACTCACAAGTCGGACGGAGGTCCCAGAGACGCGAACCCGCTCGAAGGCTTCCTTCCTCAGACAATTGGACCAACCTAACGAGTTCAGCACATTAATCTCCGATTACCCAACGTAACAATATTTAAGAAAAAAGATTAAATAGATGACAACGATGATAAAAATAATAAAAAATAAAAAATAAAAAAATTTAATTATCAAATTAATTATTTATATAAAATATATATTATACGTAAAAAAATAAATTAAACAACGCATATAATTAATTTGATAGTTAATTTTTTAATAAATATCCTTTTGATGTAATATATGTTATACATCATACTGTTATATGGTTGGATTGATTGGCGCTTTCGTACTACAAACCACGCAACATTTTTTATCCGTTTGTTCAATCTTTGTGGATCTTCAATCTCCAGCCTTTTTCACATTTTTCTTTTTCAGATAATTTAAAGGTTGTTCTTGTTCTTGTTCTCCCTTCTCTGACTCTTCCATTTTAAAGCATATGTATGCACGCAGATTTTTCAATTTGCAACAATAACATGTTATAGCCGTAATCAAAACACGAAAGCGTGTCTCTACAATTTGTGTGTTTCGTTTCCAAGACCATACACATTTTCAATGCTTGCTTCTGCGTAGCCGTGCATGACTAATTATTTCATAGAAATTACATCACACTTTGATTTTTTATTTTGATTTTCAAACAATCACAGAATCACTGTGCACCACCGACCCTATTGGACTTGGACCGACTCAAATCAACGGTGAGCTTACTTTACCGACCATGGTCGGTTATTAGCAAAGCCACTTTTATGAGCGAAAAAAACATGTATATATCAATTCAAATTTATAATTAAATTAGATCATATCTTCAATTGTAGATCAAGATTGTTGTCAGATAGCCGGTGTTATCATCGATATAATAATAAGAAGTATTAGCAGAATGCTATGGAAGAAGATTTTAAATTGAAATATTCAATTTATCATTGGTGTTCATCTATACAGAACAAATTAATCAATATAAAAATTGAATTCATATGGTATGGTAGGGTATCATCAAATTAATGATCCGTGACGTGGAAACTCAAAACTCAACAAGGCACGATGGATTCGAAGCAGTTGATGCCATCAAACTCGGGCGCAATCATGGGCCTCCAACGGGTCGGGTTTCCACTCGGATCCTTTCTGACCGTTTTGGTTTTCGACTCTTCTGTAGCGGTGGAGCAAGGCGGGCCTTCCTTGTTGGGCTTCGAGGTTTTGTCCGTTGTGGGGCCCATTCCAAGAGAAAAGCTCCACTTCTGACCCTGCGACACCTCGAAGTGGCTGAACATAGACATAAACATCTTTATATTCTTTCGAAGAATTTGGAGAACGGAAACTATGATCTTTTTGCTTAGATAGATAGACAGATAGCTGTTTGAAAACCGATGAGGAACGATGAATGAGCTATTGAGTATTTATAATCAATTGGTGAAGGAGGCGTGGAAGATTTAGTGATTTGGAATTTTCTTGAAGTTTCTTTGCGTGTGCGCTTTGTGAGTTTGGACTATACTGGAACTTTCTTTATTGTGTGTATTGGACATTGGCCTTTTGACGCGTGCTTGAATTGTACCGTTTACGCGGTCAACTCTTCACCCCTCCTTTGACTCGCAACAATCATAGAACTAGCCAACTTTGATTTCTTTGAATTTTCTACAACTCTCTTCTTGACGCTGTTTGTTCTTATCAACACGACCAACTATGTGGTTTCGTTTATGGATTATATCCACGCTTTTGGACACTTGTTAGTTTGATCTTAGAGGAGTTGTTAGTTATTTTTATCCATGCTTTCAAAAGTTAATTGTGCCAATTAGAAAGAGAAAATAACCACACATAAACAATTCAGCCGAAGCGGTAAATTTTATTCTTATTAAACTTGTCCAGTTTCTCTTGCAATTAGCCTATTGGGGCTAATTATTGGTGGGTGAAAAGTTGATGTTGTATCAATTATATTGCTATTGACATTGACCAAACAGAAGTTTTTCTCTTTAGTCTTTATGTCTAGTCTGAAAAAACATAATTATTTATTCAATTGCAAATTAAATATGAACTGCAAAGTAATGAACTTATACAGATGATACATATGCATCTGGATGGGATATGGATCACGGCAGCCGTATAAGCTTATATCATTCCCTAACGTTTGTTTTCAAAGTTCGGACTTCGTCACAATGGAATAGTTGAATATTGCGTAAAACATGAGTATTAGTGCAAGACTAAATTTTTACAGTGCTCTCTTGTTTTTATCAATTTGATCTCTAAGACCTTAATTACACTATTATAGTTTTTGAGATTGAGCTCCAAGACTAAAATAAAATTGTTGTTATTTCACATTAGTTCAGCATGACAAGAGAGTACTAGTTCATCAGCGTGTTTATTGAGTCGGAAAGGGATTGAGGGATCACTATGATGTCCTAACTCCTAAGCTCAATTTACGGACTACAACAATTATCAAATTGGTGAAAGCTATGAATTCGAGGACCATCTGGTAAAGATTTAGTCGCTAGTACAAGAGAGATCCTTTTTGTCTGTTTATGGCTCTGGAACTATTTTGGGCTAAAGCGCTCTGAAGTTTTGGATTGGCATAATTCTCCATGGCCTTAATAAGCCCAACTGCGAAATCAAGTACTGTGACCCATCTGTTAAAAATACATATTCCAACCGCAGCCCAACCTATTAGTTGCTCAAACCAGAAAAAAAAAAAAAGACCAAAAGAAAAAGAAATATCAAAAAATAAAAAAATAGCGAAACCCAATGAACATGAGTATCACTACTATATATAAACCTGCACAGCTCAAGGAGTCAAAACCCTAGCCAAAGTTGCAGTTTAGAGCACCAGCCACATTCCTAGCTTCAAACGATTCACTTGCTCTGCAATGGGTTCCAGCGAGTTGGGCTGCACTTATGCCTCTCTGATTCTCCACGACGAAGAGATCCCAATCACCGCGGAGAAGATTAACACTTTGTTGAAGGCTGCTAATGTTACCGTTGAGGCATTCTGGCCCAGCCTCTTCGCAAAGCTTGCTCAGAAGAGGAACATCGAGGATCTCGTCTTGAACGCCGGATCTGGTGGCGGTGGTGCCGTCGCCGTCGCAGCTCCTGCTGGCGGTGCCGCCGCTGGTGGTGCTGCTGAAGCCGCACCTGCCAAGGAGGAGAAGAAGGTATTCAATTTGAATACTTTTTTGTCTTGATATGATTGCTAATTGCTTGTTAGGCATATTAAGAAATGGTGATAGCGTATTTTGTTAGGTTTTTAAATTAGTTATTTGTGTTGTGAAATTTGTCAATATAATGATATGGATTATAAACAATGATACACTGTTAGAATTTTCAGATTGTGAATATTTTGATTTTAAAAATGATTTAAATATGAAAAAAGTTTCGAAGTGAGGATGCTAGTGACTGATGTGATGTCATGATTTTTCTAATTGCAATTGATTAAACTTTTATCTTGGAAACTCCAATCAGATTAGGAAATTTAAGGCATTTGTTACTGATTGTGTTTGCATATTTTTGTAACTTGTGTAATTGATATTTTTGTTTGTTCTATGCGAATCAAGTTTTGAATCGTATGACTAATCTGGTAGCTAAATAATGTTTCTTCTAAAAATTACTTACAGACTTGTATGCTATTTTCTTCTAAAAAAGAAATACTGATATGTTTTCCTATAAAAGGATAAATGCTATATTTGTTGATGCCCATTATCATCACTCAAACTAACCAGTAAAATGACAACCTAGTTAATCGGATTATCAAGTGTAATTTCCATTAATCATGAATTGTTGTTTACCTCACATCTCTATAAAAGATTATATTGCATGATTTTTTTAGCTTACCCTTTGCACTTGTGAATTTTTCATTTGCAGGAGGAGCCCAAGGAAGAGAGTGACGATGACATGGGCTTCAGTTTGTTTGATTAGTTCTTTTCTTTCTTTTAGTTTGTTATAGCCAAACTAGTATTCCTTCCAACGAAGGGTCTCGGGAAAACTTTTGCTCTATAGTTTTTTTTTTTGTTGAATTGAATTTTAGCCAAACGATATCTCAATTAAGTGTTGAATTTTGTGGTTATTATTTTCTTTTTGAATATTCGTAGCCGATGGATTTTTCTAATTTAGCTATGTTTCTATTTTGCATTTAATATCTTAATTTTTCCCCGTGTTCTTTTTTCTTCTCAGCTTCTAATTTGGTATGACCCAAGAAACAATTTCCTAAACATAGAACACGCCAGCAATTATATTTTGCTGGAAAGATCTAGGGCGGATATTCTATGATATGGCATTTGCATCATTGTGTGAAACTCTAAACCTCTCCGGCATTGTAGTTAAAAATCAAACTCATTTATGTTCTAGACACCCAAAAAAATAAACAAATTTATATTGTAGACTTTGGTAAAGATTTTTCAATTTATTTGCAGAAGAGCAGAGCGTCTGAAATGAGAGTTGAGAGCCATTTTAGGGTTATGAATTAGGGTAGTGAGACACCTGTAAAAACCAGAAGAACAAAAAAATCATTTAGACGAGCCATTCCGTGCTCGATGTTAACTCGCCGGTTATTCGAGTCGACAAATTGACCTATTTTTAAATATCATAATTATATTTGCTTGCCTCGTCTATTTTGAGCATTCCGAGTTGTGTCTCACTCGACGGATGATCGAGTGTATGTTTGGATTATAATTTGTAAATTGGATACAAATTGGAGTTTGTAAGATTATTTTTGCAAACTTTTGATTTTGATGAAAAGTAAGTTTATGTTAATGTTATTTATATTTGGCAATTTTTATATCAAAATAGATTATAGTAAAATAAATATTGTTTGGATTATACTATTCAAAATCATTTTTAGATAAAAAATTATTAAAATAGACATCAATTTAAATAATATTTTATATTATCCTATCATTTTACTTTTTATTTGAATAGATAGATATTATTTTATAATAAAATTAATATTTACTTACTAAATTAAAATAATATATAAAAATTAATAAAATATATTTTAATACATAAAAATACTAATAAATATTAAAGTAAAAGATAAAACACTAATAAAATACATAAGAAATAATAAGAAATATCATAAAAAAATTCATATAATAAAAAAATTAAGATGAATTAAAAAACAATAAGAAATAATAATATACATGAAAAAGTAAAATACTAAAAAATAATATAAAAAATATTTATCATATAAATAAAATAAATACAATAAAAAATAAAAATATGAAAAAGAGAACTATATATTTTATAATATCAAACAAAAAGAAAATGTTCTATAATTTTTTTAGTACCATTAGTACTCTAAAAATAATAAAAAAAATTAAAATATTTACCTTGGCGTGATTGAAACAAATCTGAAAGATTTTGATGAAAAAAAATTGAAATGAAAGATGACAATTTTTCAGTAGTTTTAGTAAGTAAAAATGGTAAAAAAAAAAAATGTTGACGGTAGAGGCAGAGAGAGGACCATCTTTAATAATGTGTTATTACTTTTAAATTTAATGTGTTCATCAAACATTAGCATTAACAGATAAGATTAAATCATTAATAATTTATAAATAATTATAATTAGACCATAACAGAAGTTTAAATTACAATAAATTTATTATCATATTATTATCTAAATTCTATTATGATAAAATTATTATTATATAAAATAATTATAATATCAAACTTGGTAATAATATTATTATCTAAATTTTATTTTAATTATAGCATATAAAATAAAATAATAACATAATAATAATAATATCATATTATTATTTATTTTGTCTCGAGATTCGAAACTGATTCGTCGAACTAAAATTAGTCACTGAAAAATAAGATTTCGAAAAACACCCTTTTGATTTAAAAATTTAGGGTGTTACAGATGGTTCTGTTTTTGTGTAACCTTAGAATTATAGATAAGCATGTATATACATTGGATTATTTTATTGGTATTATTGTTTGTGTCCTCAGGTTAAGCGATAAACATACATTAAGGGGAAGCAATCCTTATGAAAGAAAGGAGGAGCACATTAAGTTAAAATGGTATCATCAAAGGGAAGTTTCTAATTTTTAATTCTTACAATTCTTTTAACTATCACCTCATATATTATGTTTGTAATTAAAAGAGAGATTGTTGAGTTTAGATAATAACTAGTTTTAAGACCCGTGCCAAGCAAGGGGACATAAAAGAAATGGTTACTAAGCATAAAGAACAATGTCCAGTTGTTGGAAATATTCAATAATAGCATATCACTACAACAAACAAGGCTTTTCGCAACGGTCAAAAACTGTTGCCGTAAATTGAAAAACCGTTCCCTAAACTTTAGGCAACGCTTTGGCAACGGTTTTTGACCTGTGGTATATGCGGCCGTTGCCAATGCTCAAAGGCAACGGTTTTTGACCTAAGGCAACGGTAACAAAAAAACTGTTGCCAAAGTTATTGGTATAGGCAACGGTTTTGAACACAAATTTTAAACAACGGTTTCAAACCGTTACTCGAGAAGCAACGGTTTTAGACCGTTCTTTTTCTTGATACAACGCTCTAAAACCGTACCTGAATTGGCAACGGTTTTAAACTGTTGTAGTTTTGTTATCCACAACAGCAACGGTTTTAAAGCATTACCGTTGGTGTCATTTTTTGGTAACGGTTTTTGTACTGTTGCCAATTTATAGTTGTCTAAGACAACAGTTTAAAACCGTTACCATTGGTTTTTTTGCAACGGTTTTAAAGCGTTACCAATGTTGTTATTTTTTGGCAACGGTTTTAACACCGTTGTCCTTTGTAACTTTTGACAACGGTTTTTTGTAATATATAATTCTTTATTTACAATAGTAGTTTTCTCGTGAATGAAATTAATTTCATTTTTTTAATTATTTAGAGTCAATAAATAATCTAAACTATTTGAATAAAGTCACTAAAGAAAAATAATTGAACATTTTTCATCAAAATTGACTTACAAAGATTGTTGTAAGATCCACAATCACATTCAAAATACCACAATACTATCATGACAACCTCGAACTATATCATATAATGTTGCAAAAATATAACAAAGAAGAGTTGAAATAGCTAAGTAGCAAATAGATTTATCATCATGTCCGATCCACAAGTTCATGACTTTTACTCTGTAACACTTGCTCTTAAAAATTTGACCTTAATCAAGTTCGATTTCCCCTTCAACATAGTTTTCCTGTAAAAAAAAAAGAAAAAAAATCAAATATAAAACTACACATCTTTAATACTAATAATGTCTACTAAAAATGTTTGAGAGAGAGAGGAGAAACATATATATCATAACATTCTTCTATTTAGATACACAAAACAATTGAATCAACATCAACATAATCAACCATTATTTAAGATATCATAACAATATAGAAACTTTAACAATAAATAATACCTCCTCATGCGCATCATTGTTCGGATTGCCTAAAGTGCTTCCTAGTTGAGCAGCTAACATCTCAAGGTCCACTCCTGAACTTTTTTGTTGCAACATCATCTTAACAAGCGATTTTAGTTCATCTACTTCTTTTTGCATCACATCAACTTTACCCTCTAATGATGCTTTCTCAGCTGCATGTTGCTGCTTAAGGGTGGCAATTTCTTCATTTTTCTTCAACAAAGTTGGTGTCGTAACTCTTCCGTGACATCGCACTCTCCCTGCCTTCTCTTTCCCAAATATGGATTGAAAAACTCTAATTGCTGATTCTTTAGACTTTTTATTCTCAGCTTGTAGATGTGCCTATATTAATGTGAAGAAAAATAATAACAAAAAAGAGTAACTACACACTTGGACTCAAAACATATATCATTTGACAACATCAAATCAAATAATAGCAATTAAGAATAGTATCAGCATTGTTTAACTAAACTGCAAGCATAAAGATAACCACAAATGATGGACAAATTACCAAGACACAAGAAATCCATAACCTATTTTAATCAAATTAACTCCCAATACTTACAATAACATCCAAAGTGTCTTCATCCAATGATTTTCCCTTTGTGCTTTGGCGAGTCTCAACAAACATTCCTGCTTGAGTAGGTGGTTCATTATTTTCCTTAGAAGCAGCCTATAAATCCAGTTCAACAAGCATTTATATAGAGTTAAAAATGCACGTATTCTTCACCCCACATACACATACAAATGCACAAAGAATAAAAAATTGTACCAATCTTGCACGTATTCTTGCAAAATTTATTGGTCCCTTTTGATGCCTAAATTTCTGTTGTGCCCTATTTTTCTTATTCTGCACAGACATTTTCTACATAGCAAGAGACAAGTATTATCAAAAAATTATTCTATTTCACTCATAAATGTATATAACTCATAATTGCATAAACATACTACAATAAGTTGCACATGTCTTACCTTAACTTTCTCAGTTCTCCAATAAGCAATCAACTTGCGAAAATGACTCTCAGGTATGCATTTAGGACGATTTTTCAGCATTTCATTAACACATTTGTATGGCAGAAAATGATTTTGCTTGATTGTGATCTTATACTGTCTCCAGTTGTCATTGATACGAGCAAGGACTATCATCTTTCCTTCAGTTGGAATAATGAACTTAGCCTATAAAACACAAATATTATTTGCTAATAAGAATAAAATACATGTGTACATTTCCAAATAGTTTCTAAAAGAAACAATAATAATATTCTCACTTGAACATATTCCCAAATGGCTTCTTTATCTTTAATCCCCTTCCAATTTGTATAAATTAATGGACAAAAATCTGAATTCCTTGCCACTGTGCCCAAAAATTTGCTCAAGTTATTTACAGCTTCATTAGTAGGACCAATTGCCTCTCCTTCAATATCTAGAGTAATTTATTCTCTATCTTCCAACTGTCTTGCATGAATCTTCAAGCATTGTGTAGGACCTCGTGTTGTCTTCACTGTTGTCTCTATACGAAGAGCTCAGAATAAGGCCATCAGCATCATTGCTCAATCAAAACAAGGCATGAAATCAGCCATTAACAAGGATAAAGCAGAACTAAACAGCAAAATCAACCCATATGAAATCACTAAAACCAAATTAGCACTAATAAAATAGCTCAGGATAAGGCCATCATCATCATAATTGCTCAATAAAAACAAGGCATGAAATCAGCCATTAACAAGGATAAAGCAGCACTAAACAGCAAACTCAACCCATATGAACTCACTAAAATCAAATCAGCACTAATAAAATAGCTCAGGATAAGGCCATCATCATCATAATTGCTCAATAAAAACAAGGCATGAAATCAGCCATTACCAAGGATAAAGCAGCACTAAACAGCAAACTCAACCCATATGAACTCACTAAAACCAAATCAGCACTAATAAAACAGCTCAGAATAAGGCCATCATCATCATAATTGCTCAATAAAAACAAGGCATGAAATCAGCCATTACCAAGGATAAAGCAGCACTAAATAGCAAACTCAACCCATATGAACTCACTAAAACCAAATCAGCACTAATAAAACAGCCCAGAATAAGGCCATTGTCATCATTGCTCAATCAAAACAAGGCATGAAATCAAAGCAGCACCAAACAGTAAAATCAACCCATATGAACTCACTAAAACCAAATCAGCACTAATAAAATAGCTCAGAATAAGGCCATCATCAGCATCATTGCTCAATCAAAATAAGGCATGAAATCAGCCATTAACAAGGATAAAGCAGCACTAAACAGCAAACTCAACCCATATGAACTCACTAAAATCAAATCAGCACTAATAAAACAGCTCAGAATAAGGCCATCATCATCATTGTTCAATCAAAACAAGGCATGAAATCAGCCATTAACAAGGATAAAGCAGCACTAAACAGCAAAATCAACCCATATGAACTAACTAAAACCAAATCAGCACTAATAAAACAGCTCAGAATAAGGCCATCAGCATCATTGCTCAATCGAAACAAGGCATAAAATCAGCCATTAACAAGGATAAAGCAGCTCATAAAACCATTCATAAAAGGCATCAGCAGCAACCAAAAAGTTCAACCTAAATCCACTACAATTCAGATAAAACTTCCTAACCACCTATAATCCACTAAGCATGCATAACTATACTGACTAATTTAACAAAAACTGAACAAACTAATTAAACTAAGAAAAAGTAAATAGGAAAAAAATTGAGAACCTGCAAAAAGTTTACCTTTCAAAGTATTGTCTATGTTCTCAGCCTCAGTTGGATTAATATAATCCTTGTCCTGCTCCTCTATAATATCTCCTTCATTCTTATCCAATTGCTCTTCACCATCAGGTTCATTGTTAAGTTGAAGAAAAGTATCAATCGGCATTGAAGCAAATTGACGTGTTTTTCCCTTCTTAGTTGGCCTTTCTTGCAAGCTGCCACACTCTTCAATATCATCTTCAATTGTGGTCTCTTTTCTCTTCAAATCTTGAGTCATTATAGAATCTACTTCATTAGTATTCTTGTGAGCCACAGCAGTAGATTTAGAAGGAAGTTCTTTTTCTTGTCTACATGTTGATCCTTGTGAGTGAGTCATACTTGCTTCCATCTGTACTTTACTTTTCTTCAAATTCTGCCCTTTTTCTTTTGCAACTTTTGGATTTTCTACAAAATTCTGCTTATCATTTGCTTGGACACCAGTTTTTCTTAACTTCTGCTCCCTTTTCCTATCACTAAGGGTTTTTATCTTAAGTGGTGGTGGTGGTTGATGTTGCTGCTGACCAGAAGACATCTTTTCTCGCTTAACTTCGATATTCTTGAAGAACTTTGCACACAATTCAGCACTTGACTTTGAATCTATCTCATTTTTAATGAAATTTTTGAACATTTTCTGAAAAAGGAAATAAAATAATGAGATTAGTATACATCGTAAAAAATCTATTAACATAATAGTAAAAAACCAAATCACATATTAAAAGAACCAAGAATCTAAAGGAAATGCACCTGTTCATAAACAATTACACCAAAAATAAAAGTAAAAAAAATTATTCTATGTTGAGAAGAGAAATCTCTTTAAAGATCAGAATCATCATCATATTCAGCTTGTTGTAGAACAAGTGAAGGTTTCTCAATGATTGTATTTGGCATGTCTTCTCTAGTCCATTGAACTTCACAATTATCCTTTGGCACAAACAAATTATTCGCTTGATCAAAGGGGTCCTTCTGATTAGACTCTTCGACTTCAACATCATACCCATCATGCATGTTGAATAAATCCCTTGGCACTGTGTCCATGACATAATGCTTGTCTTTGTTAAAAGGGTCTTGAATATAAAAACATTGGTGGACTTGTGAAGCTAATACAAAAGGATCATCCCGAGAACATCTTTTATTAAAGTGAACTGAAGTTAGACCAAAATTCTCTTCCTCAACTTCAAACCAATCACAATTGAAAAGAACAAATTTGAAACATGCATAATAGTCTAACTCAATTATGTCATTTATTGCACCAAAATATGTTACGGCTTTTGTCATTGGGTTGTTGTTCTTGGCACTAGCAAAGCTTGGTCTTTCGCACACCAAAGTCACACCACTATTTTGAGTTGTGTGGCTTGCATCATGTTCTCTAGTTTGAAATTTGTAGCCATTGATTACATAACTAGAAAATCGTTTTGCAACTGTGTTTAGGCCTCTAGACAAATCTTTAAGTTGTTTCGGAACACCTTCATGAGAAGCACGCTCTTTGAACCATTCACTAAAATCATGGCTTAGAGTTTTTGCCTTCTTCCATTTTTTACCTTTAGTTTGATTGTTGACATGTTCCTCATACTCTCTAAAGTAAGCAAAGAGCGAGTAAGTTAAATTTGCTAATAGAGAATTCACAATTGGAAAATATATAAGAAAAATACCTAATGTAGTCTTTAACTTTATCACAATTGAATAAGATGTACCGATGAGCTTGTATTTTTGAGTTGGTATCTAGAGAAAAAGGTTGCCCTTTCCTCTTTCCACCAATTGGTCGCCCCAAGCATGCAAAATAGCTATCATGACATACGTCAGCTTCACTGCAATTATCATAATTTTGTGTCTTTCTACTCAGCCTTGTATCCACATCAGGACCTAAATACCTTGAGCAAAATGTCAAGCATTCCTCGGCTAAATATCCTTCAGCAATTGAACCTTCGGGGTGGCTCTTATTGCGAACGTAGGACTTTAACCTACACAGATATCTCTCGATGGGGTACATCCACCTAAATTGAACTGGGCCACCCAACCTCAACTCGTTCACCAGATGAATAGGCAAATGGACCATTATATCAAAGAAACTAGGAGAAAATATTCTTTCCAATTGGCACAAAATCTCTCTAATATCTACTTCCAAATGATCTATTGTATCATTTTCAACAACTTTTTGGCACAAGAAACGAAAGAATAAACCTAGAAAAATTAAAGGGCCAGCTACTTGATTCTGCATTGTGCATTTTATAGCTACTTGCAACAAATAATGCAACATAAAATGAGCATCATGACTTTTGTAGTCTGATATCTTTTTCTCAGCAACATGAACACACCGAGAAATATTTGAGGCACTACCAGATGGCAATTTTACTGACTTCAAAATATCACAAAAAATGGTTTTTTTCTTTATTAGTAAGGTTAAAACAAGCCTTAGCAATTTTGGCTTTCTTGCCACCATCTATCTCCTTTGGTTGAAGTTTTTTTCTTATGCCCATATCTTTGAGATCGTAACGAGCATTTGCATGATCTTTGGACTTTCCTGGAATGTCTAATAAAGTTCCAATTATGTTATCACATACGTTTTTCTCAATGTGCATAACATCAAGACAATGGCGCAATGTATTTTGCTTCCAATATGGCAACTCAAAGAAAATGGACTTTTTTTCCATGGACTATCAATTTTATTTTTTTGCTTCTTTCCAAATACATTTTCAAAATCTTTCAAATCTTCAAAATTTTGTTCCCCATCTAATAAAGCTGGTGAAGACCTTAATTCAACATCGCCATTGAAAGATCTTTTGTCCATCCTATATGGATGATCCATAGCCAAAAATTTACGGTGATCCATGTAGCACATCTTCCGGCTATGTTTTAAATAACAAGAGGAGGTGTCATAATTACAGTAAGGACATGCTAACTTTCCCTTTTTGCTCCAATCGGATAACATAGCATAAGCTGGAAAGTCACTTATGGTCCATAAAAGTGCTGCATGTAGTTGAAAAGTTTGATTCTTTGAAGCATCATATGTTTCCACTCCAACTTCCCATAAAACCTTCAACTCTTCAATTAATGGCTGAAGATACACATCAATGCTTTTTCCAGGTGAACATGGTCCAGGGATGAGCAAGGACATCATGACATACTCTGGTTTCATGCAATACCATGGAGGAAGATTGTATGTGACCAAAACTACCGGCCATGTACTATGGGAGATGCTCATGGTTCTAAATGGATTAAATCCAACGCTAGCTGGCCCTAATCTTATGTTACGAGATTCTTTGGCAAAATCGGGATGAAGCCTATCAAAGTCTTTCCATGATTGGCCATCAGCTGGGTGTCTTAACTTTCCATCCATGTTCCTCATGCCACCTTAATGATTCAACTGTTTTGGAACACAGGAACAGCTTCTTAAGCCTTGGAATCAAGGGAAAATGCCTCAAAACCTTCGCAGGCACAGGTTTTTTTCTTCAACTTATCAACTTCTATATCTACCTCAACATTTTCTATGTACCTGGAAGCTCCACAAATTGAACAAAATTCATCATCTTCATATGTATCCCGAAACAGAACACAATCGTTGGGACAAGCATGAATTTTATTACAATTGTTGGTCCTAAATCTTTTACCATGGCCTTGATTTTATTGAAAGAATCAGGAATATTCAAATGAGGAATCGCTTCTTTCAGTAATTCAAGTATAGCAGTAAAGGATGCGTTGCTCCAACCATTAAGAGTCTTCAACAAATACAATCGGATAACGAATGATAATGTCGAAAATTTTTTACAGCCAGGATATAACTCTTGTTTTCCTTCTTCAAGCAAGTTATAAAACTTTTTTACATCTTCGTTTGGCCCATCAGCATCTTTATCTCCTTCAAGCACATGCCGAAACGTCTCGTTTAGCAGCCCATGAATGTCGTCGACAAATCCTTCATGGACTTCACTCTCATCGGATTCACTATCCATGTGACTTATCCTTTCGCCGTGATAAACCCACACAGTGTAACCTTTTTGAAATCCCTTACTTATTAAATGGTCATAAACTTCATCCATTCGCCCCCAACTAAAGTTATTACATATAGAACAAGGACAAAGAATTTCTTGTCCTTGTGGTCTACCTTTAGAAAAGGCAAAATCCAAAAATGAATTAACACCATGTTGGTAACCCTCAGTATGTCTTGGTAAACTAGTCCACCCTTTGTCCATTACTTTGTCAACTAAAATAAAAGAACACAGGCATATGTTTTAGACTAACTATAAGTGATTTTTTCTAATCAAGAGCTTATTGTTTCTAAAAAATTTCTAGAAGTCAACCACACATGTTCGAAAGAGAACATCTCAACCAATCAAGAGACTAACAATTTGTATCTAACAAACTATGCAAAGAAGCTTAAGCAAACAATTAATCAGTAAATATTCTTAATAATTAAATGTTCAAATAAATTTAAAAAGATAATATATTAAATGATTTACCTGTAGTGTAGCTCAATGTCTAAGGAAGTCGCAGCTACAGAGAGATCCGCTATTTGATTCTCTTTTTCTGGTTTTAAAAAGACAAACTAAAACAGCAACAAAGAATAAAAATATAAGTAATTCATAACCAGATTTTTTAACAAAAAATTCACTTTTAAAACCAGTTTTTAGAAATCTTATTTTCAAAAGTGATATATAACTAAAAAAAATCAAACAATAGAATTAACAAGAGCAGAATAATATTATCATTACTCTTTAAATATTAGTTCACAAACTAACACATCGTAATTTCAATTGTGGTTGATAAGAAGATTTTAGAAAAGAAAGAGAGGAAGGTGGGGTTCTTAATGTGTGATGAGTCACAAGTGACACATGTTGAAAATGAAAGGCTGATATTCACTACAAAAAAAAAAGGCCTATGGCCACGGTAAAAAACTGTGACCATAGCTAGTAAAAAGGGTGACCATAGATCTATGGTCACGGTTTTGGACCTATGGTCACGGTTTTTTACCGTGGCCTATTCTCTCGTGGCCATAGGTCTGTGGTCACGGTTTTTTGGGCTATGGTCACGGTTTTTATGGTCACGGTTTCAATTTTCAAAATCTGACACTTTAGGCCACGTTTTTTTACCGTGACCATAGGTTAATCTATGGTCACGGTAGAAAACCGTGACCATAGCCTTACCTATGGTCACGGTTTTCACCGTGGCCATAGCCTTTATGGTCACCCCTCTTTAAAACCGTGACCATAGATAAGGCTATGGTCACGGTTTTCACCGTGGCCATAGCCTCTATGGTCACCCTTCCTTAAAACCGTGACCATAGCCCTATCTATGGTCACGGTTTTCACCGTGGCCATAGACTCTATGGTCACCCCACCTAAAACCGTGGCCATAGCCCTATCTATGGTCACGGTTTTTCACCGTGGCCATAGACTCTATGGTCACCCCACCTAAAACCGTGACCATAGCCCTATCTATGGTCACGATTTTCCACCGTGGCCATAGACTCTATGGTCACCCTATGAAAAACCGTGACCATAGCCTATCTATGGTCACGGTTTTTCACCGTGGCCAAAGCCTCTATGGTCACGGTTTTTCACCGTGGCCATAGACTCTATGGTCACCCTCCTTAAAACTGTGACCCTAGCCCTATCTATGGTCACAATTTTTCACGATGGCCATAACCTCTATGGTCACGGTTTTTTAAAATGGTGACTATAGCCTGTTGTTGTTTATGAGATTCAATTTTTTTAAATTATAATCACATATCTCAAAATGATAATAATAACAAAATAAATCTAAAAATAAGAAATTCAAGAAATCTAAATCATAAAAGTTTCATTATAAGATACATATGTTTAATTTTTAGTCTAAACAACACAAATCAAAATAGAGTGGAATTTTTCCAATTACATGTAATTCCTCAAAAAGTACATAACACATCAAAATATTACATTTACATAACTAAGGTGGTAAGACCCATCTCATGTGATATTTGTATGGAACATATTTTCTTCATCACATCATGTCTTCCTGCACGTAAAAGAAATAAACATGTTAGATATCTTGCAAAAATGCTTTTGATGATGACATATGCAGCAAAAGAAGGGAAACATTCATCCACAACAACACTCAAGAATTATTCACAACCATCATTCACTTCAAATAGCAGCTATTGCAAGAATGCAGCAGTAGTGATAGCTTAGACTCAGAAATTCATCAAAGTTATCACTACTGCACAAATACTTCAGAATCTGTTCATTCCAGCAGCAGCCAACACAAAAATAAGGTAACAATAATACTATGCAGCAGCATCATATAAACCAGTTGTGTAAACCAATACAAGTATATATATACATAATTACATACTTTGATCTACTCAATAATAATGAATCCCCATTGTTGTGTATGTGTTTGATTCCATAGATTATAATAATAGTAAGAAGCATCGTACGGTGTTATAAGGTGGGAATTGAATAATTGAATTAATTAAAGTATGATTATGATCCAACAGTTGCTGTTGTTGGAGGGAGCAAAATGGTTAGTGTTTTTGATAATCCATAATTGCATATTTGGAAGGGTTATTGTTGGGATCTAGCCCATCATCAATGTTGGTTAGAAGGACAGGTGTGAAACAGAATTTTAGTTAGCTATAAACAAATTTCATCCATTAAAATATATTCTAATAAAGTCATATTAATTAGCTATTTAAAACAAATATATGTATGTATTACATGTGAGTTAGAATCTAAAGGTGAATACTTTTTAACTTTTGAATGTCCAAACTCAATGTACGCATGTTGTCCATGCTGTAAATTAATATTACTCACACATACCAAATCAAAATGGGAAGAATGAGAAGCCAGAATCTTAGTCAAATAAAGTAGTCATATATCAAAGGCAACAAAACAAAGCCTTTCCTTTAACACCAGCCAAGGCAAACAAACAAGCAAACAAACACAATCTAACATATATCATATTTAAACACCCTTCCTTGTCAGAAAAATTCAAAAGGGAAACAAAAACTGCATATGTTATGTTGTTTTCATGTTAAGCACTAAGCAGTAACAGAGAGTAAAAAGAATAATAATCCATTTCATTATAATAATAATAATAATAATAATAATAATAATAATAATAATAATAATAATAATAATAATAATAAAGTTATGAGTTTTTGTTTTGATGTTTGCATATTTTTGTGCCCATTTCACAATAAAAACAAAGAGATATCCCAATGATATCTTCCACCGAGTGTATAGGAAACACACATAATTGCACCCAACACCAAACCATAGAAACCTGAGCTCCAAAAACCTTTCTTTTCTTTAATTTCATTGCTTTTTGCTGCTTCTTTCAGCTACCCTTTTTTCCATTATATATACCCATCAATCTCCAAAAACCTTTCAGATAGAAAGAGTTCAAACCTAAATTCACTAAGAAATCAATTGACTACCTAACCACCTAATTTAACTAAGCTAACCTAATCAAACAGCAACCTAATCAACTAACACTAACATGGAGTTTAAACCAAATTTTGAGTTAACTAAAATTAAGTTTTTTGGTACAAGAACGTTAGAAGGGGGAAACAATTAAACAGAAAAAGCTGGAATCAAAGGAAAGAAGAATAATTGGAAGTTTGTGCTTTTAGAAACTCACAGCAATGCCTTTTAAATTGAACAACTTCTCTTTTTTGTTGAATTCTAGCATAAGCTCAGCAAGTTGAGGAACATAGTGGCCTGAAGATAAATTGCAAACATGTTTTAATATAAATATAATCAATTATGCAGGAACCAATTTACATAAAGAACAAATGGGAGGAAAATTTACCAACATAGCTTTCTCCTACTATGAACAAACTTCTGTTTCTGTAGTGTGGGAACTTTACAAACCAGTTTTGCAAGAATATTAAGTTATCCCTGGCTATAAAGTGAAAGAAAAAATCAAAAAACAAAGCAATCTTTAAAGGTGAAAATTCTCTGTAAATTTTGTAAAGTAACATTTGATACTATCTCAAGATGTAGGCATGGCATAACTGTAAAGTATAACAGAATATAATGCAATACACATACACATTAAAGGGAACTTTGAGCAAAAGGGACATGGCAGAGTATTGCAAAATTAGAATAATGGAAACACTACTTCTTCTTTTTTTTCCTTTTAAATTATAAACTTACACTTCATTCCCTTTCAGATAAAAACCTATTTTATTTTATCCAATCGTTACTTAGAAGATACTTCAACCTAAAGTAGAAGATTGAATGCTACCCAGCAGATTTTGCTGTGAATCAGACTTGCTCTTGTGACAGGAAGCTCGTGGTGAAACTGAACGGGGCACAGCTCAACGGCAGACTCCACCCATCGTAACGGCGGTAGGGGCTTCCCCTGGCGGCGGCTCAGATGGCAGCAGCAGCCGTAGCAGAGCTTCAACGGTGGCGGTGACGGCACTGGAGGCGGTGATGGATGGACACGAGCTCAGCTATTGACCCCTCTCTCTCTCATCTTCATGCACTTTCTCTCTCTCTCTTCGAAGTTCCATGGTGGTTGGATAGCGGAGGAGCGCGACGCCTACTCTTCTTCCTCGCGGTGACAAGAAGCTCGCGGTGAGACGCGCTAGAGGAGCACAGTGACGCTAGGGTTTCTGCCTTCTTCGATCATGGGGGCTGTGACAAAGTAGGGGTTGGGAGGAAAGTGAACGACAATGGTAGGGGCTGGGAGGAAGGGTAACGACGTACGATGGAGAGGGTTGGGAGGAGCTCGGCGAAGGTGGGGGCTGGCTTGAAGGAAAACAGTGAGAATAGGGTGGGGGCTGTCACAAAGTGATGATAGGGTTTTTTTTGTTCTAAGTTACTAATTAGGAGGGAATGGGGATTTGGTTGGGAGGGAGGGGAATTTTGGGATTTGGGGGGGGGGCGAAAACGACGACGTTTATGGAGGGAAGAGTATCTATGGTCACCTCCAAAAACCGTGGCCATAAATATCTTTAGGCCACTTTCTAAAACCGTGACCATAGACCTTTTTAGGTCACCCTTTCGAAAAACCGTGACCATAGACCCTTTTTGGTCACTGTAAAAAACCGTGACCATAGACCCCTTTAGGTCACTTCTAAAATCGTGACCATAGACCCTTTTAGGCCACCCAACAAAACCGTGACCATAGACCACTTTAGGCCACCTCCCAAAACCGTGACCATAGACCCCTTTAGGTCACCCTTTTTTGAAAAACCGTGACCATAGACCCTTTTTGGTCACCGTAAAAAATCGTGGCCATAGACACTTTTAGGTCACCCCTAAAACCGTGACCATAGACCCTTTTAGGCCACCCCCCAAAACCGTGACCACAGACTACTTTAGGTCACCCCCCAAAACCGTGACCATAGGTACCCTACAGTCACCCTTTTTGTGAAAACCGTGACCATAGACCCTTTTTGGTCACTGTAAAAAACCGTGACCATAGACCCCTTTAGGTCACTCCCCAAAACCGTGACCATAGACCCTTTTAGGCCACCCTTTTTTAGAAAACCGTGACCATAGGTACCCTATGGTCACCCTTTCTGTAACAACCGTGACCATAGCTTTTTTTTTGTCACGGTCAAAAACCGTGACCATAGACCCTCTATGGTCACGGTTTTTTACCGTGACCAAAAAAACCGTGGCCATAGACCCAAAATGTTGTAGTGATTGGTGTGGGGGTTCCCTTCACAAGACATGCATCAGGCACCATAATTAATTATTAAGAAAAGTAGATAAAAGGGGCACCCAAATAAATAAGACAGTAAACAATAATATTAATAATAATGATGAAAGAAATAGAAAATAGAAAATAGAAAATGCTAGCTTTAAAGAATGGTGCAAAGCAAAGAGCGAAGGATTAGAAGAAAGGAACGACTAATTTTGGAGGTTTTTGGAGAGAGGATGTTATGGATATGACCCAAAACTACAGCACAAGTAGCCGTTTGAACTTTGACGAATCAAAGCAACATATGTGGGACTGTGTTTAAGTCTATCTGTCTAACAATGACATCCTCGAAACCCCATAATAATTATTATTTTGGATATAATCGGAATTAACATTTCATGAGAATTTCAGTTGTTTTTGTTGTTAATAAAAACCTTGCTTAAGGTTTGATTTTTGTGCATTATGATGAGTCAGCGTCCAGTCACCTACCTGTCAATCCTGATGGGTTGGAACTTCATTATTTGTTAACAACAAATTAAAGAAAAATGTATTAGCTCAAATGAAATGATGCTGTTTTTGGTTTTTTGCTAAAGCTTAGCTTGCAATAAGATTCAGGCTTATAAAATTGACTTATCCATTGATATGCTTAAGAAAAGAAGAGCGGAAATCGGAGAAGCAGCAAGCCAGATTGCCATTAAAACCAGTATTATATACATATATTCAAAGGGGTCATCGATTGGTATTTGGTCATTGTAACCGCGAATCAAGAATGGGGAGCATCTATAAGCATCACATTTTCCATCAAATATTTAAAATAATAAATATTTATCCTGATTAATTGAGGCATGTAGGAAGAAGAGCAGAATTTATGCTAATCTCTAAGTCAAATAGTTGGAATAAGCATGAAATTCCTCTGTTATCCTAGATGAAACCAACCAATATGAAAAGCAGTCCACAACTCTCTCAAATAATAATATTATACAACAAGGCTAAAATAAACAAAGCAGATAAATAAAATAAAAAATAAACAATTGAGAAACAGCGATAAAGAAATTACTCTATAATCCTCAATAAAGAGTTATTGGGAATCCACCATAGAACACCTCACAGAGAGCAGAGAAACAGAACCATAATGCCATCGAACACACTACTCACAAATAATAAAAGTTTTGCTACCTTAAATAACAGACTAACTAAGCCCCAGGTTCATTTCACAAGTACGCAGTCCAAATTCAAACCAGAACAAAAGCTCAGTCAACATTCAACCCTCATCTTGCTCATGTTCACAAATATCACCACTTTCCACAGCCAACAAAAATACCCAACAACCAATCAAGCCCTAACTAAGAGACAGAAAATCAGAGAAGAAGACCACTTACCACAGATCACAACCCACAAACGGCCAATGCAACAAACCAGTAGCAGCGAAGCAACGGCAGCAAAGCACAATCCACAATCAGCCAAGACACTGAAGTAGAAGCAGCAAGGTAGAAGCAGCGAAGCAGAAGCAGAACAGGGGAGATCAAGGACGCCGTGGAGAAGTAGTGAAGCCTCGAAGAGGGGAGAAGCACCGACGCCGCGGAGAGGAGAGACTCTGCGACGCCGAGAAGAAGGAGGCAGCGACGATTCGGGAAGAACGCAGCGCAGCGTCGATGATGGTGCGATGATGGTGATTTGCGACTTGGGGCTTCCTGGTGACTTGCGATGATAGTGCGATTTACACCTTCATGGAGAGCTGTGGTGCGATGCGTCTCTGATTCTGATGGGTGGGTTAGGGTTCGGTACGGTGGAAGGAGGAAGAGCGTTCTTCGCTCTTTGCTGGTTTCGAAGAGAAGATGAGGACTTAGCTTTTTTTTTTCTTCGCTGTATTTCTTTATTAATTAGGGAAAATTATTATTTTAATTTTATTTCTTTATATTAATATTTATTATATATTTATAATAAAAATATATAATATTTATTATAAATTTATTTTAGCTTTATGTGTTCAAAATATAATATTTTTTATATTTTTATAATAATATATAATATTTATAATAAACTTATTTTAATTTTATTTTTTTAAAATAATATTTGTTATTTATTTATAACAATAGATTTTGAATATTTTATAAATTCAATATTTATAGAAAAATAGTTTCAATTTATATAATTATCTGAAATTATTTTTATTTGTATTGTTTAATTTGTATAATTATTTAAATAAGATTAGAAAATGCTTGTTTCATAAATAATTGTTGTAATGGTTGTAAAACCGTTCTTTGAAATAGTCAAAGAGAACGGTTTTATTTTGTTACTATAGCATAATGAAAAAATGAACTTCAACAGCAACACTGTAAAAACCGTTGTCTAAGACAATCTAAGGGAACGGTTTTAAAGTGTAGTATTTTGGCAACTGTTTTAATGCATTTCTTTTGTGCAATTCTTTAAACAACAATCGAAAATCGTTGCTTAAAGCCAAATCATGGTAACAGTTATAAAACCGTTCTTTAAAATAGTCAAACAGAACGGTTTTACTGTGTTGCTAGAAATTGATGAAAAATAAAATTCAACAGTAACACTTTAAAAACCGTTGTCTAAACCTATCTAAGAGAACAGTTTTAAGGCGTTGCAAAATTTGGCGTTGCTAAAGGCCATATTGTTGTAGTGTATTCTTAAGAATTAACATAAGTATTAAGGATACGGAATGCAAATAACATCTTGAGAAGATGACCAAAGAGCCACACAACAAACATACCATTCAAGGCAGAATGAAAGGTAGTAAGCCAGTAAAAACTTCTCTATAGACAACATTAAAAGTATGATTTAAGACTGTGCCGTTAGAACCAACATATAATATCTTCAGTCCAGAATGCTTGCTAACCCGAGAGAGCGCAACATAAAGCTGACCATGAGTGAAAAAAGGTCTTGGAAGATACACGCCAACAGTAGACAGTGTTTGTCCTTGGGACTTGTTTATGGTCTTCGCAAAGCAAAGCGCAACCAGAAGTTGTCGTCGAGTAAACCTGATCGGTAATGTCTCATTATTAGGGGCCATGTTCATCCTGGGATAAAGACAACCTCACCAGTATTACGACCTGCTAATATGATGCACTCAATGACATGGTCACTGAGACGTCTAACTTGCATTCGCGTACCGTTGCATAGTCCATTGGATTGGTCAATATTGCGAAGAAGCATCACAGGAACACCAATTTTAAGAAGTAACCGGTGTTGGGAAATTCCAGAACAATTCAACGCATTCAATGACTCCGTGCTCATTGTGTATAATTCATATTCCAAGTGACCATCTTCATTAAGTAGTGTATCGGAGCTCAAGTAAACTCTCTCGTTGCTAGGGATCAAAGACATAACATGATTGTTTACTTCAGTTACAACATCAAGTGTTGGTGCTAATATACTCCTGCCCTTAAAATAATACATGCTAGAAGAAAAGAGTAAAATGTCAGGATAAACGAACAACACCAAATCATGCAGACACGGAGACTCAATATCCAGCAGCAAGTTGTCGGGTATTCTATTAACCGATTTGCCATCGGTGCTGTCTCCGAGTAACCTGTCACCTATTTGAAGTAGCCATTCCGCAAATTTCTCTAACTGTACATTGTGGATATCTTGCGAACCACGACCCAGCCTCATGTTTTCAGTCAATTGTAACACTTGGCAACATTGCCACAGGTTCGAAGCATTAATACACGAATGAGCAATCTCCTCTCGAAAACCACGAGGAATCACAGGTAATATCTGACGGAAATCACCACCTAGAACAACAATTTTTCCACCAAATGGAGCATCAGGATTATATCCATGATCAAAACGAAGAACATCCTTAAGACACTTGTCGAGCGCTTGAAAGAAAAATTTATTTAACATAGGTGCCTCATCCCATATAATTAATTTTGCAAATGAAATAAGACGCGCAAGGGGTGTGCTTTGCCTTATATTATTACAAATAGAGTCTTGATTAACACTGAGTGGAACCTTAAAACGTGAATGAGCAGTGCGCCCATTAGGCAACAACAGCGCTGCAATGCCACTAGATGCCACATTGAGAACAATATGACCCTTCGACCTTATTGAAGTAGACAGTGTATTCCATAGAAAAGTCTTCGCAGTTCCACCATATCCACAAACAAAGAAAAAACCACCAGCGCCACCATATAATAATAATTATTGTTATTATTGCTCAAAGACTAAAAAATAAATTTAAAAATTAAAATTACAATAATATAATAATAATTATAATTATATTATCTAACCACTGAAGTAACCAATTGAGAAAATGGTCTCATTGTTATTGTTATTGTTATAACATCCAAGGAACCGAGGCCGTGGTCAGGTATATTATTTGGGCCACCTTGGCCCAAATACCAAAGAAGACATTGGATTAGATGGCTTAAAGGATTTACATGAATAAATATTGAACATGTAATAACAATAATAAATCCTAAGTGACGCGTATAAATATGTGAATATTTTGATTATTTTGATTATTACTATTTTTGTAACTTAAATTAAAAACCAAAGTAATTTATAATATGACCTATTAACCGACTTAAATTACAAACTAAAGTAATTTAGAATATAACCTATTAACCGAACAAAAGAATTGAGCAGATGTTGTTCAAATATCCAAGGAACCAAGCGGTTGTCATTAATAATATTTGGGCCCCCTTAACCTGGATATAAAGAATATTAGTTGATTTGATGATTAGATGGCTTAATGATAAACCAGTTGCAATATTTAGCATGTAATACAACCAATAATAATGATAATAATATAATATAATGATAATAATCTAATAAAAAAATCAAATTTATAAGAAAAGCAAAAACAGAATTTATCTCGGTGGATCAGAATTGATTACGGAGACTTTACGGATCACTTAATAGGAAGCCCTCAACCCAAGTGAAAAAATTGAACTAAAAAATGTTCCCGCCTCTTGAAGAAAGACCGATGAAAATGAATAATAGACAGGTAGTCAATAAATGCAACTCATTGGATGAGATCAATAAGCAAACAAGTAGGATGAAGTCAAATAATAGCAGTGATAATTTCCTAGTTTAATTACTCCAGAGATAAGTATGACTGAAAGAAGATAGAATACCATTAAATTAAAATGACAGTAAATGTTGAAGCAGGGATAGAAATTTAAGTTCAATTACTCCAGGTAGGAAAACGTCTTGTCACCAGAGACTCAAAGGGGTTGAAGACGACGAATGAGAAATAATGGAACACAGGTAAAGAAATTAATTGCATTGATTCACCAACATGAATGAATTTGGGGGTAAAAATAGCTGAATGGGCAAGTTCGGGGGAAATACGGAACATGGAGGGATACATGGGAACCAAGCAGAAAAGAGACTGGCACATTAGAGCCAAATATAAACACGGCGCAAAATTTAAAGAGAGTGTAGACAATATAAATGCTGGTATAACAGATAGGCATGGCAGTAGATAACACAAGAATCAATTTGGCAGAGAAATATTAAGGACGCACGATTAGAGGCATGGCTTGATTACATATAATCGGTTGTTTACCAGTGTAAAGATTATCACTAAACTTTAATAGCTAAAGTTAGATTAGCGGGGGATAGCAGTAGATTAAAAGGCATGGCTTGATAACATATAATCGGTTGTTTACCAATGTAAAGATGATCAGTAAGCCTTAATAGTTAAAGTTAGTTAGCCAAAGTCAGATTAGCAGGGCATAGCAGCAGATTAAATTAAAATGTATTCTGAATCTGAATACTATTAACAACGAAATAGACACCAAGACTGAGGATGACTATTATTTGAAGGTATTATTACTATTATAACCAAAAAGAACAAATGACCAAGTACCTGCGCAGAGAGTAGTCCATAGTCGTCGGAAACACTACTAATAATCCGTATATCCACGTAATTCCTGAAATGTACCTTGTCGTGTATAAGCCGGAGCTGTAGAGGACCACAGGGAGATCAAAAGTCAATGGTGTGAACACTTTCAGATCAAAGAAAGTGTACACATTCAACGGATGGGATCGCCCTGGAAAGAAGATATAAAACAATTTAACATGCATGAAGTCGGAGCACGAACTTTATGGTGGAACACAAAGCGATCATAGCATGATAACCCTGTGGGGGGGGTTTATTTGTGAAACCATTGTGATAAAAAACCAAAAATTAAAAAACCAAAGAAGAGATGAATAAGAATTACTGAGGAAATATAAGAAAGACAGTAAGCTGGCCATGGCGAAGGAGAAAGATCCAAAACAACGGTTAAAACAACCGCTGGCGGAATGATCATGGAAGCCCCTTGGTGTGCCCGACTGAGTGATGGGAGCGACGGCCAAATCCAGGGTTTGAGGGGGAATGAAGCGTGAAAGCACCAGGATAAGGTGATAACATCACAATGGGCCAATGTTCACCTAATCCGCAGTTCCAAAGATAGCAAATTGGGCCCATGTGAGCAGAACAGGCCGGGCATGCTTGAAAATAAAATGAGGCATCAATTAATATCTTTTTAATGAAATACACATAACAAAATGCCAGCCCAAAGTAACATAAAGCTGCTGTGCATAAAATATGATCGGTTGCAAACAGGAAAAAACGGTAACCGCAACAGAGGATGCCTGGGCAACCCAGCCACTTTCATTACCACGAAAGCCACATCGGGGCTCTCTAATATACATTACATAATAGCCACAAAATACACAATGGAATTTATAAATTATAAATAAAACATTCATAAATAAAACATGGAGTTGGCGATCCCAATCATAGCGAACGCATCAGCCACCAGAGACACAATGCAATCAAATTCGGAGCCACAATTACCTATGGCAAACCACTAACTTATTCAGCTACTGGGTACAGAAGTCTAAACAAAGCAACGCGCAAAACACAACACGTTATTTAGAATTATTCAGACATTTAAAGAAAACTCCATGCACCCCTTGATGGAAACAACTCCAGGCCATCTCACGCGTCCAATAAACCTTACAACTCCGTCAGTCAGCCCAACAGAGCGGAGCTGGGCCTCCGATATGACCGCATCAAGCGACTACTCAAGTACGTCAAAATCATGGATAAAATGGCTGATCCCGAGAAGGTTGCGACCAAACATAACATATGGTGTATCGGCCAGGTTAGGATCACCAATAAAGAGATGCCGACCCCACGCTATTGCACTTGAAGGTCCAAGGTTGATAGTCATCACATGTACTCCGAACCTTAAAGAGGACTGCTCATAGGTAACAAAATTCACACAATCATGGTGGCCAATCAAGGTAGGATAATCCACACATGCACCTGCACCTATTTCTATCTCATTCCATGTAGACTCTAGTGTTGCGTACCTAACCACAGAGACCGGTTTCTTCCGAAATCTACCTTTACTATTGACCCAAAAAACATAATTGTTGGCCACGGCATACCCACTCCTCAGTCTATCAACCATTGGCGGGGTCCGAACAGCGGGACTCCACTGATCCGCATTCGAAAGATACGTCTGCATGTCGATCCAGCAGTTGCCAGGTGACGCTTTATGAGGTTGAGAATCTTATAATCATCACAACCTACCATGCCGAAAAAGGCATAAGCAGACCAGTCATCACGGTAGTTGAAGTGGTAACAGTCAGACCCTGAATCAGGAATAACAGACCTCCAGAAACCCAATGGGTCCCACGTGATCAATGAACTGGAACGACCATCTGTTGAAAACCTAGCACATAGCTTGCCGATGGCTGTCCCCACCAAGAAAAACCACGTCCAGTCAAGTGGAGTAGCAACTGGAACAACCACACGAGTTTCGAAAACGTACAAAGACAGCCGCCCACAATCAGCCTCTTTCAGGGGATTGTCCAAATGAAGGACCGCTACCTTCCCCCCTCCGATTTGAAATGAGTGACCATATTATCCGCCTGGTTCAATCTATTATACTAATCACGCGACATACACCTGCCTCTTCTTATGGTTTTTCCATCTGAAAGAAGAAATATCTTCAAAATCAAGTCCGTTGGTAGGGCTGAGTGATAAACCACTATTTCATGGTTTATATTGTATTCAATTGAGTGATTTTATCAAGCTTTTCACCCACTTATTCATAGGATTTGCATGATTTTACAATTTCTTCCTAGTTTAGTTCTATGATTGAAAACATGCTTCTTTGGTCTTAATTTAGCTAATCTTAATCCTCTCTTATTACCATTCGATGCCTTGATCTGTGTGTTAAATGTTTCAGGCTTCATAGGGCAGGAATGGCTTAGAGAATGAAGAGGAAGTGTGCAAAGATGGAAGGAATACAAGGAATTGAGGAGATGACCAGTGAAAAGTCACGCGGTCGCATGGCTCACGCGACCGCGCGAAATGGAAGAAATCAGAGTGACGCGTTCGCGTGCCTGACGCAACCGCACGGATTGGAAGCTGCACGAACGACGCGAAAGCGTGGACGACGCGCATGCGTGGTACGAGAAATGCTAAGTGACACAAACGCGTGGACGACGCGGACGCGTGACGTGCGCGATCTGCAGAATTACAAAAGTCGCTGTCAGAGATTTTGGGCCGCATTTCAACCCAGTTTTCGGCCCAGAAACACAGATTAAAGTCAGGGAACATGCAGAGACTCAACAGGCATTCATAATTCACAATTTTAGGTTTAGATGTAGTTTTTAGAGAGAGATGTTCTATCCTCTCTCTTAGAATTAGGATTAGGATTTTTAGAACTTAGGAATATTTTTATCTCATCTTTTTATCAGGTTCAATATCTTTTTATTTCGACTTCTCTTAATTGTTGATTATTGATGTTACTTATTTGGCTTATGACTATTCATATTTGGATTGATTTTATTTTATTAATGCAATTGAGGTATTTCAGACTTATATGTTACTGATGCTTAGGCTCTATCCAAATTATTTTTATTCAAGTAGATTTTATTCCCTTTTGGCTTTGGTTGATTAATTGGTAACTCTTGAGTTATCAAACTCATTGTTGACTGAAAATTGGAATTCTTCAAGAATTAATTCGAGATCCAATAACTCTAACTTTTCCCAAGGAAAGACTGGGACTTGAGGATTTGAATTAATTCATTCATTTAACTTACCTTCATAGTTAGAGGTTAACAAAGTGGGACAAAAATCCAATTCTCATCATAATTGATAAGGATAACTAGGATAGGACTTCCAGTTCTTATACCTTGCCAAGAGTTTATTTTATTATTGCTATTTTATTTTTTCTTATCATTCAACATACTTCTTCCTTACTTTCAAAACTCCCAATTTACAAGACTCCTAACCAATAATAAGAATATACCTCCCTGCAATTCCTTGAGAAGACGACCCGAGGTTTAAATACTTCGGTTATAATTTATTTAGGGATTTGTTACTTGTGACAACCAAAACGTTTGTAAGAAAGGTTGATTTCTTGGTTTAGTAACTATACTTACAACGAGAGTTTACTATAACCTCTAAACCATCAATCTTCAGTTCCTTAAAATGGCGCCATTGCCGGGGAATGGCAAACGTGTGCCTTATTATTGGTTATTGTAAATATTTTTCAAAAAAAAATTTTCTTTTACTTGTTTATTTGTTTCTTCTTTTTTCCCTTTATTTCTGACAACTACTATGAATTCTCACCCCTCTTGCTTTGAGCTTAGTTCTAATTTTGTTGCAAGTAATGGAAGCTATAACAGGAATATGCATCAAGGTCAAAGCAATCAAAGATGGACGGAGCCAAGAGGATCTGATCAACCCTTTAGGCAACAACACCTTCCAAGATATCACAGACAAAGACCATCCTACAATGCATACCAAGCTGATAGATATGGTGGACCGCCTAGTAGCTACCAACAAGCCCCACCAGAGACCATCCTCACAACATAACTTTGAACCACCACACTCACAAGTCCCTTTCCACCATTCATCTCCATATGACCCCAATCCTTATTCACCACACCAACCACCATATGAACCATACCCAGAACCACCACCTCAATATACACCATCTCCATATCCCTATCAAGAGGAACCACCTCCGTGTTATAAACCTTTTCTCCCAACAAATGAACCCTCATATCCACCCCAAACCTCCATAGAAAGCAAACTTGCCTCTATCACTAGTCTCGCCTCTACTCTTTAAGCACTTATATCCCACTTGGGCCAACCCTCTACACCTGATATGCAACCCTCAAGCTCCACTGCCCTTCCATCTCAACCACATAATGATCCACCCATCCCATCACCACCATCCATGGAATTGCACCCACATCCATCAACCCAAGAGCAACATGATCCCAATGATACTATTGACATGGAACAAGAGAGAAGGGATCATCTTCGCGAATCCATACTTCATAAGGAGCTAGAGGAGGCACTAAAGGTGAAAGTAGTAGAGACCCTTGAAGTTGACAGCGCGATTGAAGAACTAGTGAAAAAAGACGACAAGGAGGATTTTGTGCTTGAAGGTGAAGAAATAGTTGAAAAGAAAATCATCGAGGATGAATACGATTTCATACTTAAATACCTGGATCAAGCAAGAAATCAATTACCTTTCCGACGTTCGGACATTCAAAGAACCCCCATGACTGCATGTGGGAAATCTACTGAAGAACGTAGCGGGAACGAGAAATTGGGCACTCCGGTGGATAGTGAGCAGCACGATTTAGTATTGGAACAAGTGGAGGAAGCCGGGATTATTGAAGAGGAAGAGGAGGCAGTGGTTGAAGACTTAGGAGATGCTGAACCTCCATGGGAAAGTCAAGTTATAGAGCATCCTTCAAAGATGTTTGAAGCTGATGTTGAGGAGGGTGTACAACCTCCAAAGCATATCATAGTTGAAGACTTTGAAGGAGATGATCAAGAGATGGATTCAATCATTAATGAATTCTTATCTACATTTGAATCCTCTCCCATTGGACTTGACATGGAAATTAAAGAAGAAGAAGCACAACATCCCATGCCCTTGGTGAACAATGAAGAAGAGATTAAATTGGAAGAAATTCACCAAAATCAAGAGGTTAATACTAAAGATTACAAAGAGGTGGCAGATGTCGAAGAGGAGCACAATGGAATGGAGCTTGCACGTTCATCAGAAAAACCTCCCCCTAAGTTGCCGTCATCCTTCACAACATTCAAGTGGGTAAAATTCATATCTCTTAGCTTCCTAATTCCACTTGAATATGGGCTACTGGAGATGGATGGTCAACTTAGAGCTCTTTATGGCATAAAGAGTAAGAGGAAGATGGTCAGTGGTGAGAATTGTCCTGCAAAGTTCATTATGGTTGGAAGCTTTAAGTTTAACTGCAAAGGTTGGTATAGAGCTCAATTGAATGGGTCTAGGAAGTTATTTGGACGCTTCAGTGAGAATTCTAAAGCTGAACCACCCGGATGGAATCATGATAATCAACTTGAAGATGGGTGTAGAAACAAGATTTGGGATCCCGGAGGATATTGGATTTGCAAACATTGGTGGAGATTCCTGGATCAGTACAAGCATAAGCCACCATGACAAGGAGCTCGCCAAATGTCCAACTTAAGGACTTTAACTAAAAGTGCTAGGTGGGAGACAACCCACCATGGTATGATCGTTCCTTTTTCATTTTTATTTAGTATTATTTGTTTTCAAGTTTTATTTTATTTTTCATTGAACCTGGAATTACTCATAACATTCATATCAATTTTGCATTCTGCATACTACATATTAAAAAAAAATGCACGCGACGCGGCAGCGTCGCTGACGTGTCTGCGTCACCAGTGCGTTATGAAGAAAAGAAAGTTGAACAGAGAGTCACACGAAAGCGTGGCTAGAGGCGTGCCCTTGGCACAGTTTGCCTACGCGACCGTGTCACTGACGTGTCCGCGTCCTATGGACAATAAGCCTCCCACGCGACTGCGTGGCCCTGTAAATCGACGTAAAAAGGGTGTATGGCCGAAAGTTGAGCTGGAATTGGGCTGGACTCGTGCTAGAAGCCCAAGCCTTCCCACGCGAATGCGTGCCCCAGGCGTCCGCGTCATCTTTTTAAAATTGGCCATTCACGCGATCGCGTCAACCACGCGACCGCGTCACCCAGATTTTTGTCAAAAAGAGTTTCAAACAGAGAGTTGCGCGACCGCGAGGCTGCCTTCGCGCCAATCGCACAAATCAGGTCACGCGATCACATGATCCACGCGTCCGCGTCACCTGACATTATCGCGCACCACGCGACCGCGTCACTCATGCGTCCGCGTCACATGCGACGCACAGCTTATCCAGATCAGTGCTAATTATCTTATCTTTTCTTTTCTAATCCTAATTTCTTCTATCTTTTCCTCTTTCTTTCTTACTTTATTTCTTTCACTTTTCATTCTTTTTCACCTTCATTCTATTTTTTTAATTTATTTGCATAGTTTCATTCATTGCATTATTTTCATTGGTGGTAGAAATTTATTTATTTTGCTTGTGGATGATTCAAAGAATTGTTTGACAATTATATAACTTTTTAAAAGGTTTCTTGCATGTTCAATTTAATACTTTCAAATGACTTATTTACCATGCTTGCTATGTGTTTGTGAAAAAGCCCGTATGGCATCATGCACTTTTCTACATTATTCTATTCTACTATTCGATGCTTGCTTTTCACAAATTTCCTTTACTATTTTATTACTTAAATATAATTGTCAATACAAACGTTATTGTTAGTTTCTCATGACTAATAATACATCTAGGCTTTTGATGCTTGATTTATGCTACTCATGCCTTTGCCAGCATGCCAATAAACATCTTGCATTTACTTGCCTCAATTTATCATGCCCTGTTTCTATTGTTTTCTGATGAGCGGATAATTTATACGCTTTTTGGCATTGTTTTTAGTATGTTTTTAGTATGTTTTAGTTAGTTTTTATTATATTTTTATTAGTTTTTAGTTAAAATTCACTTTTCTAGACTTTACTATGAGTTTGTGTATTTTTCTGTGATTTCAGGTATTTTCTGGCTGAAATTGAGGGACCTGAGCAAAAATCTGATTCAGAGGCTGAAAAGGACTGCAGATGCTGTTGGATTCTGACCTCCCTGCACTCGAAGTGGTTTTTCTGGAGCTACAGAAGCCCAATTGGCGCGCTCTCAACTGCGTTGAAAAGTAGACATCTTGGGCTTTCCAGCAATGTATAATAGTTCATACTTTGCCCGATATTTGATGGCCCAAACCGGCGTTCCAAATCAGCTCAAAACTGCCCGGCGTTAAACGCCGGAACTGGCACAAGAATGGGAGTTAAACGCCCAAACTAGCACAAAAGCTAGCGTTTAACTCCAAGAGAAGTCTCTACACGAAAATGCTTCAATGCTCAGCCCAAGCACACACCAAGTGGGCCCGGAAGTGGATTTTTATGTCATTTACTCATTTCTGTAAACCCTAGGCTACTAGTTCTCTACAAATAGGACATTTTGCTATTGTATTTTTATCTTTGGACGTCTAGTTCTTAGATCATCTTGGTTCTTCTGGTTCCCTCTCTGGGGCCGAAGCCAATGATCACTTTTGTTCTTATGTATTTTCAACGGTGGAGTTTCTACACACCATAGATTAAGGTGTGGAGCTCTGCTGTACCTCGAGTATTAATGCAATTACTATTGTTCTTCTATTCAATTCAGCTTATTCTTGTTCTAAGATATTCATTCGCACCCAAGAACTTGATGAATGTGATGATTATGTGACGCTCATCATCATTCTCACTTATGAACGCGTGCCTGACAACCACCTCCGTTTTACAAGCAAACAAGGCTTGAATGTATATCTCTTAGATCCCTTAATCGGATTCTTCGTGGTATAAGCTAGAATTGATGGCGGCATTCAAGAGAATCCGGAAGGTCTAAATCTTGTCTGTGGTATTCTGAGTAGGATTCAATGATTGAATGACTATGACGAGCTTCAAACTCCTGAAGGCTGGGCGTTAGCGACAGACACAAAAGAATCAATGGATTATATTCTAACCTGATTGAGAACCGACAGATGATTAGCCGTGCTGTGACAGAGCGCGTTAAATATTTTCACTGTGAGGATGGGACTGTAGCCACTGACAACGGTGATGCCCAACATACAGCTTACCATGGGAAGGAGTAAGAAGGATTGGATGAAGACAGTAGGAAAGCAGAGAGACAGAAGGGACAAAGCATCTCCATACGCTTATCTGAAATTCTCACCAATGAATTACATAAGTATCTCTATCTTTATTTTATGCTTTATTCATATATCATCCATAACCATTTGAATCTGCCTGACTGAGATTTACAAGATGACCATAGCTTGCTTCATACCAACAATCTCCGTGGGATCGACCCTTACTCGTGTAAGGTTTATTACTTGGACGACCCAGTGCACTTGCTGGTTAGTTGTGCGAAGCTGTGAAATTATGTTTAAACCATGGTATTGAGTACCAAGTTTTTGGAGCCATTACCGGGGATTGTTTGAGTTGTGAAAAGTAGATATCACAATTTCGTGCACCATTGTCCTAATTTCATGGAGTCGCGACCATATGTTAATGACATTCTTCTTTATTTTGGGATGATTCTTACTAGTACTGCCCTCTCTCTTGCTCTACCCCTTTGACTTCATGTCCCTCTCTCTTCTCCCTTTTTCAGGCTGGCCACCGGAAAGAGTAAAGAGAAAGACTCTACAACAAGCATCGGCTGAGGAACCACAACCCCCGCCACCTGTACATCTTTGCATGCACCGAGGACGGTGCAATCTTTAAGTGTGGGGAGGTCGATATCGATCTCCATGGGTTAGTTACTCTTCTATCTCAACACTAATGGTTTATTTTTCTTGTTAGTTGTTGCATTTGCATATTTATTTGATTTTTTGCATTTAGTTACTACTTGGTTGAAGTAATATTTTCTTTTTCAAGAAATTTTTATAGTATTTCACTAATTTGAATAAAATTTTTTGAAAAACTTGTTTGAAGAAATATTATTTTGGAACATGGTTTAGAGCTCGAACACACAAAACCAGTGAGATTTTGAGCCTATTTGATTGGTTGCATTTTATCAACCAATATTTTATTTTTTGTGTGTGTTTTTATCTCTAAAATTGTGATCTTTGTCTTGCTTAATTATATATTTCCATTGTTTGATGTATGCATGCACTGATATGATTGAGGCCCTTGTTTCACTAAGCTTACATACCCATATGGCCTTACCCTTTTATTATCCTTTGCAAACCAATTTGAGCCTAATATACCCATTTGTTCTTTACTCTAGCTCATTACTAACTCTAAGCGGAAAATAATAATGTCCTTAATTTGAATCCTTGGTTAGCTTAGACTAGTAAAAGTGCTCATGATTTAAGTGTGGGGAGGTTGGGTTTGAAAATATTTGGTTTGAATAATTGGGTGTTGTATATTTTAGTGAAAATGTGTAAAATAATGGTTGAGCACATGTTATTGCATTCAATACTTTAATCATATGCATTGAGAAAAATAAAAAGAAAAAAAAGTGAAAAAGAAAAAGAAAAGAGCAATTAATAAAAGGGGACAAAATGCCCCAAAATAAATAGTGAAATCAATGCATATGAGCTGTACTCAAAACTTGGAATGCATAAATATGTAGTAAACACAGTTAATGGGAAGTTAGATTTTGTATTTTAATTAAATGAATTGTCTTAAATTAGGTGGAAAGTTTATGTTAATTAAGGATTCAGATTTTAGTCCACTTGGCCAAATACAATCCTACCTTGACCCTAACCCCATTACAACCCTTAAAAGACCTCTTGATTTGTGTATTGGTGCATTAAATTTTTGTTGATTGTTAGATGAAGAGCAAGCTATAGAAAGCAAGATTAGTAGAGAATTGAGAGAATTGACCCTATACACCTGAGAGATTAGAGTGATATACACTACGAGTGAGGGTTCAATGCTTAATTCTATGTTCCCTGCTTTCATGAGCTATCTTCTTCTTGCAAGTTACTTATATTGTATTTTGTGATTTGAATTAGTGAAATCCAGTTCATATTTATTCTTGAAGGATTTATTTACTTTTTCACCAAGTAGGTAGAATCATTTTAGCATGTAGTTGCATTGCATGAGTCTTGCCTTTCCCTACTCATTTATTTGGTCTCCTTGAGTTTAGCATGAGGACATGCTAATGTTTAAGTGTGGGGAGGTTCATAAACCACTATTCATGGTTTATATTGTATTCAATTGAGTGATTTTATCAAGCTTTTCACCCACTTATTCATAGGATTTGCATGATTTTACAATTCCTTCTTAGTTTAGTTCTATGATTGAAAACATGCTTCTTTGGTCTTAATTTAGCTAATCTTAATCCTCTCTTATTACCATTCGATGCCTTGATCTGTGTGTTAAGTGTTTCAGGCTTCATAGGGCAGGAATGGCTTAGAGAATGAAGAGGAAGTGTGCAAAGATGGAAGGAATACAAGGAATTGAGGAGATGACCAGCGAAAAGTCACGCGGTCACATGGCTCACACGACCGCGCGAAATGGAATAAATCAGAGTGATGCGTTCGCGTGCCTGACGCGACCGCGCGGATTGGATGCTGCACGAACGACGCGAAAGCGTGGACGACGTGCACACGTGGTACGAGAAATGCTAAGTGACGCGAACGCGTGGACGACACGGACGCGTGACGTGCGCGATCTGCAGAATTACAAAAGTCGCTGTCAGAGATTCTGGGCTGCATTTCAACCCAATTTTCGGCCCAGAAACACAGATTAAAGTCAGGGAACATACAGAGACTCAACAGGCATTCATAATTCACAATTTTAGGTTTAGATGTAGTTTTTAGAGAGAGATGTTCTCTCCTCTCTCTTAGGATTAGGATTAGGATTTTTAGAACTTAGGAATATTTTTATCTCATCTTTTTATTAGTTTCAATATCTTTTTATTTCGACTTCTCTTAATTGTTGATTATTGATGTTACTTATTTGGCTTATGACTCTTCATATTTGGATTGATTTTATTTTATTAATGCAATTGAGGTATTTTAGACTTATATGTTACTGATGCTTGGGCTCTATCCAAATTATTTTCATTCAAGTAGATTTTATCCCCTTTTGGCTTTGGTTGATTAATTGGTAACTCTTGAGTTATCAAACTCATTATTGACTGAAAATTGGAATTCTTCAAGAATTAATTCGAGATCCAATAAGTCTAACTTTTCCCAAGGAAAGACTGGGACTTGAGGATTCAAATTAATTCATTCATTTAACTTACCTTCATAGTTAGAGGTTAACAAAGTGGGAGAAAAATCCAATTCTCATCACAATTGATAAGGATAACTAGGATAGGACTTCCAGTTCTTATACCTTGCCAAGAGTTTATTTTATTATTGCTATTTTATTTTTTTCTTATCATTCAACACACTTCTTCCTTACTTTCAAACCCCCCAATTTACAAGACTCCTAACCAATAATAAGAACATACCTCCCTGCAATTCCTTTAGAAGACGACCCGAGGTTTAAATATTTCGGTTATCAATTTATTTAGGAGTTTGTTACTTGTGACAACCAAAACGTTTGTAAGAACGGTTGATTGCTTGGTTTAGTAACTATACTTACAACGAGAGTTTACTATAACCTCTAAACCATCAATCTTCAGTTCCTTACTGAGATGCTCGAATTGGTTTCATCCTAGCATTGTCCACCGCGAAAGACATGATCAATCTCTTCGCCTGTTGGTCGGGACATTCCAACTTGGTACTGAGATTCCATGCTAGCCGCGGAGGAGGAAAAGTAAAAAAAGTTAAGGGCCAATATAGCAGAAGGAACGTTGAAAAATGCTATGTAAACGGGCAAATGATTTCTTTAGTTGGTGCGATTGGTGTGATGTTCCTACATGGTGAGTGTGGTTCTTCTTAAATACATAAATAAATAAATACATAGCTATACAATATAGATAGATTAATAGATTAAAAGATAATAGATAAAGATATAAAGATATATCTATATATATAATATATAATAAATATATAATACATACATAATATAATATGTAATAGATATTAATATAATATGAAATAGATATGTAATATATATATATATATATATATATATATATATATATATATTAATAGATTAATAGATTGACCTATATAGATAATATTTGAGATATAATAGATATTAAGATATATAATCTTTTTAATAATTAATAATTTACTGTGTTTCATTAATAATTTACTGTATTTCATAGTTTATTAGTTTGCTTATAAGTTGTATAACTTTTTTTTTGCTCTTACTAATGGCTACCATGAAAGCGAGAACATCG
The DNA here is from genome assembly GCF_014773155.1 of Arachis stenosperma. NCBI lineage: Eukaryota > Viridiplantae > Streptophyta > Magnoliopsida > Fabales > Fabaceae > Arachis > Arachis stenosperma. The sequence goes on from NC_080386.1 coordinate 71,371,489, forward strand.
ACAAAAACAGCAGTTCGATAACATTGGTAATAAATACCAGTAGAAAAAATAATTACATTGTCAACAGTCAACAGGATGAATTGGTTGGATGAGTTAATGAAAAATCAGACCAATAAAATATGGACGTTGAAAAGAAGAATACATCCATTTAACATGAGTCGGGATTGTGACACGTGGACTGCAAAAATCGAAAATTAGGATATTAACCTAGGATAATATTATTTTGATGATGACAAATATATATCTAATTGGGTTTAAAATCTCAAATACTAATATGATGAGTGTATTATTTGTGCAGACCAAACTTAATATTTTTTATAATAAAAACAACCCATTCAAGTGACATATATGCAGATCACTTTTTGGCATCATAATATAGATCATGTCTTTTAACGAAAAATAAAGACAAGTAATATCCAAATATAATCAAATATTAGCGGTATTTTTAGATGTTGCACTAGCTTGGATAGATGACAAAAAATTAAAAGTAAAGTGCTGCAACATAAATTTTTATTGCTACAGCTTCATGAATTCAAGAAAAGCCAAAATCAAAGGAAAATAGTCCACTTTTCAATCAGCATAAAAGAGAAAAAAGAGAAAAAAATAAAATATTGGAGACAAATTCAAATCAAAATCTAAAGTGACTCTAAAACAAAGAGCAATAATTATGTTACCATTTTTGTGCAAGTTAAGTCAAATAGTTTGTTAAAACTATAATATTTCAGCCACCTCCATTTTGGAAAGAAGAAGAAATTGGAGGTTACTTTTACTGATTTAAATCAAAGGTCGAAAATTAAATTTAAAGCCAAAGCTTAATATTAAGAGTGTTAATCTTGTAAAAACACTTTGAATACATCATGACTTTGACCCTGCTATTGTTGTCCATCTTCTTAGTACCTCTGAGCCACTCTATCTTAATATTCTGCTCTGATTTTCTTGGGAAAAGAAGGTAAACTCAACTGTTCAAATCTGCATAAATTAACTCTACCCACTAACACAAATTTTAGAGGCATTACTCTATACAAGAGGGAGTAATCAGTCAAAAATTGAAGCAAGGAGAAAGTGAACTAAAATTTGAGTTTTCATAGCATCTTCATTGACCTAGCTTGAAATTTGGAAAATAATGTACTCATACTAAAGAGGCATTCCGCCAAGATAGAAGGCAAGAAGAGAGAGTGCTAAAATCTTATTCTTCTTATAACTTTCAATTTATTTTATTTCTTCTCCTTCATGAGGTTACATTAATATATATTTTGCTTTCTCACTTTATCTTTCTTTTATTTCTCATGGTAAAAGATAACGTGTGAGGTATTTGAAAAAGCCATTTGAGAGAAAACAGAAAGAGAGTTGAACTTGGAGAAAAAACTGTTGAATATGTCAATCTTTTTTATGTATTTTTATTTTGTGTCATGAACGTGAGAGGTTTCTCTTACTAAGTTGCGTGAGCACTTAATATTGATAGTTTAGAGAGTGAATCTAGCCAAATCATACTTGATTAGAAGTTTGGTTTATCCCACATAGGATTAGAAAGAATCCTAAGAAATTGGTGTTTGTAATATTTGATCAAGATAGTGAAAATTTTGCCACAGTTGTGGCGAGAATTGGATATTGGCTATATTGCACAAGGTAGTTAAACCAAGATATATGGTTGTGTTTATTTTTTTCTCTGTTCTGTTTTGTTTCTTTCATTATGAGACAAAAATAAATTATTTCCTGCATAATCGATATCATAGACATAACAAAAACAAGGTTGCAGAATCTAGTTTGGAGTTGTTTAAGTTCAAAAGCATAAAAAAAGGCTTTACATTCAACCCCCATTCCCTACGTCATCGAAAACCTTCGGTTTTGATGGATGAAAAAGATGAAATAATGAAGAAAAAAAATGCATATATTCTAAAAGACTTTTTCAAAAATACATTATAATTATAATTTAATAATTTTTAATTGGCATCGCTTAAAAGTTTTAAACATATTAGTTTCATAACTATTATAAAGTTACTTGTATACCTAGTTGTCCTAAGTTATAATTGTTCAGGGATTATGCTCCCTTTTTAGTCGGTGAAGAAAGCAAAAAAAGTTGCTTAGAGCTCCTCCTTTGGAAGACCTGTTTGTGTAAATGAGAGTGAATTTGTACAACAGATAAAATTACAAATATTGTGTGTTAACCATGATTAGTTGAATAAGTGGAGTAATGTAAAACTAACATAATGCGTTACTGTCATGTATTTTTTGGCAGCTTAATTGGACTCTGTAACAAGAGCCTTTAAACGCATCCCACAAAAGCGTGTGGACAATTTTAATAAGAGTCCTGTTAGGGAGCCAATGGAATATTTGTATAATGTATACAATGGGCTATTTATTTGGCCCAATATGAGTTAAAAAATGAACATCACCCATACTATTCAGAATAACCATCCGGGTACTAAGATAATAAACATCTCATGTCATGAAACCACTCATCCCAAAAGCTTAAGCTGATTTTATGATTCACCAAGGATCAAACTCTTGACCTTTTGGATCTAGAGCTCTGATATTATGTTATGAAACTACTCATCCTAAAAGTTTAAGCTGATGGAAAAGGTAACACTAATGGTTATATCTCTAATACTGAATCGGACATCCCTAAACCTCTATTGTACACATTGTACAACTATTTTATTGGCTCCCTATACTTCCTCTTTTAATAAAGATATAAAGTACGTATAACCTTTGTTATTTAAGGAGTTTAAAATTGTAGTGAATTTATGGTGTTAAGCAAGTCACTCCATTATATCGTACCATGTTAATATGAGTCAGCGATTATGCAAGTATATTATAGAGTTCAAGGATAATTCTATCCTGAAAAGGATGTCTCAAATTTTGAGAATAGTTTTATTTCATTAGAAATGTCTTTAAACTACACATCTTAAAAACACGAAAGATTTTCAAATTAAGGTTATTAAGTTTTCAAACTTCTCAACTTCATGTGTATAAATTATAAGTCTTTCATCTTTATAGATTATCTTAAAAATTGATCTACTAACGATCTTTAATTTTAAAAAATTTAAAGAAAGAATATCTAAAACTCTTGGAATGGCAGATTGTCAATTTAATTATTACTTGAGAAGGTCAAGTTAATAGCTAAAGTATTTAGGTTGGTGAAAAATCAGTCATTACTTAATCTTGAGAAAAGAATATCTAAAATTTTTATGATTTGTTAGGAAAAAAAATTGAGTAACTGTTTATTGTGTTTAGATCTAAAAAAATTTTAAAAAATAATATTTAAATTTTTTAGGATGATGAGAAGTTAAGCTGACTCACTGCTTATACCTAAAATGACTTGAGGAATAATGATTTGTTTGGGTGAGTTTTTAAAAAAAGATCTTTTTTTGAGTCATCTTTTTTTAAAAGATCTTGTAGAAAAGTAAAAGTAATTTTATATTTAGATATGTCATGTAAAAATATCTTTTATCTATTAATTATGTTTGGGTATAACAATATAAAAGTACTTTTTGGTTTATTTATTATGTAAAAAATATTTTTTAAGAAAAAACGATCTTTTAAAAAAATATGTAAATTTTAATTTCTTAAAAAAGATATTTTTTATTTTTTTAGTGCTTTTACTTTTATTACTAAAAATTTACCAAATGCGTTAAAAATAAAAAAAATCTTTTTTCATTGAAAAAAAATCTTTTTTTTAATTCACTTAATGGTTTTAAAATAAGCATAATATCTAAACTTTTTAAGTTAAGTTGTAATTCCATTTAAGTCAAGGCTTAGCATAAGAAAACTCGAGAAAAGAATATCTATTATACACTTATTTTATTAGTGGAATTATCAAAATTTCTTGAATACTAGAGGTAAGTATTTAAAACTAAATTAATACATATCATTTTTGTACATCTTCTGGGCTGCATTTGTTTCTGAGAACAAGAAAAGATAAAATTTTGAGAATAAGACATAGTGGACAGAAATACAAAATTTTGTGTTCTTATATTCTATTTGGTGATAAATTAAAATAAATTATAAAAATCCAATTTATTCTCATTTTTTTATTCAAATTTTTTGAGAAGAAAAATATAATAATAAAAAATATAATTATAAAAATTTAAGAAGAATAATGAAAGAAAAAATAAAAAATAAATTGTGTCATTTGTCAGTATTTCTGTGTCTTTCCTGTCAAGATGGATATAAAATACACTAATTCGGTGTCTCTGGATATAATATCTCTACTCATATCTCATCTGTCAAACATAATTTTATGTCTTTATATCCCTGTCTCAATATTCTATCCCTATAAATAAACACAACCCTAAATCCTAATTTTTTTACTTTCAAAATTTATTACTTATATTTCATTCTAAAGTACCTCAGAAACCATTTTTTAAATTATCTAAATTCTGTTAATACTTTAAAAATATTTTTTTTATTAAAACTAGCATCTCAAAATTTATTTGAAAAGAATTGAAAAAAGCTTTCAAATATAAATATTAATATTTTTCACTGCATACAAGTCTAAAAAACTTAAAAAACTTCAATCATCACGTAATAGGTTTTTGTTACATCTCTTTTATTATGGATCATTAGACCGTCTTCTGTAGAAAACTTATTCCAATCACTATTTATAGTCCACTTGTCATAAAAAGTATTTTTTCACATCAATTTTTGCTTTATAAACCGTAAATAAAAACTCAAAATATCTCTCTCTTTTTTATTCAGAAGAACAAATTTTAGTCCTAATTATGGTCCCACTTAATTAATTAATTAAAATAATTAAAATTAATATAATAATTATTTTTTTAATAATATTTTTTAAATTTATAAATTCAAAAATAATTCACTATTAAAAAATATTAATATTAAAAAATTATATATAAAAATAATACACAATATATAATTCGAGATTACATTAATTTGTAAAATTACTTAATATAAAAAAATAGTTAAGCTCTATAGTTAAGAACAAATATTATGAAATTACCAATATGTTCAATCACGTGCTCTTTCAACTGTCTATGCTGCTGCCTATTTTAAAATTGGCCATTTTTGGGAGAAATTGATGGTATGATGCAAAATCTTCCTCTTCCAACAAAGATTGTGATAACCCGTTTTCAACATTGTCATACTCTAAGTCTTGAGCAAAATTTTCTGTATAAGTGTCTTTTTCATCCTCAACAATCATATTATGCAATAAATACAAGCTCGCATTATGTTTGCAAGTTTCTTCTTTTTCCAAAAGCGCGTTGGACTACGTATAATTGCAAAGTGTGCTTGTAACGCTCCGAATGCTTGCTCTATATCTTTTTTTCCCTTCTTGATATTATGCAAATAACTTGCGTTTCTCCCCTTATGGTTTTAAGATTGATTTGACAAATGGGGCTCATTCAAGATAAATACATTCTGCTAAATAGTATCCCAAAATATAGTTATTACCAATAATAGTATAGTTTACCTCCAGAGTACGGTCAACTAGAAATCATCGAATACTGGTAAATGATCTAACACGTTGATATCATTATTTGAACCAGAAATTTCAAGAACACATGCCATATCTAAAGGTCTGAAGATACTACAACCTCAAGTACTATGGTTGTAACTCTACGATAACCACTCATGTACATACCTTTCCACGCCTTTGGACAATTTTTTCATTACCAATGTATGCAGTCAATGCTACCCAACATGCCGAAAAAGCCACGACCTTTCGCCATTTATCGCAGGCGTCGTACATCATTTGAATTTGGTTTTCGCAAGTATTCATCTTCGAAATAAAACCTTCAACAAATTTTTTTTCAAGCATTCAATTGTAGTGCTCTCCCGTATGTGCACATAATCATCAATGGCATCAGCAGCTACGCCATATGCTAACATCCGCATCGCAGCAGTACATTTTTTGAGTGATGACAAGCCTCTTCTCCCAATTGCATCAACTCTCTGTTGAAAATACAGATAGATATTTGAGAGAGCATCTACTATTCGAAGGAACATATATATTCTCATTCGAAATTTTTGTCGAAAAATGTCAGCATCATACACCAGCTCATCAACAAAGTAATCTTGAAAAAGGCAATCATGTCCTACTTTTTTATCTCTATTAAAAAATGAATTTTTGACCATAATTTGTGGAATAAAGTTTATAAGCCAACTCTTTTATATCATCAGCATTTGAACCACTCCTTATATTTCGACTAGCTTGATCGTAACAACTAACAAATTGTGCAACTGCCTTATTAATCTTATACCATCATTTCTTATATGCAACTACCCCCTTTTTATGTCAGAGCTAAATTCCACACAATAACTGTGAATTCGACACTAAAATACTTCGCCCTTTTGGTCGGTACCATTGTACTAATTATAAGGTCGGTTGAAATATTCAACCATGCAATGATCAATATCTCATCATTTTTCCATTGTCAGTGTTGAATACTATCTTGCCTACGATTTTCAATGTCATCTTCATTGAGGTCGATAATATCTAATCCACGAAGGTTGGCAAGATCTGAATATTGAGAATTTGGACTAGATTGTATCAGAGTCTGAGGGGATGAATTAGAAGAGCCACAAACACCAGATGAGCTATGTCTCGATGCACTGAATTGAGTTAAAAACGACAAGAATGTTGGAGTAACATTTCCGATAGAGGGGTTAAATATGGATGAAAATAGAAAATATGGTGTTTGTGAATTTTGATTTTGTGGTTGGAACATAGAAAATTGATTATTATAAGGAGGTTAAAAATTGAAATTAGGAAGATTTTGTGGATTTAGATTTTGAAATGTATTTGGTAGTGTGAAGTTTTGATTTGAAATTTGAGAATTTGAGGTTTGAGATTGTTGGGTATTTGGAGTTTGAGAAAAGTTTTGTAAGTAATTGAAAAAAGAGTTGAGTTGGTTTGAATCCATTTTTTGAACAAAAAATAATAGCAGTAGAACTTTGATTTCATAAATTTTGAAAGAAGATGAAGAAAAGTAGAAGAAAGTGTGAGGATAGAAGTGTATGTAAGTGGTATATATAGAGTAATAAAATATTAATTTATTAATAATAACGGTAACATAGTAATAGCTAATTTTACAACGGCTATTTTTTAATATAGTTACCATTTCAAATTTCATAAATAAAAATAAATAACTCACCAAAAAATTATTTTATAATGTGTAAAAAATTAAAATTATTTTTTATGTAAATAAATTTAATTAATTATAATTTAAATAATTAATATAAATTATTAATTAAATAGAGATATAATTATATAATATAATTATTAATAAATTAAATATGATTTAATTATTTAATATAATTATTTTAAAAAATAATTATATTAAATAATTAAATCATATTTAATTTATTAATAATTATATTATATACGTAAAGTATAATATATATATAAATTTAATATAGGGCAATTTACTCAATTAAAATGGGTGTGAAGATTCTTTACTCAAATGCAACATTTCCAATTCGTTTACGTGAGTGTCCTTTTTGGTTATTATGTAAACTGTGGTAGGTAACCACGGTTTTCAATTTGTGCATAAACTGTGGGAGGTTAGCACAGTTTACACTTAGGAAACGTTGTACATAAACCGCGACTGCTTACCACGAATTATGAAGGAAAAATGCTACTAGAAACCGTGGTTAGTCACCACGGTTTATGAAAAAAAGCTGTGAGTATAAAACCTTGTTGGCTACTACGGTTTATGCTTAGAGTAGTATAAATACATAATCCGCGTTAAGTGTTGTACGTGTAAATTTGCCTTGTGAGTACATGTGAGTATACAGTAAATTCATTGGTTAAATATCAAATTTTTAAATAAAATTCAGATCAATGCTTGATCCGTCATACTCGAATGTACTAAAACATATTAAATAGTGATGAGCAAAATTATTAATGTTCAACAAATTAAATAGTGATGAGCAGAAGGGTTTTGAAAAAGCTTGATAACCATTTGATGTCAACTGTAATGCTATGATTTAACTGTAACTATTAGATTGAATAAACCTTATTAGTAGCGCTATAATTTAAAGCTATTTTGACTGGCATATAAAAATAAAATTGACTTTAATTAAAAGTAAAAATAAATATAGCGGTTAAAAAAATTCTAATAATATATTTTAAAAAACAAAGTTTTATTAATAAAACTAAATAGTTAAATTTACAATATTTAATTAGTAAGGAAGAACCAATGTTTAATTAAATAACATTTTACAATTATTTTGACTGTCAAATTATTTTTTAAACTTATTTTTTTAAGAATTTAGAATTTAGTATTTTTATTTATTTCTTACATATGTTTTAGTACATTCGAGTAAGACGAATTAAGCATGGATCTGAATTTTATTTAAGAATTTGATATTTAACCAATAAATTTGCTGTATACTCACAAGGCAAATTTACACTTAGAACACTTAACGCGGATTATGTATTTATACTACTCTAAGCATAAACCGTGGTAACCAACAAGGTTTTATGCTCACAGCTTTTTTTCATAACCAACCACGGTTTTTAGTAGCATTTTTCCTTCATAATTCGTGGTAAGCAGTCGTAGTTTATGTACAACGTTTTTTAAGTGTAAACCGTGCCAACCTCTCACGGTTTATGCACAAATTGAAAACCGTGGTTATCTACCACAGTTTACATAATAACCAAGAAGGACACTCATGTTAACGAATTGAATATGTTGTATTTGAGTAAAGAATCTTCACACCCATTTTAATTGAGTAAATTGCCCGTTAATATATGTAATGGTTTCTCATATATGTATATAAAGTATTAATTTTATTAACAAAATATTATTTATTTATTTTTTAATTTAATAAACAAATGTCTATATATTATTGGTTAAATTGAAAGAAAGCAAATCCTTTTGAGTAAGATTTCTGTAACTTTGAAGCACATGAAGGAACTCTTTTTTTATTTACTTCAGTGGTAGACCCTGATTTTTTATTGACAAACAATGAATGTGGTTTCAAATTCTTTTATTATTGGAGTTGCTTTTATTCTCCCCAGTTACATTAATTTTATATATATATATATATATATATATATATATTCTATTTTTTTGCTTTTTTTGTTTTGTTTTTTTTACCATTTTTTTATTCCTCCCTTACGATAATAATAAGTGTTTACGAATAATATACAAAATAAATTTACAATAAATTTTATTACAAAATTTAGGCTTTTTTAATTAATATGTAATTTTATTTAATTGAATATATACATAAATTAATTCTATAAATCGAAAACAGAAAGTTACTCTCCTGTGCATATGACGGGAATAAACTAGTAAGTTTCGCTTTTAAATATTCTGAAACAAATGCTATGAAAGGAAATTACATATCAAAATTTGTAAACTCTGTTAAGATAAACTTGGTGATGTGAATATCCATTTAATGGGCGGTTAACTCTTTTCAGGATGAGAATTTAGTTTCTCAAAATAAAATGAAATTAATAAAATCTTCTCTCTCTTCATATTACTAAAACACACTTCTCTCTTTCTCTATTTTATATACGTAAGTATATATGAAATATTTTATATTGAGATATTAATTATGGTAAATATTAGGGGAAAGTATTATTTTTGTCCCTAACGTTGAGGGTCAAAATCGAAACTGTCCCCAACGTAATTTTTTATTTAGAATCATCCTTAACGTTTTTTTCGTATTAAAATTGTCCTTTTAACATTTTACAGACAAAAATACCCTCCACTACCACCAGCACCTTTACCACCATCAGCACCTCCCTTACTCCACCACCACCACCTCCCTTCCTCCCATCAAATATTAATAAAATCAACACATAACAATAACAACATAAAATTCAATAACACATTATTTAAATTAAAAAATAACAACATTAAATTCAACAACAAAATCAACATACAACAACAATAAAATCAGAAAATAATAAATCAAAATCAGAATTAAGAGCAAAAACACAATCAGAAGCAGACACAGAATAGAAGATGCAAAGCAGAAGCAGAAGCTCAAATAGAAGTAAAAGTAGAAGCAAAAACGGGAAGGTGCAGCGGTGAGGCGGCGAGGTGCAGATTAAAAGCAAGAAATAGATCAGAAGCCAAAGTAGAAACAAAGGCCGAAGCAAGAAGCAGAAGTGGGGAGGTGCAGCGGCTAGCTAAGCGGCGAGGCGGCGAGGTGCAGATCAGAAGCAAGAGCAGAAGCTGAAGTAAGAAGCAGATCAGAAGCCGAAGCAGAAACAGAGGCCGAAGCAAGAAGCAGAAGCGGGGAGGTGTAGCAGCAAGGCGACGAGGAGCAGCGGCAAGGAGCAACCGGCGCTGTCCCCCCTCCCCCTTTCCCCTTTTCCTCCCCCCGCACGTCCTTTCTCCTTTCCTTTCTCCCCTCCCCCCTTATGTCCTTTTCCTTTCTCCCCTCCCCCCGCACGTCCTTTTTCCTATTGTGAAATTCTATACCATCAAAAATCTAATCATCAAAATGGCGCCGTTGCTGGGAAATTGCAATGGTGTTATGTTATTGGTTATTGTATATATGTGAATATTATGAATAGCTTGATTTTTGCTTTTTGTTAGTATTTTCTAGTCTTTGGATTTGGTTTTTCTTTGTTTCTCATTTGATTTTATTTTGCCCTCTCTTGCTATCATAAATTCTCACTTTGGCTATGAGTGTAGTTACAACTATGTTGTAGGTGATGAGAACTATAATGAGAATGTGTATCAAGGATGGGATAACCAAAGGTGGGAGGAGCCATATGCATATGATCAATCTTCATGGCAACAACCTCCACCAATGCACTATGAAGAAGAGCCATTCTATGATGCATACCAATCAAATGGCTATGCTGAATCTCCTTGTGACTTTCAATAACCACCACCATATGCCTATGAGTCATATCCTCAACATGAACCATACTCACAAGTCCTCTACCACCAAGCACCTTCATATGACCCTAATCTATATCCATCCTACCAACAACCATATGAGCTATATGAACCACATGTAGAGCCACTACCACTCCAACATCAACATTTTCAAGAGCCACCCCCTCCATATTATTACCAAGATGAACCACCTCCAATATATGAAAATTTTCAACCACAAGATGAATACTACTTTCCACCACAACCTCCCATGGAAGAATACTCATATCCTTCAATCCAAGAGCCCTATGATCCTACTCATGATATCCAAGAGGAACAAGAGTCAAGGAAGCATTGGATCAATTTCAAGCAACCATGGAGCATGTTGTGCAACAAGTGGAAAAAGTGGAGAATATTGAACCACCATACCCTAATTATGATGAACCACCTTCCTATTATGAACCCTTCCCCCAATATAATGAACCCTCCCATCCACTCCAACCTCAAATAGATGAAACCCTTGGTGTTCTTCTTCAAAGACAAGAGGAGATGACAAGGGATATGCAACAATTCATGACTGCCTTGGATGAGGTGGTAAACTGGCTAGCATCCCAACTTTTGGACACTCAATGAACTCCCATGGCTACATGTGGAGAATCTAAAGAAGAGCATAGCATGAAGGAGAGATTGGAAACTCCGGTGGAAAATGAGGAAAGCTACTTTGTGTTAGAACAATTGGAGGAACCTATGACCATTGAAGAAGAGGAAGAAGTGGTTGAAGACTTAGGAGATGCGGAACCTCCATGGGAAGCTATAGTTATAGAAAAATCCTCCAAGAAGATTGAAGTTAATGTTGAGGAGGAATGTGCACAACCTCCAAGACATATCCCATATGAAGACTTGGAAGGAATAGAGCAAGAATTGAGTTCCCTTGGTGATGAAGATCAAGCATCAAATCCTAGTGGTGAAGAATCCTTTGAACTTGAAGAACCTTCTCTTGATGAGATAGAAAGCAATGTGGAGGTAGACTTCTCTCAACCTCCCATTTATGATTTGAGTGATGGAAAAGAGATAGATGAAATTGATGGACAAAGGATTGAATTTGAAAAATCTTGTGAAGAGGTGGAAGTCCTTAGAAAAAGAAGGACGGGAGTTGAGTACGCTTTGTCAAGATCTTTGGAAGCTTCTTTGCCTAGGTTGTCATACATTCCTTCACTTGAGTGGGTAAAACTCATTTCTATTAGCTTTATTACCCCACTTGAGTATGATTTACTTGAAACGGATGGTCAACTTAGGATGATTTGTGGGATAAAGCAAAAGAGAAGAATGTTTAGTGGATGGCGTTGTAAATCAAGGCTCATTTTGGTTGATACTTCAAAGCTTAGGTGCAAGGGTTGGGCTAGTGCTCACTTGAATGGGTCTAAAAGGAGAGTTTGGTATCACCTTGAGAATTCATTCTGTTTACCATCCGGATGGATTAATAATGATGATCAACTTCAAGACGGGTGTGAAAATAAAGTATGGGATCCCGGATTAGAAAAGGAGGATCAATCTTGGGAGCCCCAAGCTTGTGAAGAACTCCATCAACACTTGGCTCAATCCATGAAGAATGGGGCACAATGGAGAACCAAGCATTGGTGGGAGTTCCAAGATGAATTCAAGCACAAGCCACCTTGAGAGGAGCTCCCCATAAGTCCAACTTAAGGACAATAAATAAAAGTGCTAGGTGGGAGACACCCCACCATTGTAAATTCTTTTCATTTTCTCTTTTTGTACATATTAGTAAAAGTAGTTTAATTTCATGTTTTGATTAGTTTGTTGAGTTTAATTAGTATTTTATCATGTTAAATAAGGTTTTAGGGTGTTTTGGTAGCTGTTTGGAGGATTAGAATGCTTGGATTGGTGCAAAAACATAGAAAAAAAACATAGAAAATTTCTGAAAAAAGAGCACCATCCACGCGTACGCGCACTGTACGCGTACGCGTGCATCAAGCATTTTTGACCATCCACGCGCGTGCACAATGCGTGCGTACGCGTGGATTGAGAAGTTCCACATTCCATACATTTTTCAGAGAGTTGTGCCTGTGCTGCGCCAACGTTGTGCCTTTGGCACAACCCCACTCGCGCATACGCGCACATGACGCGTACCCACAATTCTCAAAATAAACCATCCGCGCGCGCATTTCCTTCCTTCACCACATTTCTTTTCTTCTCCTCTTTCCATTTCTTTCCTTCTCCTTTCTTCTTCCCTTCTTCTACACCTCATCCAACACTTCCAAACACCATTGATAACCATTTATTTTGGTTAACTAATTAGTTAGTCAGTTAGTTGATAGTTAGTTTTAGTTAGTTTTCATTTCATTTTCTCTTTTTCATTGTAAATGTCGAATTGATATTCTTGTTTACCATTAATTGCTACTGAGTACTAAACAGGGATGTTCTCTTAACATCATTATGTTTATAATCCTTGTTGGATTCTATTGTTGAGGTTATACTTTACTACTTGGTTTTGAGTTCTTCATGCTTACCTTTTGAAAATACCAAGTGATGAGAATTGCCTTCGAACTTGTGACTCTTTTGAATTGCATGTTGTAGCTAGCCACCATGTGATTTGAACTCTCTCTTTGAGTGGGCAATTTCTTGATGGATGTTGAGTATTTACCTTAATGCATTGTGTTCATGATTATATGCATCCATATATGTTTGACTTGAAAATGCTTTCACGCTTCTTTAATGCTTGTTTTACCTTACAAGTTTACTTAAAGCATCTCAAGCACACTAGGATAAGTGAAGTTCATGCTTCTTTTGTGACATGACTTCTATGCTAATGTGTGTTCTAAACCGCACAATTTAGAATTCACATACCTAATATTTCTTAATGTCACACTAATCCACTCACCTCATTCTAGTGATCATTACCTCATTCCAACAATGTATGCTTCCTTGCCTTTGTTTTCTCATCTTATGGTGTTATATTTTTATTTTTCATGATGGATGCACCACAAGCAATAACGGAAGCAAGACTAAGAACACGCAGCACCGGTTGACCTACCAGCTGAAGGTAGCAATTCGGAGAGTCGCCGTACCCCCTTGCTCATCTTTGAGTGCACCGAGGACGGTGCAAATTTTTAAGTGTGGGGAGGTCGTCCGACCGATCGGCAATTTCGGGTGACAAGTTTCTAATTCCAACACTTTTGCATTTCATTTTAGGTTTTTAGGATTTTTACTTTCATTTTCCTATTTTTGCATACATATACACAATAAGCTTAGTCAAAATACTGAAATTTTTCGAGAAAATTATCTATAGGGCACCGTAATTGATTTGAGTGAAAACTTTTCATAGAACTTGCTTGAATTATATATCTTATGGATCATGTTTTTGAGCTAGAACACAAGCAAGTGAATTTTGAGCCTAATGGTGTGGTTACATCTTATAACCACTTATTTTCCTTCTTGTGTGCATTATTCTCTTTCTATGATTGTAATCTTTGAATTGTTTGATTCTTTGTGTCCGTTACTTTGTGTATTCATGCATTTATATGATTGAGGACATCATTTCATTAGCTCTCTTACCCAAATAGCCTTACCTTTTATCATCCATTGTTAGCCAATTTGAGCCTATGCTTAACCCACTTTGTTCTTAATTTAGCACATTACAAGCCTTAAAGCGAAAAATAATAAATGTCCTTAATTTGGATCTTTGATTGGCTTAGGCTAGTGTGTGTGTATCATTTAAGTGTGGGAACTTTGGGACATTGGGTGAATAAAAGGGTGTATTTTGTATTGCTATTGAAAATATTGGGAATTGGGTACATACTCATGTATTGCTCAAATGTAAAAAAAACTTATGCATTGATGCTCTTGTATATAGAAAGAAAAAAATGAGAAAAACAAAAGAAAAACAAATAAAAGTGAAAAAGAAAACAAAAGAAAAGAAAAAAATGTATATAGAAAAAGAAAAGAAAAAGAAAAAGCAATAAAAAGGGGACAAAATGCCCCAAAGCAAAGTGAAGCTCAATAAAGATCAATGCATAAGTGTTGAGAAATGAAAAGGAAATGCATGAGTATGTGGAAAAGTGAGGAATGGGTAGTTAGGTTAGAACTTAATTGTATAGGTTGTCATAGGTTAGGTGGGAAGTTTAAGCTTATCAAAGATTCAAATCTTAAGCTCACTTGACCATATATGCATCCTACCTTGACCCTAACCCCATTACAACCTAAAGAAAAGACCTCATGATACTTGTATGCATGCATGAAATATATGTCAATTGTTAGAAGAAAAACAAATCTTAGAAAGCATGATTAGGAGAGAATTGAGAGAATCAACCCTAAACACTTGAGCAAATAGAGTGAAAACAATACCGGTGAGGGTTCGATTGCTCAATTACATGCTTCCACCCATGATCATCTCCTTTCATGCAAGTTTGTAAAAATATTTAATAGCTCAATTCAATTATGGTTTGACATGTTGTTAATACCTTTTGCCCTTGTGCTTATATATGCATTCTTGGGAATTGATTTATTTTGACCAAGCAATTGCATTCATTTAGATAGTTGCATATAGGTAGATTGCATTTAGTTAGTTTCCATTAAATAAATGTCATGCCCTTTACTTCATTCTTGGTTTAAGCATGAGGACATGCTTGGTTTAAGTGTGGGGAGGTTGATAAACCCCATTTTTAGGGTTTATCTTGTATTGATTTTAGGAGATTTTAATACCTTTTACCCACATTTATTCAAATGAATTAGCATGATTTTGTGATTGTCTCCTTATTTGTGCTTAAATGTGAAAACATGCTTTTAGACCTTTAATTTGATGATTTTTTTATCTCCATTTGATTCCACTAGATGCCTTGATGTGTTTGTCAGTGATTTTATATTGAAAAGGCTAGGAATGGATCAAAGGAGTGAAGAGGAAAGCATGCAAAGTGGAGAAATCATGGAAAATCAAAGAAGTTGAACTCGCCCATGGACGCGCGCGCACACTTGGCGCTTGCGCGCACCTTGCGAATCACCCCATGGACGCGTACGTGGGCTGTGCGCGTACGCGTCATTGTCAGAAATGCTATTTAAAGCCAAGGATTGAAGAGCAAAGGGGGATTTCATTCATTTTTACACATGAGGATTAGTTAGAAGTAGTTTCTAGAGAGAGAAGCTCTCTCTTCTCTCTAGAATTAGGATTAGGATTAGGTTTAGTTTTTAGATCTAGGTTTTAATTCATGCATTCATCTACTTCTTCCTCTCAATTCCTTGTTGTTACATTCATCTTCTTCTATTCTTTTGTTGTAATTTCTTTTGTGTTGTTCTTGTGTTTTGTTGTAGATCTACTTTTGTTTCTTCTACTCTCTTTCAATTCAATTTGAGGTAATTCATAATAAATGTGTTTCTTTCAATTGTTGTTGTTAATTCCTTTCAATAATTGTTGTTAGATTTCATTCTTGTTGTCAATTTACTATGCTTTTCTTTTGTGCCTTCCAAGTGTTTGATGAAATGCTTGGTTGGATTTTAGTGTAGGTTTCGTTCCTCTTGGCCTAGGTGGAGTAATTAGTGACTCTTGAGTTATCTAATTCCTTTGTTGATTGATAATTAGAAGTTGCTGATTGATTTGAATGCCTTTAAAGCTAGTCTTTCCTTTAGGACTTGATTAAGACTTGAGGAATCAAATTGATTCATCCACTTGACTTTCCTCCATGGTTAGAGGTTAACTAAGTGGGAGTAATGGACAATTTGTTATCACAATTGAGGAGGATAATTAGGATAGGACTTCTAGTACTCATATCTTGCCAAGAGCTTTGTTAGTTGTTAGTTTATTTCCTTTGCCATTTATATTTCTTATCTAAAATCTCAAAAACCCCAAAATAACTCACAACCAATAACAAGACACTTTATTGTAATTCCTAGGGAGAACGACCCGAGGTTCCAATACTTCAGTTTATAAATTTAGGGGTTTGTTTTAGTGACAAACAACTTTTGTATGAAAGGATTATTGATTGGTTTAGAAACTATACTTGCAACGAGAATTCAATTGTGAAATTCTATACCATCAAAAATCCAATCATCATACCCCAAGGCACCTAGTTGATCTTTATCAAGCATCTTCGAAAAAAGACGATAAAGGAAAAGAGTCGAATTTTGTTTCAAATGATGCTGAAAATTCCACCACTTATTATGATGTATCTGATTTCTTTGAGGATTCTGAAGAAAATATTAGCCATTTGATCAATGATGGAATAGTTTAATATGTGTAAGTGTTCATGTGAATAAATAATGTAAGAAACTTCTTGTTAAGTTTTATGCATTTGAATTTCAACATTACTAAATGTGCTAATAATAATAAAATTATAGTAAATACTATACTTCTTATAAAAATATTTTCAATCAAGGAAATAATTTTACTGAGCAAACATTTCTACTCATTCTATTTTTTTTTTGTCTTTGAAGAGAATGGCAAGGACATATAGTGAAGATGTTTGCCTTGCGGATATTGCAAGTTCGCACACCATTCTCAAAAGTAATATATATTTTACCCATCTTGTGCCAAAAGAAGAATATGTTAATACTAGTATTGGCTCCGGAAGAGCTATAATTTTCCTGGAAAAATAAAATTCATAATAAATAATGCACTATTACCTACTAAGTCTTTGAGGAACTTGTTGAGTTTCAAAGATATTTGCCGAAATGGATATCATATTGAAACAATGAATGAGGGAAATCATGAGTACTTGTATATCACAACCCATGATTCAAATAAAAAGATTATATTAGAAAAGCTACCCTCACTTTCATCTGGGTTGTATTATACTAGAATTAGTGCAATTGAATCACATGTAATTATAAACCAGAAGTTTACTAGCCCAAATGAATTTATAACTTGGCACAATCGATTGGGTTATTCGGGAATAACCATGATAAGGAGAATTATTGAAAACTCCCATGGACATTCACTAAAGAACCAGAAGATTTTTAAATCTAGTGAATTTTGTTGTACTGCATGTTCTCAGGGGAAGTTAATTTTGAGGTCATCACCAGTAAAGATTGGATTTGAGTCCCCTGAATTTCTAGAAAGGATTCAAGGCGATATATATGGACCTATTCATCCACCATATGGATCTTTTAGATATTTTATGGTCCTAATAGACGCATCTTCAAGATGGTCACAGATGTGCTTGTTGTCTTCTCGCAACCTGGCGTTTGCGAGATTACTTGCTCAAATTATTCGATTAAAAGCATAATTTTCAGAAAATCCAATCAAAGCAATTCGTCTTGATAATGCTGGTGAATTTACTTCCCAAGCCTTTGATGCTTATTGTATGGCTAATGGAATAAGTGTTGAACATCTAGTAGCTCATGTTCACACACAAAATGGGTTAGTAGAATCACTTATTAAACTCCTCCAGTTAATTGCTAGACCCCTTACTTATGAGAACAAATCTCCCAACTTCGGCTTGGGGCATGCTATTTTACATGCCGCAGTACTTATTCGTTTGAGGCCAACAAGTTATCATCAGTTCTCTCCTATGCAATTAGCTTTTGGCCAGCAGTCAAATGTTTCCCATTTAAGAATATTCGGGTGTGCAATATATGTTCCCATTGCACCACCTTTTCGCACCAAAATGGGACCCCAAAGAAAATTGGGAGATATATGTTGGATATGATTCTCCCTCTATATTAAGGTATCTTGAGATACAAATTGGGAATGTATTTAAAGCCCGGTTTGCGGATTGTCATTTTGATGAATCAAAATTTTCAACATTAGGGGGAGAGAATAAGCTTCCTAAAAAGGAACTTAATTGGAATGCATCATCCTTAATGCATTTGGATCCTCGATAAGGGCAATGTGAACTAGAAGTTCAAAAGATTATACGTTTGCAAAGAATAGCAAATGAATTGCCTAATGCATTTTTCGATACAAAGAGGATAACCAAATCTTATATACCAGCGAAAAATGCTCCAATTTGAATTGAGGTCCCAGTCGGATAAATAGCCACTGAAACAAATTCACACCAGAAGCGTGGCAGGCATGTCGGTTCCAAAGACAAAAATTCTCGAAAAAGAAAATAGGTAAATACTATTCATGTTGAAGACATAGTAAAGACACCTGCAATTGTCCAAAATTCTGATATAGTTTTAACGCCATAAAACGTCCAGGTACCTGAAAATTGTGAAAATGACGAGATCTCGATAAATTAGGCCTATACAGGAGAGAAATAGAAACGAAATAAGACAATTGTCAATAAAATATTTGCATATAATGTGGCATTAAATATCATGCATGAAAATAAGGATCTTGAGCCAAGATCAATCGAAGAATGTTGACAAAGGATTGATTGGCCAAAATGAGAAGAAGCCATGAAGGCTGAGCTAGACTTACTTACAAAATGTGAGGTCTTTGGACCTATAGTCCATACACCGGAAGATGTAAAACCTGTTGGATACTGATGGGTATTTGTGAGAAAACAAAATGAGAAAAATAAAGTTGTACGCTACAAAGCTCGACTTGTAGCACAAGGTTTTTCACAAAGTCCCGGTATAGATCATGAAGAAACATATTCTCCTGTAGTGGATGCAATAGCATTACGTTATTTGGTCAGTTTATCTGCATATCATAAACTGCATATGCATTTAATGGATGTGGTAACAGCCTACTTATACGGATGGATCATTAGATCGTGATATCTATATGAAAGTCCTTGAAGGACTAAAGATATATATCTAAACCATCCAATGAATATTCATAGGGATTATACTCAGTTAAATTGCAAAGATCTTTATATGGTCTAAAGCAATCTGGACGAATGTAGTATAATTGTCTTACCGAGTATCTGGCCAAAAACGGATTTAAGAATGATGATATCTGCCCATGTGTTTTCATAAAGAAATTTGTATCTGGATTCATTATAATTGCTGTGTACGTTGATGATTTAAATATCATTGGGACTCTTGAAGAGATTCCAACAATTATAAAAACTCTAAAAGAAGAGTTTGAGATGAAAGATATTAGAAGGACTAAATTTTGTCTCGGCCTGCAGATCGAGCATATAAAAAAGGGATCTTTATTCATCAAACAACATACACAAAGAAGATCTTGAAAAGATTTGATATGGATAAGTCACATCCCTTGAATACCCCAATGATCATAAGATCTTTGGATATGGAAAATGATCAATTCTGTCCTAAAGAAGAAAATGAAGATATCCTTAGTCTTGAAGTACCATATCTTAGTGCCATTGGAGCGCTAATGTATCTTGCTAATAATACACGACTTGACATATCATTTACGGTGAATTTACTAGTAATGTATAGTTCCTCTCCAACCAGAAGACATTGGAATGGAATCAAACAAATCTTTCGATATATTCATAGAACGGTTGATATGGGATTGTTTTATCCCTATAGATCCAAGTTACAACTAGTTGGCTATGCAGATGCTGGATACTTGTCTGATCCACACAAAGGGAGATCTCAAACAGGATACATGTTCACATATGGTGGTACAGCTATATTATGGAGGTCCACGAAACAGACGATAGCAGCAACCTCCTCTAATCATGCTAAAATACTAGCGATTCATGAAGCTAGTCGCGAGTGTTTTTGGCTAAGGAGTCTAATTCAATATATTTTGTCATCATGTGGACTGATTGATCATAAGATAGCTCCAACTGTCCTGTTTGAAGATATTACAGCATGCTTTGCTCAACTTAAAGGCAGATACATCAAAGGTGATAGAACAAAGCATATTTCTCCCAAATTCTTCTTCACTCATAATCTTGAAAATCAAGGAATAATTGATATCCAACAGATCCGCTCAAGTGATAATCTGAATATTTATTTACAAAGTCACTCTAAAAATCCTCCTTTAAAAGATTGGTACATGAGATTGGGATGCGCCGATTTCGAGACATTAAATGATGTCGACGAGAGCGGGAGACTGTACTCTTTTTTCCTTGATTAGATTTTTTTTTGATTGGATTTTTCTTAACAAGGTTTTTAATGAGGTAGTCCCGTCACAAGGATATTGTACTTCTTTTCCTTCACTAAAATTTTTTTTCCATTGGATTTTTCTTTAGTAGAATTTTAACGAGACATATTCTTAAATGGTCATCCAAAAAAGAATGTTAAGATAAACCTGTGATATGGATACCCATTTAATGGACAGTTCACTCTTTTCAAGATGAGAACAGTTTCTCAAAACAAAATAAAATTAATAAAATCTTCTCTCTTCATATTACTAAAACACACTTCTCTCTTTCTCTCTTTTATATACACAACTATATATAAAATATTTTATATTAAGATATTAATTATGATAAATATTAATTCTAGTATTTTCTATTTATACTTATTTCATATTGATTATATCTTCCTAAGTTACTTATTTATCCTACAACAAAATATTTTCAGATATTGTCAACTCTATAAGACCATGGGCCAAGCGGTGTAAGCCCAAATTCTTTTAGCGTCTGTAATCCATAATCCATAAATTCATTTTAGTTACCCTAGAGTCTCGCTTTCTTCGTTCTTCCTTCTCTATCGATTTCGAAAGGACCTTGTTTTCCAGCTAAAGCATCAGCTTCCGCTTCCACCCTTCGCTAAGGTTTGATTGGGTGCTCAAGACCTTCTTCTTTTCTGGTATGCTCTTCATCCAAGCATACCTTCTTCTTTATTTTCCATTTTGCTTCTTCTGCTCCTCGATTTTTTAGATTACCCGCTTTTCAGTTAGGGTTTTTGAGGTGAATTTGACCTCGATTTCATCTGTGAGCTTGAGATTTTCGATTCCATCGTAATTCTTGCCTCTGGATTTTGAAGAATCGACAGTGATTGTCAATGTTTCATTGACCCAGTTGCATTCTGAATAAAGTTTCAATCTTGAATTATATTTTATTCTTTATTTACTAATTTCTTTTGATGTTGGGCATTGAAGTTGTTCTGGGCAGGAAAAACTCCAAATTAGGTAACTTTATCGTCTCTTTTGGTTGTCTATTCACTGGGTGAAATGAATCTGTGAGGCTGAAAACTTGATTAGGAGCTATTCCTTTGTAATTTGTGATTTTTAGGGTTGTAATAGTGGCTCAAACAATTGGTCCGTAGGTTGGTGAGAGAAATGTAGTACAGCTACCTCTCCAGGACAATTAGTGCTTTAACGAGTGCGTACAACTAACGGTGATGTTGCAATTTTTTGCCGGGGATAGTTTTAGAGAGAGAGAGAGAGAGAGAGAGAGAGAGAGAGAGAGAGAGAGAGCTGAGTAAGGTAAATACTTAAGTATATGCCGATCTTAATTTGATCTCATGACACCAATGCTTTCTTTATGATAGATGACAAGCGCTTGGACAAATATGAGCTTTGCAATCAAACATAGGGATATATAGAGGGAGTGGGAGAAACGGGTTGGAGTTGTTATTTTTTTATATAATTGGAGATTCTTGCTCACTCTCAGAAGATGTATGCCTGCTTATATTCTGGAGAGGATGAGGAGATCAAATTTTATTTCAAAATTGTTATAGCTTTGGAGCATCTTGGAGCAAATGAGCAATGGAGCTTGTGGAGCACCGCTCACCTCAAGGATTGCTCACTTGGTTTGCTTCATAGTTTTGGTTTTAATTTATTTTTGTGTCATCAAGAGTAATGTGATGATCACTAATTAAATAGACAATTCAGGATTATGCTCATCTTCATAAAGCGGCTGATTTCTTCTTTATTAATGTTTTTCCAATTTTTGTTTGTAGAGGAACTCTATAACTTCTTCAACCAGATATGAGTGGTCGCTTTTCTCGCACAATTTATGTTGGTAATCTGCCCTCGGATATAAGAGAATCAGAAATAGAAGATTTATTCTACAAGGTTTGTCTGTCGCTTTACTTGTTTAATACTACATTGTGGTGCATCTGTTTCATTATATTCTGTCTATCTTCAGTTAGCTTGGATATCTAATGATTTCCAAGGATGCTTAACTTGAGGATAAGGTGTGTACCTTATATTGTGTAGGAGTTGCACGATGTTCATTTTCCAATGTAATCTAAAATAGTAAGAGCAGGATGGCGAGAGTTTGTTTAAGATAAGAGTCTTTCTATGGGAATAAAGAGAGGGTACTGATCACTAGCCGAATCTGCTACTGTAGGAAAGAAGATCTATGTGACCAAATTTTCCGTCATGCCATGCTTTTTCATTCACTTCTTTTCTTCGTCGCTTCTTCCCCTCGTTCCCTTTCTCTTGGCACCTTCCCATCTCCGGGCTTAAGAATTTCCAATTGAACTCCTTCATCCATACAACAGGAATTAGTTGGTGTACTAACATAATTATCTTTTTTCCCCCCTCATTTACCTACAGTATGGCCGTATCATGGATATTGAATTGAAGATTCCACCCCGCCCTCCATGTTATTGCTTTGTTGAGGTATTTATACTTGCTCAACTTTTGTACCTTTTTGTTGGCAATTCTCTCTCTATATGTGTGTGGTTCTCTTTCTTTGTTTGATGATATCTTGTTTCTTTTGCTTGCTAGTTTGACAATGCTCGAGATGCAGAAGAAGCAATTCGAGGTCGAGATGGGTACAACTTTGATGGTTGTCGTTTAAGGGTAATAAGCTGTTCAAACTTTTATCTTGTTAGGTTGATAGTTTCTTTTGTTGTTTTTCCCATCTTTCCTTTTTTTTTAGGTGGAGCTTGCCCATGGTGGTAGAGGGCCATCATCAAGTGATCGTCGTGGCTATGGTGGTGGAGGTGGCGGTGGTGGTGGTGGTGGGGGCCGTTTTGGGGTATCACGCCATTCTGAATACCGAGGTGTGTCTGTTAAGAGAATTTACATCCTTGATATGCAAGGATCTGAAGCACATGCTAAATGCCTCCCTGGCTCCCTACCCCCTTCCCATATCCAGATTCCTTACCAATTTAGCATACAATCGAAATACATATAATGATATTACCATTTTCAATGACCCTGACCTGTGTTGGCATGGGTTTTACATTTTGAAAAATTTATGTGTTTTCTTTGCTTTATATGCTTCATGATTTACGAGTTAGCTGCATTGCATAAGTTACAGATCAGCCTTAGTTCATGAAGTTTTCTTTGTTTTAAATTGTATACACTTGACCTGAGTTGTTTTTTTTTTTTAAATTTATGTGCAGTTATTGTTCGTGGACTTCCCTCTTCTGCATCCTGGCAAGATTTGAAGGTCTTACAATGTTCATACTTAGCATTTAACTACTGCTTATTTCACCGTTCTCCCATTAACCATGTTTCGGATATGCTATCAGGATCATATGCGAAAAGCTGGTGATGTATGCTTTGCTGAGGTTTCCCGTGATAGCGAAGGTACATACATCTCTTTGATTTTTCACTGTGATATAGTTGTGAACTTGTGATGTCTTGCACTAATTTTATTGATTTTACATGTCTCCATTGCAACACTGTACATCTTTAAGCATAAGCTGTGCCAATGACAACTATCAAGCTTATGATACTTAAACTTTTAATTTTGGAATAGCTATGGTCTTTCCCTCTTTCTCCTTCTCTAATATGCTGATCCATTTCTTGCTAGATACTTCTCTATTTAACTAATTTATATCACTTTTCTGTTTAGGGACTTTTGGCATTGTTGATTACACTAATTATGATGACATGAAATATGCTGTAAGTTTTGAGACATGAAGTTTAATATATGAATGATACCAAGATTGCTACCAAATTCTGTTTTCTAACTTGTATTCTATTTCACAGATTCGGAAACTGGATGATACCGAGTTTAGAAACCCTTGGGCAAGAGCTTATATTCGGGTAACTGCTGACATTTGTACAATTTCTCATCTGTGTGTGTTTCACATGTAGAACAATTTTTTAATTTATGGGCGTGTTTATTTCAGCTGAGCTTGTCAAACTTAACAATTTCTACCTGTTTTGATTCATTTTACAAGCGATCTTTTGTCTCTGTCGCTTTTTCAATAAATGATCTTCCCAGACCCACACCTCTCTCCCTTTCCCACTTCCCTCCTTTTTACAGCATAAATGAGTGATTTTTCCATGATAATTTTGGTTGCTATTATAGGTGAGGAAGTATGAGGGTAGTCGTTCAAGGAGCCGCAGCAGAAGCCCCAGCAGGAGTAGAAGTCCTAAG
The DNA here is from genome assembly GCF_014773155.1 of Arachis stenosperma. NCBI lineage: Eukaryota > Viridiplantae > Streptophyta > Magnoliopsida > Fabales > Fabaceae > Arachis > Arachis stenosperma. The sequence continues at coordinate 71,396,405 of NC_080386.1, forward strand.
AGGGATAGAAGGTGTTGTCCCTATTTGGTGTTATTGTTCTTTTAGTTATACATTTCTTTTACTTATGGAAAGTGCTACGGTTTCATTCTGCAGTAGATCATTGGAGCGATCTCTGTCTAGGTCACGTTCTAGATCCAGATCCGCATCCCCAATCAAGGCTTCAAGGTATACAAATTATAGTATTGTTTAGTATGATTTTGGGTTGCTATTTGGGTCAGATGGTGTAATATTGTTGAACTGTTATGTTCCTGAACTATTATTTATTGAATTATGTAGGCCAAGATCACGATCGCGATCTGCATCACCACACCAGGTATTTAAAGATTTTGAACTAAATGATTTTAGTATGGGGTGTAGTAGATTCCTGTTTGCGTGTATTCATTTAACCTGTATTTATGGTGTCTTCCCAACTGTGCCCAGGTGTCTGCCTCTATTTTGCTTTACATTTATGTATATTAATTCAGAAGCATTAATTATTTAATATATTTATTTTATGCAGGTGCTATCAGGAAGTGCTTGATATTCCCCCCAAACGCCGAGGTTCTCTGGTTTTACTGCCCCAGAATCAGTCATATTTATATTTGGGCTGTTGGTTTAAATTGTTTTAATGGAAAATATTTCTGTACCAGTTTGCTTTATTGGTCTTTTAGAGATAATTCTGTAGGGCATATACTTAGATATTCTGCGAGTATTTCGGGTTTTTCTTCGTTTAACGTGAATCTTATGTTAGACCATCCGTGTTAAACCAGCAATGAGCAACTTATGACTTCATATATTCCAAATTGTGACAGTTCATTTTGTAGTTCGATTTTGGCAGAATTGTTTTTGAAAAATTGCAAGACTGTAAGAATCGGGTTATGTTTGAGAATGACATTTAGAAAATAAAAAAAAACAAGGGTTAGGGTCTTGAGAAAGAGTCCACTGCTGTCCAGTCATAGTCAGTAGGAGCTGCTCCGGCTCAGCTCGATCCAATTTCAAAATGGCACTCCGGCCTTGTAGTACCTCGCTATCCTCTGTTGGTAAGTAGCCATTCTGAACTGAGCTTGCTTTCTTAACTCTAAAATTAGGTCGAAGTTGGTCCTCAACTCTTCTTCGTTGGAACCCAAATTTGGAAAAGTTCTGTTAGGTTCTTAGTAGCAGTCGGCGACCTTTTCTTCTTTTACTTCACATAGCTTTTCGTCTCCTTGATAGCTGGAAGTTCTCCAAAAGTATGAAAAGCTGGAGGACTTTGTACCAGCCATTCCAGTGTGGTTGAATTTTGTTCAACAGCCCAAGGAATGTTCGCCTTTGTTATGTTATTTCCACTGCTTGAAGTGATTGTTACGACCACGAAGAAACGACGAATCCCAACTACGGATATATAAGAGCCAAAACTACTAAGGGCATTCCATCCAGCGTAAGCATCTGGATAATCTGGAATGCGACGTGGCATACCCGAAAGCCCTAAGAAATGCATGGGAAAGAGGGTCAGATTCACCCCGAAAAAAGTGATCCAAAAATGGATTTGACCTAAAGTTTCAGGGTATGTCCGACCAAAGATTTTACCCACCCAATAGTGAAATCCTGCAAATAAAGCAAAAACGGCTCCCATAGAAAGTACATAATGGAAATGTTCATTTTAGACTTAGCCGGGACTACCCCCAGGAAGTCCTCCTATGGTGAATAAAAAGATGAACCCTACAGCAAATAACATGGGTGTTTTGTATTGTATCGAGCCCCCCCACATGGTAGCGATCCAACTAAAGATTTTGATTCCTGTGGGGACAGCTATGATCATGGTAGCTGCGGTGAAGTAGGCACGGGTATCAACGTCTAAGCCCACAGTAAACATATGATGAGCCCAAACAAGAAATCCAAGAACACCTATACTGATCATGGCATAAACCATGCCTAGATACCCGAAGACCGGTTTTCCCGAAAAAGTCGAAACGATATGACTTATGATACCGGATCCAGGCAGAATGGGAATATACACCTCTGGATGACCGAAGAACCGAAAGAGATGCTGGTATAATATGGGGTCCCCCCCTCCTGCGGGATCAGAAAAGGTTGTATTAAAGTTTCGATCGGTTAATAACATTGTAATAGCCCCTGCCAGTACCGGAAGTGATAATAAAAGTGGGAATGCTGTTACTGGAACGGACCACACAAATAGGGGTGATCTATGCATAGTCATTCCAGGTCCACGCATGTTATCAAATTTATAGAGCCTAAAATGAATGAAACGCTCTAAAATGGCTGGTAATACCACTTAAGGGCGGATAGACCGTCCATCCAGTGCTGCTACCCATTTCTACTAAGGCCGACCTTAATAGGAGCAAGAGACTTGGTGGCAACAACTAGAATGAAATATTGTTTAACCTTGAAAATGCTATGTCATGTACACCTATAAAAATCAAAACAGACCAATTACAGAATTACTAGATTCATTTATCATTGCCGGCAGGCATAACCATAAAAAAAAAATTCATTATAAAAGCGTGAGCCGTTATTGAAACACTATAAAGTTGATGATTCCCACCAAGAATTTGATCGCCGGGTCGTGCTAATTCCATACGAATCAATACTGAGAAGCATGTGCCCATCACTCCAGCAATGGCACCGAAGATGAGATATAGAGTCCCTATATCCTTGTGGTTGGTGGAGAACAGCCATCGGACCGGATTTGTCATAAAATGGAGAATCTTTCGTTTCCTTCCTTATCAGAGAGGGGCCCCTTCTTAGGGAGCGGGGCTTTTTTCTTGAAAAAGGGGGAGTGAGAGGAGTGGGATTTGGATTTCCTTTTCCTCTCAACCCCTCCCCCCAGGTTCAGGAGAGGGTCAACGCAAGGATCTTACTTCGAAGCAATCTCTGGAGTTTTCCCTTATCCGAACGGGTCTTGCAAGAAAAGATGATTTCATATTGAGCTCCAAATATACGCTATTGGGATAGGATGGTTGCTACTAGCATTTGAAGAAGAGGCGCGGTGGTGCGAGAAGGAAGGGAGGCGGAGGTTATCGATGGAGCTCGGCGTTGCTTCCGGACGTGGCGGCGGCGTGGATGGAGAGTAGAAGCGGAACGAAGTGTTTCATGTTGAGGGGATTCCGGCGGGGCTGCCGCGACTGCAGACTCTCCGCGTAGGTATGGCTACTACGATGGAACTTCTGAATGGTCATTATTATGTGATGATTTTGGTGAGCTTTATTGACGCTGATTGTTGATTGAGCAGTGACTCAGTGAGTTGAGCTATATTGTGGTAAATTATTTGGTGTTCAATTGATAATGTTGCAGTGTGTAGACCAATTTTGAAGGTTCAAAATGGCTTGCGTTTATTATGTATTATTTACAGAAAGTTCACACGATGTCAGGAAAACAATACGAGACAGTATTCTGAAAGCTGGTATTTTTGTTTTAGGTGAATGGATGAAAGTTTCAGTATAAAAGAAAAGAAAGACGAAGAAAATGAGAATATTTTCTGTTTGTAGACAGGTCTCCATAAATAAACAGTTCAATTCTACACTTAATAACTGTTCACTGAAATTTAGGAACAATTTTGTTCAGCAGGTTCCAATAAATAAAACTAAGAAATCACATAACTTCAGAAAGGAAAGTAAGAGTAAGGGAAGTAAGATGAAGTATCAGTATCCCACCTTGGAATTCTGGGGACACGCAAAGGTGTATCCTTGGGGAAACTTTTTACTGATGATCCGCTCCAAATTCATTTAACAAAGGAACCATTGATTGAAGAGTACAGGGTTAAGGGTTAAGGGTTTAAATGAATTTGGAGCAGATCATCAGTAGAAAGTGAAACATTCAAACCTCATAAGAAGAACATTGGAAAAGGGTTCCTGTGGTAATCTAAGAATAGGGAGTTATTCCTGTGGTAATCTAAGAATAGGGAGTTATTGCTCAGGGGAGACATTGCCAGTCCAATCTGATAAAAAAAATTCCAATAAAATTTAGTCAGTACAAATATCTCTAGTTCACAACTAAGTAACCAGTTGAAGGGCAATACCTGGGCTAAATAATACAAATATTAACAAAAAAAAGATACTCGTTGTAAAAATGGATCTATGCTCTAATAATAAGAGTGGCTAATTTTTTTTTATATGAAAAAAATATTGGTGTTTTTGTTGAAAATAGGAGTATTTGGTGTAATTACATATGTGTGGATTTTTTAGGTGGGAAGTCAACACGAGGGGGGCATGTTGTAACACGTGGAGGGCGTGTTAGACACGTGGCAGCATCTTAGCCAACACGTAGGTGGCGTGTTGCACCACGTGGGGGGCGTGTTGAACAATGTCCACAATATTGTAAAACACTTTAAATATCAATATTCAACTAAAACACCATCTCTCTTTCCATATTAAAAATAATTTCTGAATAAGAGTGCTACCTAAGCACCAAAAATTGATACTAAAACCTACAGACTACAGTTGTGGATAAAAACTATATACCTTGTTTAAGGTGTAAAGGTTAGCATAATAGTAATCCGCATAGTATGAAAATACTGGGTTGAATACATTAGTCCATTGGGCAGGTGTGGCCATGTGTTTTGTTGGCTGTCTTTCAGGTTTGCTTTCATCATCCACCAAATCCAACCAGCCACCTATAAATGTAAATAAATAAATAACCAAATGATTAATATATAGTACAAGAGCAAAGATGACTGAGGTCAACTTGTACAATGCATGGTTCAAAACATCCACATTCCCTCTGATATTTAATTAGCGAACAGGTAACAAAATACAGACCTAAATCAGCAGGAAATAAGTATAATCTTAAGGGAATTGAACATCCATTGTATGAAAGGCAGAATTAACACCGATTTTGGTCTTCTGAAAATATAAGTAGCATAAAATTGGTCCAATGACAAGTACTGGTCACTCAAAGCAACCGATTTAATGTTTAAAATGACATGAAGAACTATTTTGAAATTAGAGGATCAAATCAAACTAATGACACTTGTGCCCTTGGATGAGCAATAGATGTTTACTCCAAAAGTCAATTGAAAGTGTAGATGAGAAACAAACCTGTTTTAAGAAAACATGAAGCTGAGATGTGAATCAGGATCAACAGTAACCTCAAAGGAGGAATAAAGATATTGTTAAGCATGTTCTGGAATGAGGTAACAATTCCCATTTCCTTGTACACATTGTACAACCTTGGATGCTGCAAGACAGATTTTATAACAAATATATCAATAGACAAATGACAACATTACAATCAGTGTGCAAATTAAGCCAGAAAATATTTTACTCAAACTCATAATCTAAATTAGAAAACAGTAAAAAAACATGAAAAAAAATTATGATATGGAGCTGAAAGCTATGATATTGAAAATGAGCAAATCAGACGGTATGAATTAATGCATGAAAACTAAGTGAAACTAAAAACAAATCCTCATTATAAATTGTGATAAAAACTGATCTGTGATTTAAGCAAATAAAAAAGCTAGAAAATACCTGAATTAACCAAACAACATTCTCACTGTACAGATCATTATTCACTATCCAACTAGCTAATTGGTCCCATTCACTTTGCTTCCTACCATATATTGATATTCTATATTCAGCCATCTGCAAATAAATTAGGTAAGGAAAGACATACGTTAACAAGCATCTAGGAGGGAATAAGCCTAACAAAACAATGATAAAGAAATGGAAAATAAATATCAACAAAAAAAAAAAACTCATCCCGCTAAATGGGAAAATGGGAAATCATCATAAAACCAAAACATACAAAATTCTATTTTTTAAATAAATAAGAATAAGAAAGGATGCTTCATCCAGCTGCTGCTAGTTCACAAAAATTAAGAGCCTGAATTATAATTTGAAAAGAAAAATGTCATGAATAAAAATGCTAAAGACTTAATTTAAACAGATTGGCCAATAATAATAGAAAAAATAAATTTAAGTAGACCTTTCCTTAATATAAAATAATCAAAGTTGTATTTAAAAAATATTAGGACACTGGACACACATAGGAAAAAAGCAGGAAAAAAAAAAAACCAACTATGCTCAGTTGGTCACCTGCCTTTTCATGGAAAAAATTGAAAAAAGCAAACCTACATGCTTATAGCAAAGCCAAGTTTACAAAAACTATATACAAAATAGCATAGTAAGAAACTTGTCCATGTTGATTTTAATACCTGAGGAAAAGCACCTAGGAAACCAATACCTAAAAGAGTTTAAATTAAATTAATTCAAAATTAAATAAATAAATGAAGTGTTCTACTTGAATTTTAGAATTTTATATGTTGTTTTAGGTTGTAACATGACAGGATATGGGAAAGCACCTGATATTTACTGGCAGCGAGATCAAAAAACACTTTCTTTGTCAGCTCTCCAAGGAAACAACCTATTTAATGCAAGACAATAGTTTGGGCGCTTGTAAGTAAAGATGATAAGACTGAATCAATCACCACAGATCATAATAATAAACTCCAGCATGAATGCCGAAACATTTTGTCAATAGCCCCATGTTATTACTTTGCAAGACATTCTTATTTCCTTCTTGAACTAATTCTTAATCCATAGGTAGGATTGCTTTTGACAACAATCTAAAACTGCAAGTAGATATAGCTCTTATAAAACCAACATAATAAGTTCAACAACCAAAATAAAGCAAATTAATATAGATCAAGTAGGCTTGAAAATATATTCTTGAAACTCATTCAACTAGCACCTAACCAACTTTTTTTATCCAATTTTGTATGATATGGCTTGGTGAAATTAGACAGCTACTAACAAGTTTCAATGTTTCGCAGCACATGAGGGTTTTTTTCCTTTTCTGTACAGCAACTGTTGTCAGATGAACTTTATTTTAGCATGTTATATAAAATCCTTATTTGAAGTAGAATGTAACAAGCAAAGAGACTCCAAAAAGCAAATAGGTTTTCTGCCATTGTGACTAGTTATAAGTAAATAAATAAGTGAATTACACAGGACTTCAAAATGTATAATACTGAACCCTAAACACTAAAATAAATGTATAATTCTGAAAGGAAGTTACCTTGAATGAGATTATCCTGCTTTAGGAATATCTCCTTGAGCGTACTTTGACCACAAGGATTCTATTTAAGATTGAACTTGTCAAAACGATGAAATGTACTGTTGTCTGCGTGGACGTCCAAAAGGTCAACATTGAGGTCATATCTGTAAAACATATGTTCAAAAATCAGATTAACTTACAGAAGCTTAATGCTACCAACTTCAGTAATAAATTATGATAATAATAGAAACTACAGAATAAGATCTTACCCAGTCTAATCCAAACTCTCAAAAACTTCTTTTAAGGTCAGATATGTCCCATGTCTAAATATTACAACCTGGACAAGTTAAGATTATTCACAGTCATAATCTTTCTAAAAAACAATTCACAAGATATTAATAATCAAAATGGTGTAATAAAAGGCATTTGGTATTGACTTCTGCAATGATGATAATCAGTTGATCATTTTAAGTATCCTGAATGTCGCAAGTATTGCAGCAGTATTATCTATCCCATTCATATGTTGAATTAGCATACTAAAAAGTTATTCAATACTCAATCCAAATTTCTCTGTTTGTAGAAAAATTTACTTCATATCACATATCAAGAGATTTAAGTATCTTAATTTACTTCATATGCAACAAAAATGTACCTTTAAAACTTAAATGTAAATTTTATCACATTCCCATTAAACCAGCTACATTGTATGAAACAGAGTGTTGGATGATAAAAGGTGGACACAAACATAAGCTTAGTATGACCGAAATGAAGATGCTTATATGGATTAAGAAATGAGGACACAAACAGAGTGTTGGATGAGTAGCCATACTTGAATTGATAGAATAAGAAATAAGGACATGAAAGAGAAAGAAAAAGTGGTGCCTATTGTTGAAAGAGGGTGGAACTCGCCTTAGATGGTTTGGATATGTGGGGAGAAGACCAGCAGAGCATCCAGTTATGAGAGTAGATCGGATGGAAAATATACCACTGGTAAGGGGGAAAAAAAACTTAAGAAGGCTTTGAATGAGGTTATCAAGAGAGATGTACTATCATGGTAACATAGATTGTTCCAAAGAAAAAGTTGCTTGATTTATGATTTATCTATTTAGCCTTAAGGAAAATCATGTTACAACAGGATGACAAAGAGATCTGAACTATCACCTCATCAGGCTCTTTCCTCAGCTTTGATTTTATGAACCTTAAAAGATGTTTCTGATTCATGCATGCTGAGTGATGGACATGTGTATCAACTTTCCTAACATTATAGAAGTCTCGATGTGGAGCAAATTTTTTGAGCAAGAAATTCCCTATCAGCATTTAGCATCAAATGAAGATTGAATTTCTGCATGCAAAATGCAAAGAAAAATGTCAAACAACCACATGATTCCAATCTTCAATTTAAATACACTTTATTAGTTATATCCAGCATGTTCAAGATGCTCTTACTTGTTCTAGAAGATTAAGCCGATGATGGCATAAAGTTCTGATATACCCTGCTGCTATGACTCGAAGTATTTGACGAAGATCAGTGAAAAATGTAGTTGCATCGGCAACAGGGAAAAGCTCATCTTTGTCTGCAATTTGTAAGCAGGAACGCTTAAGAATACCAGCTAGAGTGGTAAAATCATTTAAAAAAAAAAAAAAATATTACATGAAAGAAAGTTACTCTCCATAGCTACTTACCGTCTCTATCTGGATATACATGAATAACCCCATCTTGCATTTCAAAGTAATGCTATAGGACAAGAGATAATGCTTATTTAATCAGAGGATATAAACTAGGATATCAAGTTTCACATGTGGAAATCTAGAAAATAATAAAAATGGAAAGAACTCACCTCAGACTTTCCTTCAGGGGTGTAAAAGAATGGATCTGGGTTAGATATAACTTCTTTCTCCCATGAAGCAATAGCTTCCTTAAAAACATATCTTTTTCTCATTTCAAGGCATTCTTGAAGAACCACATAGGCTTCAACTTCATCAGGTGATGGAGACTCTAAACAGCAATAAAAAATCATTATAATTTGCTATATGGTTATATAAATTCCATAAGAAAACCCACTTAAAGTAATTTATCACACTCAAGATAATAAGCAATATTTCATACCAAGAGGAGTGATTTCAGTCGAGCAAAAACTTCTTGCTCTGATTCCTTCCTCAGGATGTCAGCTGCTATTGGATTAGGCTGCACACCATGCAGATCACCACAAACACTATGTGATCTGATCATACTTGAAGCTGCAATTGCCATTTGCTCTCCATTGGCATTAACATGATCAGGTAAAGACTCATATGGGTTTTTACCTTCTGGCCCCTGCATACATTTTAACATCCAAACGCTTTACTTTAGCAGACATTGAACATTACATCGTCTGAGAATTGAAGTCTAGTTAAAGAGTAACAGGAAAAAAGAAGGTAATTCCAACCAAGGGAGAAGCAAAAATATGTAGTAATTGTCCTACATCACGTGGTGTAATATAGGACAAGAATTCTTATCCTATAAACAGAAAACTTTCTTCTATATAGAGTATAAATAAATGCTAAACACAATGGCAAAAAGTGCATAACAAACTTACAACATTGCCACTTGTACGCAGATATGTTGTATCAAGTTTAACACTGTCTCCCAAATTATCATCATCATCTGATCCGTCTCTGCTTTCAAAAGCGCTAGCACTTAGAACAGGAGATTTGGAAGAAGTTCGTCTTAAAAGACTTCTCTTAAAGGAACCAGACTGTGCTGATTTTCCTGTAAGGAAATATCTTAGTCAGTAAAAAGAAAAAAGAACAAAAAAATGAAAAAAAGGGGGGGGGGAGAACCCTTTTCTGTGACAGGTGGTCTAGAGCATCAGAAATACAGTATACAGTATAAAGCCAACACACTGGCAACAAAAGATGAATGCTCCTCACTCCACATCTCTACACCTCTACACCTTCAACACCATATATTGATGCTAAAGGTTTATCCTACAAAATTTGCAGGGCAAAACACAACAAACAATTATAAGTAAATCTCAATTCTGGGGACACGCAAAGGTATATCAGTAGGAAATACATTTGCGTTTCCTTAGGAAAACAGTGATCTTTGAAAAACTGTCTAGCTGACAAAGCTCCGCCATTCTCTGTTGTGGACGCATATCAACAATCGAATGTTGCACCTGAAGTGAAGTAACACTGAGAATCGCGCACCATCAAACTATCAGAATAAACGAGAAAAAAAAACAAAAATGCACTTGGATTTACCTGATTGCTTACAACAGGAATGTCATTTTCTAGAATAATTTGTAATCTCTCTGTATTAAAATTTGTCAAAGCCACTGTCTTGATCCTACCTGTACAGAGCTAACTGAAGTAGTTTGATCAAATCATGCGATATGAACTTACTAAAGGACCATTAACCGCAGCTCAGAAACAAAACTAACCTTCATCTTTCAAATCTGTGAGGTGTTTTAGTGCATCAAGGTAGCCAGGATTTGAATAGTCCCACCTAAAGACAATAGAGATAGAGTAATACATTTAGATAATAAGAATGAATTACTCATTTCAACAACAGAATATAAAGATAGATAGATGACCCTTCACGTCAGAAAATGTTGATGGCTGAGTCTGCCTCAATTTAAGAATTGTAAAATGAACAATCTAGCACACTGAGTGGTAGTCAGAACTCAGAAAGTCACTTGAGAAAAGATTAAACACCAATGAAACTGAAGCATGTCCAAGGAATCCACATCCATTCTCTTCCTAGAAACATTAATGCTGTCACTGACAAAGCTTCTTGTCATCTTAACTGGTGGCGGTACCTATTTAGTGAGACTGCAATAAGTGATAAAATGACTAAGACAATGATACCTTCGTTTATTGAATCGCCAATATACCATTGTATAGTAGGATGCATATAATGAAACATAATACACTAGCCAAATACAAAACTCAATTTGTGCTTTCTTCAAGCCAAAAAGGACTTGAGAGTAGAATATCAAGTCACATAGCAAACTTACCCTCTGACCTTCTCCAAGAATTCTGGTGGACGCCCATGAAAATGCCATATAGATCTTCTGCAGGCCCATCTGCAAAATCCAAAGAACACCAACATGAGAAAAAAAGAGTCCTCATCACAAAAAGCACCAGATGTTTGGAGAATTCACATCCATAACATCTATAATGATCGATTGATCAAAATCCAAATTAACATGATCAACCAATCAACAGCACCGAGTTGCATACATATATCAGCCATATCAAAAGTGGTTAACCCAGAATCAGCATATCTAAGCATAGCATCAACAGCACCATCCCTCTCAATTCTTCCCCACCCGCCACTCGTCTGCCACATCCCATTAACAACGCGACATATATCCAACGCATCCTTCCCATTCTTGACAACAATCCTTTGCTTATCCTCTGTTAGCAGTAGCACATAAACTCACATGCTTGTATCTCCTAGCCGTTGCTGTTCCATTCCCAGTGAAAGTAAATTTGCTCAAAGGAAGCCGCATCAATAGCTCAGACATTTCCAGATTGCTTCAGTGACTATAGCAGTATCCTCAGGCTTCAGCACTCAGCAGGAATATGAAATAGGTAAGTTCCTTTTAAGTAACTTGTTAACTTCTAACAACTAAGCACAAATATAGCCACAGGATATAGAACAGTTTCAAAGCGTTGCCATATCAGCATGCATATCACTATTTTGAGTAAATATCCGTAGTCGTCCCTGATATTCGCGTAAATACTCAATGTAATCCTTAAGATCCCGATTTCCCTATTATAGTCCTCCATATAGAGCTCCGAGTACTCAAAGTGATCCCTGAGCATATTTCTAGTGATGAGTCATCACCGGAACGCTGATGTAGCTTCTGTTTGCCACGCTGGAGGGGTTCAATAGCTATATGAGCTGGCCAATTTCTAATTTGTATCCAAGTTGGTCCTCTTTTTATATTTAACCCTAAATCCCCAAATCATAAACTTCATCTCTTCTTCTTGTTCATCGCACTCTCTTCATTCCACAGCAATCAATTTCCATTGCCGAATTGAAGAATGTGGTGAACGGCAGTGAAGCTTTGATGGCAAGAATGTCTGATAAAGATGGCATTGATTCTGTGATGTTGGGTTGGTCGTTTGATGAAGTAGACGAGGATACAGTTGATTCCCAGATGGAAAGAGATATACTTGACAAGTTATGACCTCACGCTAATTTGAAACAGTAACAGATCGAGGGTTACAGGGGTACAAGATTTTCAAATTGAGTGGGACATTCTTCCTACCACAACATCACCAAAATATCAAAGAGTGCTCATCTTGACAACCGGGCTGAAGGTTTTAAAATAATCCACTCCAGCAGTTTGAGTGAATTCTTGAGCAACTAGTTTGGCTTTATGTCTATTTATACTCCCATCAGAGTTTAATTTAAGCTCAAACACCTATTTACATCCTACCGATCTCTCATTGGACAATGTGGTAACTGACCAAGTCTGATTTTTTTGTAAGACAGCAAGTTCTACATTGATTGCATTCTGCCATATCTTGTTATTGATAGCCTCAGCATAGGATCTAGGTTCTATGTGTTTAGGTTGTGATGTGAGAGTGATAGACAACTCAAAAAAAAAGAATGGTAGGAAGTTGAATTTTCAAAATAATCTTGTGTAAATTGTTGAGAATTATCAACTGTGTCAGTAAAGTTTGATTCATAGAAGTTATATGAAAAATTCAAGTCATTGTTGTGCAGCTCATATGAGGTAGTCATGCATTGAAAATCCTCTAAGTATGTAGGTTTTTTCTTTTTCCTTAATGATATTTTAATATCATTTAATTTAAGGTTGTGATATGTGTGTAGCATTGTTGGTGTGATTAATATATTCATATTATGATTTATTTTAAATATCCAATACATTCATCACATATATTTTAAAAATTCTGCTATGCATTGTGTTCTGTCCAGGGAGTGCCGAGGTCGATGAACCTTCCCGAACAGTTGCTCGGTCCTTGAGTTGAGTATGATGTCGCTCGGGAATTGTTGCAAGTGAACCTCGATGCTCTGGAACACGGCGGCGAGAGCACCTGCAAAAAGGACTCCGACGCTCAAGTAAGTGAGTGAGCAATGAGAGATGAAAATAATAAAATTGAAAAGAGTTATGTGACCTGGGCTTTCATAGGGTGTTCAGTTCGGTTTTATAGACGTGTGATATGTTTGTTCCGATATCTTTGGTTTGTGCAGAAGTGTGATTAGGTTTGGGTAATGGGTTCTGTTGTTGTGGCTAACGGTCGGAAGATGATGCTGACTCACAAGCGTGTTTAGTCAATGATTTCCGTTATGGTTCTTTTGTTCCCAGGCTTTAAGGTCGGAATTTGTTATGATCTTGGTTCCGTGTATAGCGGGTACAAATCATATGGTGATACACTTGTAATCACATATGGACCTTTCCACCGGAATTTCAATTTTTCGGGGAATAATCTGAGCCTAGAATTAAACAGCAGAACTTTCTGCCCTGTCTCAAAGACTCTGAATGACAGTTTCTTATCATGCCATCTTTTTGCTTTCTCTTTGTAAATTTTTGCATTCTCGAAAACATTGAGTCTGAACTCCTCTAGCTCATTTAACTGGAGCAATCGTTTTTCTCCAGCTAACTTGGCATCAAAGTTTAGGAATCTGGTTGCCCAGTAGGCCTTATGTTCCAGTTCCACTAGCAAGTGACAGGCTTTTCCATACACAAGCTGGTATGGAGAGGTCCCTATAGGAGTCTTGAATGCTGTTCTATATGCCCATAGAGCATCATCCAAGCTTCTTGCCCAATCCCTTCTACGGTTAATCACAGTCCGTTCCAGGATTCTTTTAAGTTCTCTATTAGAGACTTCAGCTTGCTCATTTGTCTGTGGATGATATAGAGTGGCCACCCTGTGGCTAACTCCATATCGAACCAAAGTAGAGTAAAGCTGTTTATTACAAAAATGAGTGCCCCCATCACTGATTAGTACTCTAGGGATACCAAATCTGCTGAAGATGTGTTTCTGGAGGAATTTCAGCACTGTCTTAGTATCATTAGTAGGGGTTGCAATAGCTTCCACCCATTTGGATACATAATCCATTGCCACCAGAATATAAGTGTTTGAGTATGATAGTGGGAAAGGCCCCATGAAATCAATGCCCCATACATCAAACAATTCAATTTCCAAGATCCCTTGTTGAGGCATGGCATAACTGTAAGGCAGATTGCCAGATCTTTGGCAACTGTCACAATTAAGTACAAACACTCGGGAGTCTTTATAGAGAGTAGGCCAGTAGAAGCCACATTGGAGAACTCTTATGGCTGTTCGCTCACTTCCAAAATGTCCTCCATACTGTGATCTATGGCAGTGCCAGAGGATCTTCTGTGCTTCTTCTTTAGGCACACATCTACGGATTACTCCGTCTGCACATCTCTTGAAGAGATATGGTTCATCCCAAAGATAGTACTTTGCATCAGTAATCAATTTCTTTGATTGCTGCCTACTGTACTCTTTGGGAATGTATCTCACTGCTTTGTAGTTTGCAATGTCTGCAAACCATGACACTTCCTGGATGGCAAAGAGTTGCTCATCTAAAAAATTTTCAGAGATTTCAATAAGAGGGAGGGACGCCCCTTCTACTGGTTCTATTCGGGACAGGTGATCTGCTACTTGGTTCTCTGTCCCTTTTCTATCTCTTATTTCTATATCAAACTCTTGGAGAAGCAACACCCATATGATGAGTCTGGGTTTTGAATCCTGCTTCGTGAGTAGATATTTAAGAGCAGCATGGTCAGTGTACACAATCACTTTTGATCCTACTAAATAGGATCTAAACTTGTCAATGGCGTAAATCACTGCAAGTAACTCTTTTTCTGTGGTTGTGTAGTTTTTCTGTGCGTCATTTAAAACACGACTGGCATAGTAAATGACGTGCAGAAGCTTGTCATGCCTTTGTCCCAATACTACACCAATGGCATGGTCACTGGCATCACACATCAGTTCAAATGGTAATCTCCAGTCTGGTGCAGAGATGACTGGTGCTGTGACCAACTTAGCTTTCAGAGTCTCAAACGCCTGCAGACACTCCTTATCAAAGATAAATGGCGTGTCAGCAGCTAGTAGATTACTCAGAAGTTTGGCGATTTTTGAAAAATCTTTTATAAACCTCCTATAGAATCCTGCATGCCCCAGAAAAGCTTCTGATTGCCTTAACATTAGCAGGTGGTGATAATTTTTCAATTACCTCTACCTTAGCTTGATCCACCTCTATTCCCTTGTTCGAAATTTTATGCCCAAGGACAATTCTTTTAGTCACCATAAAGTGACATTTCTTCCAGTTTAAAACCAGGTTAGTCTCTTAGCATCTCTTTAGAACAAGTGCTAGATGGTCAAGACAGGAGCTGAATGAGTCTCCAAACACTGAAAAGTCATCCATGAAGACTTCCAAAAATTTTTCCACCATATCAAAGAAAATAGAGAGCATGCATCTTTGAAAGGTTGCAGGTGCATTGCACAGACCAAATGACATTCTTTTGTATGCAAATACTCCAGATAGACATATGAATGCTGTTTTCTCTTGATTCTGGGGATCTACTGCAATTTGATTATAACCTGAATATCCATCCAGGAAGCAGTAGTATTCATGACCTGCTAGTCTTTCTAGCATCTGGTCTATGAATGGTAAAGGAAAATGATCCTTTCTGGTAGCTGTATTGAGCCTTCTATAATCAATACACATACGCCACCCTGTAACTGTTCTTGTAGGAACCAGTTCATTTTTTTCATTATAAACCACTGTCATGCCACCCTTATTGGGGATGACTTGGACAGGGCTTACCCAGGGGCTATCAAAAATAGGATAAACAATCTTAACCTCTAGTAATTTAGTGACCTCGTTCTGCACCACCTCCTTCATGGCTGGATTCAGCCGCCTCTGTGGTTGAACCACTGGCTTAGCATCACCCTCTAATAGGATCTTGTGCATGCATCTGGCTGGGCTAATGCCCTTAAGATTACTGATGGACCACCCAAGAGCTGTTTTGTATGTCCTTAGCACTTGAATTAGTGCTTCCTCTTCCCGTGGCTCGAAGGTAGAGCTTATGACTACAGGGAAGGTATCACCTTCTCCCAAAAATGCATATTTCAGTGATGGTGGTAATAGTTTGAGCTCGGGTTTGGGAGGTTTTTCCTCTTCCTGAGGGATTTTCATAGGTTCTATTATTCTCTCTGGTTCCTCCAGATCAGGCTGAGCATCTTTAAAGATATCCTCTAGCTCTGATTCGAGGATCTCAGTCATATTGACCTCTTTTACCAGAGAGTCAATAATATCAATGCTCATGCAGTCGTTTGGGGTGTCTGGATGCTGCATAGCTTTGACAACATTCAAGTTAAACTCGTCCTCATTGACTTTCAGGGTCACTTCCCCTTTTTGGACATCAATGAGGGTTCGTCCAGTTGCTAGGAAAGGTCTTCCTAGAATGAGAGTTGCACTCTTGTGCTCCTCCATTTCCAACACCATAAAGTCAGTGAGAAAGGCAAATGGCCCAACCTTGACAATCATGTCTTCAATTATGCCTGATGGGTATTTAATGGAGCCATCAGCAAGTTGGAGACATATCCGGGTTGGTTTAACTTCATCAGTCAACCCAAGCTTTTTGATAGTAGCTGCAGGTATTAGGTTAATACTTGCCCCAAGATCACATAGAGCTTGTTTGGTACAAGTACCTTCTAATGTACATGGTATCATAAAGCTTCTCGGATCTTTAAGCTTCTTAGGTAAGCTTTTCACAATGACTGCACTACATTCTTCAGTGAGGTAAACTTTATCAGTTTCCCTCCAATCCTTCTTATGACTTAAGATCTCTTTCATGAACTTAGCATAAGAAGGCATTTGCTCAAGTGCCTCTGCAAACAGAATTTTTATCTCAAGAGTCCTGAGATAGTCTACAAAGCGGGCAAATTGCTTAATCTGTTCCGCTTGGCAGAGTTTCTAAGGATAAGGCATTTTGGCTTTGTATTCCTCAACTTTAGTTGTTGCAGATTTATTGCCTACAGCCGTGGGTTATGAAGGCTTCTTAGAGGAGTTGCTATCAGCACTTGTATGTGTCTGATCCCCCACTGGTGTTTGAATACCAGGGGTGGAAGCTGGAGTGACGTTAGACGCCAACTCCTTACCTGTTTCTGGCATCTGAACGCCAGAACTGAGCTTCCTTTGGGCGTTCAACGCCAGTTCCTTGCTTATTTCTGGCGTTGGACGCCAGGACTGAGCATGGGTTGGGCATTCAACGCCAGCTTTCCACCCATTTTATGGCGTTTGAGCGTCAGAATTATTCTTCTCTGGACTCTGACTGTCCTCAGAGGGATTTTGGATAGCATTTTGTTTATTTCTTGGCTTCCTGCTGCCTTGAAGTGAGGTATTTAATGTTTTTCCACTTCTTAATTGAACTGCTTGGCATTCTTCTGTTATTTGTTTTGATAACTGCTGTTCTGTTTGCTTCAATTGCACTTTCATATTCATATTATCCATTCTTGTTTCTTGCAATATCTCCTTGAATTCGGCTAGCTGTTTTGTTAGAAAATCTAATTGCTGATTAAATTCAGTAACTTGTTCTGCAGGACTTAGTTCAGCAGTTACTGTTTTAGCCTCTTCTTTCATGGAAGGTTCACTGCTTAGATACAGATGCTGATTTCTGGCAACTGTATCAATGAGCTCTTGAGCTTCTTCAATTGTCTTTCTCATGTGTATTGATCCACCAGATGTGTGGTCTAGAGAAATCTGAGCTTTTTCTGTAAGCCCATAATAAAAGATGTCTAACTGCACCCACTCTGAAAATATTTCAGAGGGGCATTTTCTTAGCATCTCTCTGTTTCTCTCCCAGGCATTATAAAGGGATTCATTATCTCCTTGTTTGAAGCCTTGGATGCTCAGCCTTAGCTGTGTCATCTGTTTTGGAGGAAAATAGTGATTCTGGAATTTTTTTTGACAGCTGTTTTCATGTTTTTATGATGTCCTTAGGTTGGTTATTTAACCATCTCTTAGCTTGGTCTTTTACAGCAAATGAAAACAGTAACAATCTGTAGACATCCTGATCTACTTCCTTATCATGTACTGTGTCAGCAATTTGTAAAAACTGTGCCAGAAACTCTGTAGGTTCTTCCTGTGGAAGACCGAAATACTGGCAACTTTGCTGCACCATGATAATGAGCTGAGGGTTCAACTCAAAGCTACTGACTTCGATGGAGGGTATACAGATACTACTCCCGTATGAAGCAGTAGTGGGGTTAGCATATGACCCCAGAGTCCTTCTGGACTGTTCATTTCCACTTAGGTCCATGATGGAGAAGGGGAGATGATGTGGATTTAGTTTATTTATTTTATTATATTAAAAAAATTATTTTCGAAATAATAAAATAGAATAAAATAAAAATCAAAACAAAAAAAACGAAAAATAAAAAATATAAAATAAAAATAAAAAATTTGAAAATATTTTATGAAGATTTTGAAAAAGTGAGGAGAGAGAAAGTGGTTAGGATATTTTTGAAAAATATATGATTTAAAAAATTTTGACCAAGTCAACCCAAGTAATTCGAAAATTATGAGAAATTAAAGGAAAATATATTTTTTTATTTTTTGAATTTTATGATGAAAGAGAAAAACACACAAAAGACACAAGACTTAAAATTTTTTAGATCTAATGCTCCTTGTTTTTCGAAAATTTTGGAGGGAAAACACCAAGGGACACCAAACTTAAAAAATTTTAAGATAAAAAAATAAAGAAGACTCAAGAACACTTTGAAGATTCACAAGAACAACAAGAACAAAAGAAAAAACACTAAACTTAAAATTTTTTTGAAAACCAAATTAAATTTTCGAAAATTAAAGAAATTAACAAGAGAACACCAAACTTAAAGTTTGGCACAAGATTCAATCAAAGAAAAATTATTTTTGAAAAAGATTTTAAAAAGAAGATGCCCAATTACCAAGAACATAAACCAACGCTCTAGCCAATTGAGCTATAAATGTAATGTGTTTTAAAGAGGTATTTTTTATAACTAAAAATAAATATTTTGAAAATGCACAAGGAAAACACGAAAAACACAGAGAATAGGAAAAACCAAAGATTAAACAAGAAAAATTGACAAGAACAATTTGAAGATTAAAGAAAAATAAAGAGCATGCAATTCGAAAATTGAAAGACAAAGACAAGCATGCAATTGACACCAAACTTACAACAAGACACTAAACTCACGAAAAACTAACAATTAATAAAGAAAAATATTTTTTTTTGAAGAAAAAATTTTAAAAAGGAATAATAGAAAATGCAATTCTAGTGACTCTAAACCAAAAAGATAAAATTTTCCTAATCTAAGCAACAAGATTCACCGTCAGTTGTTCAAACTCAAACAATCCCCGACAACGGCGCCAAAAACTTGGTGCACAAAATTGCAATCACACTTTTGCAATCCGCACAACTAACCAGCAAGTGCACTGGATCGTCCAAGTAATACCTTACATGAGTAAGGGTCGAATCCCACGGAGATTGTTGGCTTGAAGCAAGCTATGGTTATCTTATTTATCTTAGTCAGGATACCAATTATAGTTATCAATTGACTTGCAAATAAACAAGAGAGCATGGATTAAATAATACTTATTATACAGTAATGGAGAATATGTTGGAGTTTTGGAGATGCTTTGTCTTCTGAATTCCTGCAACATAATGCTTTCTCACTTTCATAAATGCAAGGCTCCTTCCATGGCAAGCTGTATGTAGGGCATCACCGTTGTCAATGGCTACTTCCCATCCTCTCAGTGAAAATGGTCCAAATGCTCTGTCACAGCCTGTCGGTTCTCGATCATGTCGGAATAAGATCCCTTGATCCTTTTGCGTCTGTCACTACGTCCAACACTCGCGAGTTTGAAACTCGTCACAGTCATCCAATCCCAGAATCGTACTCGGAATACCACAGACAAGGTTTAGACTTTCCGGATTCTCAAGGATGCTACCAATGGATTCTAGCTTATACCACGAAGATTCTGATTAAGGAACCTAAGAGATACTCATTCAACCTAATGCAGAACGGAGGTGGTTGTCAGGCACACGTTCATGGATTGAGGAAGGTGATGAGTGTCACGGATCATCACCTTCTTCATAGTGAAGCGCGAATGAACATCTTAGATAGGAACAAGCGTGTTTGAATGGAAAACAGAAATAATTGCATTAAGTCATCGAGACGCTGCAGAGCTCCTCACCCCCAACAACGGAGTTTAGAGACTCATGCCGTCAAAAGGTACAAAATTCAGATCTAAAAATGTCATGAGATACAAAATAAGTCTCTAAAAGTTGTTTAAATACTAAACTAGTAGCCTAGGTTTATAAAAAATGAGTAAACTAAAATGGATAGTGCAGAAATCCATTTCTGGGGCCCACTTGGTGTGTTCTGGGGCTGAGACTTAAGCTTCTCACATGCCTGAGCTGTTTCTGGAGTTGAACGCCAGGTTGTAACTTATTTCTGGCATTGAACTCTAACTTGCAACCTGTTTCTGGCGCTGAACGCCAGACTACAACATGAAACTGGCGTTAAACACCAGTTTACATCATCTATCTTCGCGCAAAGCATGGACTATTATATATTGCTGGAAAGCCCTAGATGTCTACTTTCCAACCCAATTGAGAGCGTGCCAATTAGACTTCTGTAGCTCCAAAAAATCCATTCCGAGTGTAGGGAGGTCAGAATCCAACAGCATCAGCAGTCCTTTTTCAGCCTAAATCAGATTTTTGCTCAGCTCCCTCAATTTCAGCTAGAAAATACCTGAAATCACAGAAAAATACACAAACTCATAGTAAAGTCTAGAAATATGAATTTTGCTTAAAAACTAATAAAAATACACTGAAAACTAACTACAACACACTAGAATCTACATGAAATTACCCCCAAAAAACGTATAAAATATCCGCTCATCATGGATGGTACTGTAGAGGATCATGGCGAGAATATTCCGCCTGCTTAGTTTTTAGCATTTGCTTTTGTAATTAATCTTGTGACTGGTAGTTTTATTTCTTTTTGGATGTTAGACTTGATCGGTTTGATCTTGGATTTGTTTCTTTTGGTGCCGACCTTTGTTTGGTCGTTTGGATATTGATATTGTTTGCTTTTGGCAATTTGTATTTGCGACTTATGCAAGAGAAGTAGGGTTTTATGTTTTTGTGTAGTTGTAGTTTTTGCATGAAACTAGAACTGTTGATTGCAGATTTGAATAGTTTGTTGATTGTTAGATTCGATCTATTGGGCGTCCGGCCTCGTTAAAACCCACCTTAGGCAAAATCTTCTTTTTTGGGAAAAAAGCTCTAAGAGAGAAAAAGAGTACCTTCATTCGCGAATTTGTACAAGTTAGGATCTATACATCTTTAGAGAGGAAATATTCCAATTTCCTGGTATTGGGTTGCCTTGTAGTGTTTGGAGCTGGTAAGCCCCTATTCCGAGCACTTTAACTACTCAGAATGGTCCTTCCCAATTTGCGGCGAGCTTTCCAAGCAAAGGAGGTCGCCTGGCTTCATCTGTTCATCTGAGTACTAGGTCTCCTTCGGAAAAAGTCCTCGGTATCACCTGTGCATTGTGTTTTCTCTCAGCTATTTGTTTTTTAGCCCTTTGTTTGATGGCTGCGATTTCCCTGTCTTCTTTAGCCAGATCGAGCTCGGTGTTCCTTGCGTTTATGTTGTTCTGGTCATTGTATAGCTCGGTTCTCAATGTGGGAACTCCGACCTCTACGGGGATTAATGCTTCTGATCCATAGAAGAGTTTGAATGGTGTTTCGCCCATGGTGGTTTGTACTGTTGTGTTGTAGCTCCACAATATTTCTGGGATTAGTTCTGCCTATTCTCCCTTTGCATTGTCGAGCTTTTTCTTTATTGCCTACAATATAACTCGGTTAGCGGCCTCGGCTTGCCCATTGGTTTGTGGGTGTTCGACCGAGCTAAAATGATGCTGAATATTAAAGTTTTTTAGGAATGAGCCGAGCTTATTATCTGTAAATTGTCTACCATTGTTTGATATTATATCCTTTTGTATGCCAAATTGACATATAATTTTTTTCCATATGAAAGATCGTACCTTTTCGGCTGTTATTCTTGCTAATGGCTGTGCTTCTATCCATTTTAAGAAGTAGTCTATTGATACTAACAGAAATTTTACCTGACCTGGCGCTGTTGGGAATGGGCCGAGAATATCGATCCCCCATCTGTGGAAAGGCCAGCTTACCTCCATGCTGTGTAATACTTTGGCGGGCTTTGTAGAGATGGCTGCGTGCTTTTGACTTTTGTCACATGTCTTGACTTTTGTTATGCAGTCCCTTTTCATGGTCGGCCAATAGTATCCTGTTCGAATGATTTTTGCGGCGAGAGCTCGTCCTCCGATGTGGTTCCCACATACGCCTTCATGAACTTCGTCCATCACCTCTTTTGCCTCATCTTTACTTAGGCATTTTAGCAATGGTTGTGAGAAACCGCACATGTATAGTTCTCCTGCTATATTCGTGTAGATACTTGCTTTTCGTCTGAAGTGTTGCGGGTTGAGGTCGTTTCTGGGTATGATACCTGCATTGATGTACTCAAGGAAAGGCGTTCTCCAGTCACAGAGGTGGTTAATGCTTGTTATAGATAACAGTTCAATGCTGGATTTTTTAAGTGTGAGTTGTGATAAGGCCGACGTCTGTGTGTCTGCCCTAGTGGCGGCAAGTTTGGATAATATGTCCGCTCTAACATTTTTTTCTCTATGCACATGTAGTATAATAAACGAACTGAACTTTGAAATGAGATCATTTGCTATGAGCCAATATCGCTCCAGCAAGGGATCTTTTACCTGAAACTCTCCTCGGATTTGTTGGACCACCAAAAGGGAATCGCAATGTGCTGTCAGGCTTTGTACTTGGAGGTTCAGGGCGAGCTTAAGTCCTGCTATGAGGGCCTCATACTCGGCCTGGTTGTTGCTTGCTGGGAAGTGGAACTGGAGGGATCGCTCGGCTACCACCTTGTCCCCTTCTTTTAAGATTATCCCGGCTCCGCTCCCTCCTCGGCTGGATGCCCCGTTGACATGTAACTCCCAAGGTTTGTTGTGCTCGTCCGGGGTCAGTTCTGCGATGAAGTCTGCGAGGATCTGTGCTTTCAATGCGGACCTTGGTTGAAATTGGATATCGAACTCCGAGAGTTCGATAGACCATTTGGTCAGACGTCCGGCCAGTTATGGTTTCGTCAGTATTTGTCTTAATGGTTAGTTCGTTCTCACTATTACTGTGTGGCTTTAGAAGTAGGGCCTGAGTCTTCTTGCTGTTATTACTAGTGCTAAAGCTAGTTGTTCAATTCTCGGATACCTTTGTTCCGTTGGTTGCATGACTTTACTGACGAAGTATACTGGCTGTTGTATTTTCTCTATCTCAATGACAAGAGCCGAGCTGATAGAATAATTAGAAACAGACAAATATAAGTATAAAGGTTTACCGACTTCTGGTCTTTGCAGTACTGGTGGTGATGATAGAATGGTTTTGAGCTCGGCAAAGGCCTTCTCGCACTCTTCTGTCCATTGAAATTTATTGTTCTTTGATATTGTTTGGAAGAAATGGTATGATCGGCTTGACGCTACTGGCAAGAATTGAGATAACGCTGCTACCTTTCCTGCCAATTGTTGTACCTCTTTTATTGTTTTAGGACTCACCATGTTAAGTATTGCCTCGTATTTTTCAAGGTTTGCTTTAATTCCTTGCGTGGTCAGCATGAATCCGAGGAATTTACCTCCTTGTACCCCGAAAGCACATTTCTCTGGGTTGAGTCTCATATTGTATGCTCGAACCTGCTCGAAAACCTCCCTGAGGTCGTTGCAGTGTGACTTTTCTTGAGTGGTCTTTGCGACCATATCATCCACATAGATTTTCATGTTCCGACCTATTCGATGACGGAATACTTTGTCCATCAATTGTTGGTAGGTTGCACATGCATTCTTTAGACCAAATGGCATTACTCTATAACAAAAATTTCCGTGTTCAGTTATAAATGCTGTCTTGCTTTGGTCTTCTGGATGCATAAGGATCTGGTTGTATCCAGAGTATACATCCATGAAGCTCAAGCTTTTGAAACCTGATGCATTGTCCACGAGTTTATCAATGCATGGTAAAAGATAAGCATCTTTAGGGCATGCCTTGTTTAAATATTTAAAGTCGACGCACATGCGCCATTTACCTGAGTTTTTTCTTACCATTACCACGTTTGAGAGCCATGTGGTGAAGCAAATTTCTTTGATGAAGTTGGCTTTTAGGAGCTTTCTGGTTTCTTCTAGAGCTGCCTTTGATTTTTTTGCCCCGAGATTCCTCTTCTTCTGAGCTATAGGTCGGCTTGTTTTGTTGGTGGCGAGCTTATGGCAGATAATGTTTGGATTGATACCTGGCATGTCCGCTGGGGTCCAGGCAAATAAGTCAGCGTTGTCTTGTAGCACTTTTATGAGCTCCGACCTTTCTTTTTCTTATAGTGCTTGACCGATGTAGGTAACCTGTTCCGGTGTTGATGTCAGCGGGACTTTTTGGAGCTCATTGGCTGGTTGAGGTCTTTCTTGGGTGTCCCCTCGGGGGTCAAGCTCGGTTAGGGATAGTATCTCATTTGTGCTATGAATCGCCTTGACTTCTTGTTGACATCTTTGATTTGCTTCCGACCCCTTCAGGCTTGTGATATAACATTGCCGAGCCTGTTGGCGGTCTGAGTGGAGTGTCGCTATCTTTTCACCTTGTGCCTGAAACTTATCACATAGGTGATAAGTGGATACCACTGCCCTGAACATGTTCAGAGCAGGTCTTCCAAGAATAATGTTGTAAGGACTAGGGCAGTCAACTATTAAATATTGTACATCAAGGGTTTGTGACAATGGGTTTCTCCTATTATTGTTTTTAGCCATATGTAACCTTTAATCGGGACCCTTTCCCCAGAGAATTCGACTAATTCTCCAGACGAGGGTTGTACGAGTTTTTTAGATATTTTCATTTTCGGAAAAGTAGAGTAAAAGAGAACATTTGCACTACTACCTGGGTCCAATAGGACTTTTCTTACCAATAGTTCGCCGGTTTGGATGGAGATTACCACTGGATCGTCCAAGTTCGGGGCGGCCGAGCATATATCTGTTTGATTGAAAGTGATTTCGAGGTCGGGTTCGTGCTTAGTTCTCGGCTGTACCGTTCCTTCAATTGCCAGCATCGCGCGGTAGCTTCGTTTTTGTGCCGAGCTTGTCTCGCCTCCCCCAGCAAATCCTCCGGATATGCAGTTTATAATCCCTTTTGGTGGGATATTGTTTGACCATTTGTTGTCTTCCTTATTGCCCAAGATATGTTTACGCTCATCCCGGTCTCTGCCATTTTCTTTGTGCTTCCTTCCTTCGATATATTTGTCTAGGAGGCCTTGCCGAGCTAATCTCTCTAACAGATCCTTTGCTATCACGCATTCGTCAGTTGTATGTCCGTATTTTTGGTGGAAAGCACAGTGTTTGCTTCTGTCTACAAATCGCTGGTCTTGGTAGTTCCCTGCTATTGCTGGAGATTTTATGATTTTAGTGTTAAGTATCTCTTTAATTATCTTTTCCCTTTTTGCGTTGAACCTGGTGTTGTTGTCAAATTTTGGGGTGAGCTTGAACGACTTCCTAGAGTCTTTTGTTATTCACCGACCTTATGGTTCTATCTTCTTCCTTCCTAGGTTGTCTTCTTTCCGTCCTTTCGACTTCACGAAGCTTCTCTCAATCTCCATCTGCCCAGCTGCCCTTTCTCGGAATTCTTCTAAGGTCTTTGGCTTAGTGACCGCGATCGTTTTCCTGAATTTTCTGTGCCGAAGACCAGCCTTAAGGGCATGTAGATGGACATCAGGGTCCAGATCCGGTATCTCCATGGTTGCTTCTGCGAATCTGGTCATGTAGTCTTTCAAGCTTTTTTATGGACCTTGATGGATGGTGCCAAGGTAGTCTGACCCGTGTACGTATATCCGGACTACTACGAAATAGTCGATGAAGGATTTTGCCAGCTCCTCAAACGAGGAGATTGATCCTTCAGGTAATTTTGAGAACCAGAGTAGTGCGGCGCCATCAAGGTAGGTGGGGAAGGCTCTGCAAAGCACGGGTTCATTGTTAGGGCCGTTAAAAAACATCATTGATTAAAATTTCTTAATCTGAGCCCAGAGGTCACCAATCCCTTTATATGGCTCAAGAGAGGAGGGTAGCGTGAAGTTCTTCGGCATTTGATAGTTGGTGATTTCTTCAGAAAAAGGATTGTCTAAGGTCAGCTTCTTCTTTGGCGGGTTAACGCTTAACATGTCTGCGTTGCCTTTGACTGAGCCCTTGGAACCATTCTCCCCATTTTTGTTGGTGCTGTTCTGAGTTGATAGTTCGGCAAGTCTTCCGACTTCAGCTTGTAGCTCGGCCATCTGGGCTAAAAGATCGGCTTGAGTAAGTTGGTTGACTCTGTTATCGGCCATGCGGGAGGGCTGAGGAACACTGCATCAAAAAGAAATACAAAATGCAAATATTGAAGAAGATAGTGGGGTTAGAGTAACTCTCGGGCCCCACGATGGGCGCCAAATGTTCCGTCCAGGGAGTGCCGAGGTCGATGAACCTTCCCGAATAATTGCTCGGTCCCTGAGTTGAGTATGACGTCGCTCGGGAATTGTTGCAAGTGAACCTCGATGCTCTGGAACACGACGGCGGGAGCACCTGCAAAAAGGACTCCGACGCTTAAGTAAGTGAGTAAGCAATGAGAGATAAAAATAATAAAATTGAAAAGAATTATGTGACCTGGGCTTTCATAGGGTGTTCAGTTCGATTTTATAGACATGTGATATGTCTGTTCTGATATCTTTGGTTTGTACAGAAGTGTGATTAGGTTTGGGTAGTGGATTCTGTTGTTGTGGCTAATGGTCGAGAGATGATGTTGACTCATAAGCGTGTTTAGTCAATAATTTCTATTAGAGTCCCGCTAGGGAGACAATGAAATATGTATACAATAGCTACAATGGGCTGTTTATTAAGCCCAATTAAAATTAAAACAGAAAATTAATCCATCAATAACCCTAATTTTTTTTATGTCTGTTTAATTTATCACACCACTCAATTTTTTGATATTTTCAATTTCTCCCCAAAATCCCAAGGTCGCTGGTTGACACCGTTTCCCTCCCCCATCAAAACCCTTTCAGTTGCTGAACATTCCCAAAGAACCGTGAGCGCCGCAACCTGCAACCCTCCCAGTCACTGAACATCCCTAAAAAATCGTGAGGACCGCAACTTGCAACCGTGATGGAATTCTCCTTTACGTTGATACAATCAAGATTATTGAGGACCACTAGAAGTATATATGCCCTTCTAATTATTGCCATCCCCATGGAATTCCTTTAGTTTATTTAATTTCTTAACAACCCCTTAATTTTTCGCTGTCTTTATCTTCTTTTAATTCCCTTGCTCGTTCATGTATATATGTATATATGTATATATATTAGTTAAGAAAGAATAATATTGTGTTTATATGAACTAGATGTATTTAATTTAATTGAGCAAACAAAAGAGCCAACATATAGGCAAGGATTCTTGAAAATAATGCAAACATCTCTTCTCTTTTTGGATTTGAGTGATGATTAGATTTTTGACGGTTTAGAATTTCACAAATGAAATCTCGTTGAAGTATAGTCTCTAAACCAACAATAATTCTTTCATGCAAAAATTTGTTTGTCACAAGTACAAACCCCTAAAATCTATAAACCGAAGTATTTAAACCTCGGGTCGTTCTCCCTAGGATTTACAATAAAGTGTCTTGTTATTGGTTGTGAGTCATTTTTGGGGTTTTGATAAGAAGCATGAAAGATAAATGGCAAGAAAGTAAACTAAGGCCTAAAAAGGTCTTGGCAAGGGTTGGTGGTCAAGGATCTCTATACTAATCACTAACCACAATATGAGAATTGGCAAGGATTAATCTCATTAAATCATCCTCTAACTAGTAGTAAAGGAAAGTCAAATGAGCTATATCAATCCTAGTCCATAAGTCCTAACTCTCTACTAATTCAATTGGTGAGAACTAGAGTTAATGGATCCCAATCATCAATTACTTGGACATTAGTAACTCAAGAGTTCCTAAGTTACCTTTCTAAGCCAAGAGTATAAAATTCTACTCTAAAATCCAACCAAGCATTTCATCAAACACTTGGAAGGCATAAAAGGAAAGCATAGTAAAATTGCAAGAAAAGTAAATCTACACTACTCAATTGCAAGGAATTAAACATCAACAAATCAAACGAACGCAATTATTATGAATTACCTCTTATTGAATTGAAAGAAAATGGAATGAACAATAGTAGATCTACAACAAAACATAAGAACAACATAAAGGAAATTGCAACAAAAGAATGGAAGAATGGTGAATGTAACAACAAAGAATTGAAAGGTAGAAGTAGAAGAAAGCAAAGATTAAAACCTAGATCTAAGAACTAAACCTAATCCTAATCCTAATCCTAGAGAGAAGTGAGAGCTTCTCTCTCTAGAAACTACTTCTAAAACTAAACTATGACTAATGATCAAAAAGTATAAAAGTATCCCCATTCCCCCTTCAATCCTTGGCTTAAATAGCATCAGAAATGAGTTGGATTGGGCCCACAAGGCTTCTAAAATCGCTGGCCACGTGTTGCATTAAGTGGGTAATGTGCCACCATCGGCGCGTCTGCGTACTGTGCGCGTGCGCGCCCCTATGTGCGATGCAACTATGGCAAATCTTATATCGTTTCGAAGCCCCGGATGTTAGCTTTCCAACCCAACTAAAACCGCATCATTTGAACCTCTGTAACTCAAGTTATGGTCATTTAAGTGAGAAGAGGTCGGCTTGACAGCTTTCCGGTTCTTTCATTTCTTCATGAGTTCTCCAACTTTTCATGCTTTCTTTCTTCATTCCCTTGATCCAATCTTTTCCTTCTAAACCTTAAATCACTTAACAAACATATTGATGAGCGGATAATTTGTACGCTTTTTGGCATTGTTTTTAGTATGTTTCTAGTAGGAGTTAGTTAGTTTTTAGTATATTTTTATTAGTTTTTAGTTAAAATTCACTTTTCTGGACTTTACTATGAGTTTGTGTGTTTTTCTGAGATTTCAGGTATTTTCTGGCTGAAATTGAGGGACCTGAGCAAAAATCTGATTCAGAGACTGAAAAGGACTGCAGATGCTGTTGGATTCTGACCTCCCTGCACTCGAAGTGAATTTTCTGGAGCTACAGAAGCCCAATTGGCGCGCTCTCAACGGCATTGGAAAGTAGACATCCTGGGCTTTTCAGCAATATATGATAGTCCATACTTTGCCCAGGATTTGATGGCCCAAACCGGCGTTCAAAGTCACCTTCAGATTTCCCAGCGTTAAACGCCGGAACTGGCACCAAAGTGGGAGTTAAACGCCCAAACTGGCACAAAAGCTGGCGTTTAACTCCAAGAAGAGTCTCTACACGAAAATGCTTCAATGCTCAGCCCAAGCACACACCAAGTGGGCCCGGAAGTGGATTTTTATGTCATTTACTCATCTTTGTAATTCTTAAGCTACTAGTTTCCTATAAATAGGACCTTTTTACTATTGTATTTTCATCTTCTGATCTTTGGAATCGTTTGATCTTTAGATCTTTTGATCACTTTGGGAGGCTGGCCATTCGGCCATGCCTAGACCTTGTTCTTATGTATTTTCAACGGTGGAGTTTCTACACACCATAGATTAAGGTGTGGAGCTCTGCTGTACCTCGAGTATTAATGCAATTACTATTGTTCTTCTATTCAATTCCGCTTGTTCTTGTTCCAAGATATCACTTGTTCTTCAACTTGATGAATGTGATGATCCGTGACACTCATCATCATTCTCACCTATGAACGTGTGCCTGACAACCACCTCCGTTCTACCTTAGATTGGGTAGATATCTCTTGGATTCTTTAACCGGAATCTTCGTGGTATAAGCTAGAACTGGTGGCGGCATTCAAGAGAATCCGGAAGGTCTAAACCTTGTCTGTGGTATTCTGAGTAGGATTCAATTATTGAATGACTGTGACGAGCTTCAAACTCCTGAGGGCGGGGCGTTAGTGACAGACGCAAAAGAATCACTGGATTCTATTCCGGCCTGATTGAGAACCGACAGATGGATAGCCGTGCCATGACAGGGTGCGTTGAACATTTCCACTGAGAGGATGGGAGGTAGCCACTGACAACGGTGAAACCCTTGCATACAGCTTGCCATGGAAAGAAGTAAGAAGGATTGGATGAAGACAGTAGGAAAGCAGAGAGACGGAAGGGACCAAGCATCTTCATACGCTTATCTGAAATTCCTACCAATGAATTACATAAGTATCTCTATCTTTATCTTTATGTTTTATTCGTATATCACCCATATCCATTTGAGTTTGCCTGACTAAGATTTACAAGGTGACTATAGCTTGCTTCATACCAACAATCTCTGTGGGATCGACCCTTACTCGTGTAAGGTTTATTACTTGGACGACCCAGTACACTTGCTGGTTAGTTGTGCGAAGTTGTAGTGATCACAATTTCGTGCACCAAGTTTTTGGCGCCGTTGCCGGGGATTGTTTCGTGTATGGACAACTGACGGTTCATCTTGTTGCTTAGATTAGGTATTTTTCAGAGTTCTTAAGGATGAATTCTAGTGTTTCAAGGTGAGGATCTTATCATCACCAAAGCTGATTGATTCTCATCAATTTAGCTCTTGAATGCAATGTCCTGCTGAAGCTTGGTTATCCATGTCTAATTCCTTTAGACTGAAGCTTTAGACTAACATTGCATGATTCCTGGAATTCTCATTAAGAATTTTGATACCTTTATTTTCTTTTCCACTTAATTTTCGAAAAAAACCAAAAAAATTACAAAATCATAAAAAACCAAAAAAGATTTTATGTTTCTTGTTTGAGTCTAGTGTCTAATTTTAAGTTTGGTGTCTTTTAAGTTTGGTGTCTTGCATGCATTGTTTATTTGATCTTGGTTCTATTTTCAAGTCAATAGTACAGGGAACTGAAGATTCAGAACATGCAGCAGAGGAATTACACAGAAAAAGCTGGGCGTTCAAAACGCCCAGTGAAGAAGGACAGACTGGCGTTTAAACGCCAGCCAGGGTGCCTGGTTGGGCGTTTAACGCCCAAAAAGGTAGTGCATTGGGCGTTAAACGCCAGAATGTGCACCATTCTGGGCGTTTAACGCCAGGATAGCACAAGAGGGAAGATTCTGTTTTTAATTCAGATTTTTTTTCAAGTTTTCAAAGTTTTTCAAAATCAAATCTTTTTCAAATCATATCTTTTCAATCAAATCTTTTTCAAAATCAATTTGTTTCCTTTTTCAAAGATACTTGCTAACAATTAATGATTTGATTCAACATTTCAAGTATGTTGCCTTTTCTGTTGAGAAAGGTTTAATGTTTGAATCATATCTTTTCTTGTTAGCCAAGTCATTAATTTTTAAAATCAAATCCTTTTAAAATTGTTTTCAAATCATATCTTTTCAATCATATCTTTTTCAAACTAGTTTTCAATCATATCTTTTTGGTTTCTTTTTTTCAAAATCTTTTTCAAAAATTACTTGATTTCTTTCCCACTCTTGGTTTTCGAAAATCAATTAAAGTTTTTCAAAATGTTTTCAAAATCTTTCACTTAATTTTCGAAAATTTCTTCCTCTCTTCTCGCATCCTTCTATTTATGGAGTACCACTCCTTCTCAATGCACAATTCGAACTCTATCTGATTAAGTTCGAATTCTTCTACCTCTTCCTTCTAATTTTATTCTTCTCTGACACCTCAAGGAATCTCTATACTGTGACATAGAGGATTCCACATTTTCTTGTTCTCTTCTCTTTCATATGAGCAGGAACAAAGACAAAGGCATTCTTGTTGAAGCTGACCCTGAACCTGAAAGGACCTTGAAGCGAAAGCTAAGAGAAGCTAAGGCACAACTCTCTGTAGAGGACCTAACAGAAATCTTCAAAGAAGAAGAACCCATGGCAGCCGAAAACAACAACAATGCAAGGAAGGTGCTGGGTGACTTTACTGCACCTACTCCCGACTTCTATGGGAGAAGCATCTCTATCCCTGCCATTGGAGCAAACAACTTTGAGCTTAAGCCTCAATTAGTTTCTCTAATGCAACAGAATTGCAAGTTCCATGGACTTCCATTGGAAGATCCTCATCAGTTTTTAGCTGAGTTCTTGCAAATCTGTGACACTGTCAAGACTAATGGGGTTGACCCTGAGGTCTACAGACTTATGCTATTCCCTTTTGCTGTAAGAGACAGAGCTAGAATATGGTTGGACTTACAACCTAAAGACAGCCTGAACTCTTGGGAAAAGCTAGTTAATGTCTTCTTGGCAAAGTTCTTTCCACCTCAAAAATTGAGTAAGCTTAGAGTGGAAGTCCAAACCTTCAGACAGAAGGAAGGTGAATCCCTCTATGAAGCTTGGGAAAGATACAAACGATTGATCAGAAAATGTCCTTCTGACATGCTTTCTGAATGGAGCATCATAGGTATTTTCTATGATGGTCTGTCTGAACTATTGGTGGACGAAATTGTGATCAACAATAATGGCTCTTTGGCATGTGCCTAAAAAAAAACTAACTCAGCACTTTCTTTCCACAATCTCATTCAACTAACCAGCAAGTGTACTGGGTCGTCCAAGTAATAAACCTTACGCGAGTAAGGGTCGATCCCACAGAGATTGTTGGTATGAAGCAAGCTATGGTCACCTTGTAAATCTCAGTTAGGCAGATTAAATTGGTTTATGGTTTCGAAAATTAATAATAAAAAGAAATAATAAAAGGGATACTTATGTAGATTCATTGGTGGGAATTTCAGATCAGCGAATGGAGATACTGTATGGCTCAAGAACGCCTACTTTCCTATTGCTTCAATTCAATCCTTCTTACTCCTTTCCATGGCAAGCTGTGTATAGGGGTTCACCGTTCGACGATGGCTACTTTGTATCCTCTCTGAAAAATGGTCCTCTGCGGCTGTCACTCGCATGGCTAATCGTCTGGAGGCATCACACTGGCCGAAGGCTACATCCCATCCTCGTAGTGAAAACTACGCTCACGCGCTCTGTCACAGCACGACTAATCACTGGTTGGTTCCCGCTCCTACTGGAATAGAATCCCTTGATTCTTTTGCGTCTATCACTAACGCCCAGCACTTGCGAGTCTGAAGCACGTCACAGTCATTCATTACCGGAATCCTACTCGAAATACCACAGACAAGGTTAGACTTTCCGGATTCCCAGGATCCTACTCGGAATACCACAGACAAGGTGAGACTTTCCGGATCCTCATGAATGCCGCCATCTATCTAGCTTATACCACGAAGATTCTGTTGGGGAATCTAAGAGATACACATTCAAGCTCTGTTGCATATAGAACGTAGGTGGTTGTCAATCACGTGCGTTCATAGGTGAGAATG
Organism: Arachis stenosperma; assembly: GCF_014773155.1. Lineage (NCBI taxonomy): Eukaryota > Viridiplantae > Streptophyta > Magnoliopsida > Fabales > Fabaceae > Arachis > Arachis stenosperma. The sequence continues at coordinate 71,429,827 of NC_080386.1, forward strand.
ATGATGATCGTCACATAATCATCACATTCATCATGTTCTTGGGTGCGAATGAATATCTTGGAATAAGAATAAGAGAGATTTGAATAAAAAGTAATAGTAATTGTATTAAAACTTGAGGTACAGCAGAGCTCCACACCCTTAATCTATGGTGTGCAGAAACTCCACCGTTGAAAATACATAAGTGAAAGGTTCAGGCATGGCCGAATGGCCAGCCCCCTAAAACGTGATCAATAGCCTCTTAGGATGAATAATAAAACAAAACTGAGACCAAAGATGTCTAATACATTAGTAAATCATCCTATTTATAATAAACTAGCTTCTAGGGTTTACATGAGTAAGTAATTGATGCATAAATCCACTTCCGGGGCCCACTTGGTGTATGCTTGGGCTGAGTTTGATCAATCCACGAGCTGAGGTTTCTCTTGGAGTTGAACTCCGAGTTATGACGTGTTTTGGACGTTCAACTCCGGATCATGACGTTTTTCTGGCGTTTAACTCCAGACAGCAGCATGTACTTGGCGTTCAACGCCAAGTTACGTCGTCAATTTCCGAATAAAGTATGGACTATTATATATTGCTGGAAAGCTCTGGATGTCTACTTTCCAACGCCGTTGAGAGCGCGCCAGTTTGAGTTCTGTAGCTCCAGAAAATCGATTTCGAGTGCAGGGAGGTCAGATTCCAACAGCATCAGCAGTCCTTTTATCAGCCTTTTTCAGAGTTTTGCTCAAGTCCCTCAATTTCAGCTAGAAATTACCTGAAATCACAGAAAAACACACAAACTCATAGTAAAGTCCAGAAATGTGAATTTAACATAAAAACTAATAAAAACATCCCTAAAAGTAGCTTGAACTTACTAAAAACTACCTAAAAACAATGCCAAAAAGCGTATAAATTATCCGCTCATCACAACACCAAACTTAAATTCTTGCTTGTCCCCAAGCAACTGAAAATCAAATAGGATAAAAAGAAGAGAATATACTATAAATTCCAGAATACGAATGAATAGTAATTCTAATGAGATGAGCGGGACTTGTAGCTTTTTGCTTCTGAACAGTTTTGGCATCTCACTTTTTCCTTTGAAGTTTAGAATGATTGGCTTCTCTAGGAACTTAGAATTTCGGATAGTGTTATTGACTTTCCTAGTTAAGCATGTTGATTCTTGAACACAGCTACTTATGAGTCTTGGCCGTGGCCCTAAGCACTTTGTCTTCCAGTATTACCACCGGATACATAAATGCCACAGACACATAACTGGGTGAACCTTTTCAGATTGTGACTCAGCTTTGCTAGAGTCCCCAGTTAGTGGTGTCCAGAGCTCTTAAGCACACTCTTTTGCTTTGGATCACGACTTTAACCACTCAGTCTCAAGCTTTTCACTTGGACCTTCATGACACAAGCACATGGTTAGGGACAGCTTGATTTAGCCGCTTAGGCCTGGATTTTAGTTCCTTGGGCCCTCCTATCCATTGATGCTCAAAGCCTTGGATCCTTTTAACCCTTGCCTTTTGGTTTTAAGGGCTATTGGCTTTTTCTACTGCTCCTTCTTTTTTTTTTTTGCCATTCACTGCTTTTTCTTGCTCCAAGAATCAATTTCATGATTTTTCAGATCCTCAATAACATTTCTCTTTGTTCATCATTCTTTCAAGAGCCAACAATTTTAACATTCATAAACAACAAGATCAAAAGACATATGCACTGTTCAAGCATTCATTCAGAAAACAAAAGTATTGCCACCACATCAATATAATTAAACTAAATTCAAGGATAAATTCGAAATTCATGTACTTCTTGTTCTTTTGAATTAAAACATTTTTCATTTAAGAGAGGTGAAGGATTAATGGATTTTATTCATAGCTTTGAGGCATGGTTACATACTAATGATCATGAAGTAAAGACACAAAACATAGATAAACACAACATTAAAAATCGAAAAGCAGAAAGAAATAAGAACAAGGAATGAGTCCACCTGGGTGAGGGTGGCGCCTTCTTGAAGGTCCAATGGTGCTCTTTGAGCTCCTCTATGTCTCTTTCTTGCTTCTGTTGAATGATTCCTAGTAATTTTGGTGTTTCTACCCTTAGTTGCTTCCAATATTTGTGTGGAGGACAACTTATCCCCTGAGGTATCTCAGGGATCTCTTGATTTGCAGCCACATGTTCTACCACTGAGCTATGACGGCTTTATATGAGTCTTTCCATCTCCCAAGACTCAGAGGTGGAAGCTTTTGTCTTCCCTTTGAGGTTTCTCTGGCCTTAGGTGCCATTAATGGTAATGAAAAAGCAAAAAGCTATGCTTTTACCACACCAAACTTAGAATATTGCTCGCCCTCGAGCAAGAGAAGAAAGAAGAGAAGAAGAAGAAGAAAAAGGAGGTGAGTGAGGGGAGATGGATTCGGCTATATGGGTGGGATTGGGTGGGAAAGAGAAGTTGAATTGTAAAGGTAGGTGGGGTGTATGGGGAAGAGTGGATAGATGTAGGTGGTGAATGAAAAACAGAAGGGATGACCATGAATAGAGAGAGAGAGGGCGAGGTAGGTGGGGATCCTGTGAGGTCCACAGATCCTGAGGTGTCAAGGAATTCCATCCCTGCATCAAATAGGCATGTAAAATGCCTTCGTGCACCATTCTGGCGTTCAAATGCCCGTTGGTGCATGTTCTGGGCGTTCAACGCCCAAATGTAACATGTTTCTGGCGTTGAACGCCAGTTCCATGCTTGTTACTGGCGTTCAGCGCCAGTTTTTCCTCTCTGGGCACATTCCTGGCGTTCAGCGCCAGAATGTTGCTTGTTTCTGGCGTTCAGCGCCAGAATGATGCTCTGTTCTGGCATTGAACGCCAGCCAGATACACCTTACTGGCGTTGAACGCCAGCCAGATGCACCTTACTGGCGTTGAACGCCAGCCTGTGCGTCCTCCAGGGTGTGAATTTTTTCTTCTGCTGTTTTTGATTCTGTTTTTAATTTTTATGATTTTTTCGTGACTCCTCATGATCATGTACCTAATAAAACACAAAATAACAATAAAATAGAATAAAATAAAATTAGATAAATAAAATTGGGTTGCCTCCCAACAAGCGCTTCTTTAATGTCAATAGCTTGACAGTGGCTCTCATGGAGCCACAAGGTGATCAGGTCAATGTTGTATAGTTGCCAACACCAAACTTAGAGTTTGGATATGGGGTCTTAACACCAAACTTAGAGTTTGGTTGTGGCCTCACAACACCAAACTTAGAGTTTGACTGTGTGGGCTCTTCTTGACTCTGAACTGAGAGAAGCTCTTCATGCTTACTCTCTTCTGTCACAGAGGGATGGCCATGTGCCTTAAACACAAGGTAGTCCCCATTCAATTGAAGGACTAATTCACCTCTGTTGACATCTATCACAGCTTCTGCTGTGGCTAGGAAGGGTCTTCCAAGGATGATGCAATCATCCTCTTCCTTCCTAGTGTCTAAGATTATGAAATCAGCAGGGATGTAAAGGCCTTCAACCTTTACTAACACGTCCTCTACTATTCCATAAGCTTGTCTCAATGACTTGTCTGCCAGTTGTAATGAGAACAAGGCAGGTTGTACCTCAATGATCCCCAGCTTCTCCATTACAGAGAGTGGCATAAGATTTATCCCTGACCCCAGATCACACAGAGCTTTTTCAAAGATCATGGTGCCTATGGTACAAGGTATTAAGAACTTGCCAGGATCTTGTTTCTTTTGAGGTAGAATTTTCTGAATCCAAGTATCCAGTTCATTAATGAGCAAGGGAGGTTCACTTTCCCAAGTCTCATTACCAAACAACTTGGCATTCAGCTTCATGATAGCTCCTAAATATTGAGCAACTTGCTCTCCAGTTACATCTTCATCCTCTTCAGAGGATGAATAGTCTTCAGAGCTCATGAATGGCAGAAGGAGATTCAATGGAATCTCTATGGTCTCTGTATGAGCCTCAGATTCCTTTGGATCCTTAATAGGAAACTCCTTCTTGCTTGAGGAACGTCCCAGGAGGTCTTCCTCACTAGGATTTTCGTCCTCCTCCTCCCTTGTGCATTCGGCCATATTGACTATGTCAATGGCTTTGCACTCTCCTTTTGGATTCTCTTCTGTATTGCTTGGGAGAGTACTGGGAGGAGTTTCAATGACTTTCTTACTCAGCTGGCCCACTTGTGCCTCCAGATTTCTGATGGAGGATCTTGTTTTACTCATGAAACTGAAAGTGGCTTTTGATAGATCAGAGACTACATTGGCTAAATTAGAAGTGTTTTGTTTAGAATTCTCTGTCTGTTGCTGAGAAGATGATGGATATGGCTTGCTATTGCCCAGCCTGTTGCGTCCACCATTGTTAAAGCCTTGTTGAGGCTTTTGTTGATCCTTCCATGAGAAATTTTGATGATTTCTCCATGATGAGTTATAGGTGTTTCCATAAGGTTAACCCATGTAATTAACCTCTGCCATGGCAGGGTTCTCAGGATCATAAGCTTCTTCAGAAGCTGCCTCTCTAGTACTGTTGGATGCATGTTGCCATCCATTCAGATTTTGAGAGATCATGTTGACCTGTTGAGTCAACACTTTGTTCTGAGCCAATATGGCATTCAGAGCATCAATTTCAAGAACTCCTTTCTTCTGAGGTATCCCATTGTTCACGGAATTCCTCTCAGAAGTGTACATGAATTGGTTGTTTGCAACCATGTCAATGAGCTCTTGAGCCTCTTCAGGCGTTTTCTTCAGGTGAATAGATCCACCTGCAGAATGGTCCAATGACATTTTCGAAAATTCAGATAGACCATAATAGAATATATCTAAAATGGTCCATTCTGAAAACATGTCAGATGGACATCTTTTGGTCAGCTGCTTGTACCTTTCCCAAGCTTCATAGAGGGATTCACCATCTTTCTGTTTGAAGGTTTGAACATCCACTCTCAGCTTGCTCAGCTTTTGAGGAGGAAAGAATTTATCCAAGAAGGTAGTGACTAGCTTATCCCATGAGTCCAAGCTATCCTTGGGTTGTGAATCCAACCATATTCTAGCTCTGTCTCTTACAGCAAAAGGGAAAAGGATGAGTCTGTAGACTTCAGGATCAACTCCATTCGTCTTTACAGTCTCACAGATCTGCAAGAACTCAGTTAAAAACTGATAAGGATCTTCAGATGGAAGTCTATAAAACTTGCAGTTTTGTTGCATTAAAGCAACTAGTTGAGGCTTAAGCTCAAAATTATTGGCTCCAATGGCAGGAATGGAGATGCTTCTTCCATCAAACTTGGACGTTGGCTTTGTGAAGTCACCAAGCATTCTCCTTGTATTATTATTATTTTCGGCTGCCATCTCCTTCTCTTGTTCGAAAATTTCTGAAAGGTTGTTTCTGGATTGTTGTAATTTAGCTTCTCTTAATTTTCTCTTCAAAATCCTTTCAGGTTCTGGATCAATTTCAACAAGAGTGCCTTTATCCCTGTTCCTGCTCATATGAAAGAGAAGAAAACAAGAAAAGAAAGAGGAATCCTCTATGTCACAGTATAGAGATTCCTTTATGTTAGTAGAAGAAGAAGGGGGTAGAAGAGTGAAGAAGGATGGATTCGGATTTTTGGATGAAGAGAGGTGAAGAGAAGTGTTAGTAATTAAATAATTAAATAGAAGAAGAAAAGAGAAGTGAAATTTCGAAGATAATTTTGAAAAAGAGGTTAGTAATTTTCGAAAATTAGAAATAAAATATAATTAAAATTTAAAACATGAAACAATTAGTTAATTAAAAAGAACTTTTGAAAAAGGGGTGAGATATTTTCGAAAATTAGAAAGGGAAAAGTAGTTAGGTGTTTTGGAAAAGATAAGAAACAAACAAAAAGTTAGTTAGTTGATTGAAAAAGATTTGAAATCAAATTTGAAAAAGATAAGAAGAAAAGGAGTTAGATAAGATATTTTGAAATCAAATTTTGAAAAATATAAAATTTTGAAAAGGATAAGATAAAAAGATAAGATAAAAGTTTTAAGAAAAAGATATTTTGAAAAAGATTTAATTTTTAAAATGACTTAACTAACAAGAAACTACAAGATAAGATTCTAGAATTTAAAGATTGAACCTTTCTTAACAAGGAAGTAACAAACTTCAAATTTTTGAACCAATCATATTAATTGTTAGCTAATTTTCGAAAATTAGATATAAAAGATAAGAAAAAGATTTTGAAAATAATTTGAAAAATATTTTTGAAATTTTCGAAAAATAGAAAAAAAATGAAAAAGATATGATTTTTGAAAAAGATTTTAAAAAGATAAGATTTTTGAAATTTGAAATTTTAACTTGACTTGTAAGAAACAACTAATTTTAAAAATTTTTGACCAAGTCAACCCAAAATTTCGAAAATTTGGAGGGAAATAAGGAAAAGATATTTTTTTATTTTTGAATTTTTACTAAGGAGAGAGAAAAACACAAACATGACCCAAAACATAAAAATTTTGGATCAAAACACAAGATGCATGCAAGAACACTATGAATGTCAAGATGAACACCAAGAACACTTTGAAGATCATGATGAACATCAAGAACATAGTTTTGAAAAATTTTTGATGCAAAGAAAACATGCAAGACACCAAACTTAGAAATCTTTAATGCATGGAAAATATAAATGCCAAGATGCACATGAAAAACAACAAACAACACAAAACAAGAAAACATCAAGATCAAACAAGAGGACTTATCAAGAACAACTTGAAGATCATGAAGAACACTATGAATGCATGGGATTTTCGAAAAAAATGCAAGAAAAATTTTTAAAGCATGCAATTGACACCAAACTTAAAAATTGACTCAAGACTCAAACAAGAAACACAAAATAATTTTTTTTTGTTATGATTTTATGAATTTTTTTTGAATTTTTATTAATTTTTTCGAAAATAAAGTTTAGAAAAACGAAAAATAAAAGAAAACTTTTGAAAAAGATTTTTGAAAAGAAAATTACCTAATCTGAGCAACAAGATGAACCATCAGTTGTCCATACTCGAACAATCCCCGGCAACGGCGCCAAAAACTTGGTGGGCGAAATTGTGATCAACAATAATGGCTCTTTGGCATGTGCCTAAAAAAAACTAACTCAGCACTTTCTTTCCACAATCTCGTTCAACTAACCAGCAAGTATACTGGGTCGTCCAAGTAATAAACCTTACGCGAGTAAGGGTCGATCCCACAGAGATTGTTGGTATGAAGCAAACTATGGTCACCTTGTAAATCTCAATTAGGCAGATTAAATTGGTTTATGGTTTCGAAAATTAATAATAAAAAGAAATAATAAAAGGGATACTTATGCAGATTCATTGGTGGGAATTTCAGATCAGCGAATGGAGATACTGTATGGCTCAAGAACGCCTACTTTCCTATTGCTTCAATTCAATCCTTCTTACTCCTTTCCATGGCAAGCTGTGTATAGGGGTTCACCGTTCAACGATGGCTACTTTGTATCCTCTCTGGAAAATGGTCCTCTGCGGCTGTCACTCGCATGGCTAATCGTCTGGAGGCATCACACTGGCCGAAGGCTACATCCCATCCTCGCAGTGAAAACTACGCTCACGCGCTCTGTCACAGCACGGCTAATCACTGGTTGGTTCCCGCTCCTACTGGAATAGAATCCCTTGATTCTTTTGCGTCTGTCACTAACGCCCAGCACTTGCGAGTCTGAAGCACGTCACAGTCATTCATTACCGGAATCCTACTCGGAATACCACAGACAAGGTTAGACTTTCCGGATTCCCAGGATCCTACTCGGAATACCACAGACAAGGTGAGACTTTCCGGATCCTCATGAATGCCGCCATCTATCTAGCTTATACCACGAAGATTCTGTTGGGGAATCTAAGAGATACACATTCAAGCTCTGTTGCATGTAGAACGTAGGTGGTTGTCAATCACGTGCGTTCATAGGTGAGAATGATGATGAGCGTCACATAATCATCACATTCATCATGTTCTTGGGTGCGAATGAATATCTTGGAATAAGAATAAGAGAGATTTGAATAAAAAGTAATAGTAATTGTATTAAAACTTGAGGTACAGCAGAGCTCTACACCCTTAATCTATGGTGTGCAGAAACTCCACCGTTGAAAATACATAAGTGAAAGGTTCAGGCATGGCCGAATGGCCAGCCCCCTAAAACGTGATCAATAGCCTCTTAGGATGAAGAATAAAACAAAACTGAGACCAAAGATGTCTAATACATTAGTAAATCATCCTATTTATAATAAACTAGCTCCTAGGGTTTACATGAGTAAGTAATTGATGCATAAATCCACTTCCGGGGCCCACTTGGTGTATGCGTGGGCTGAGTTTGATCAATCCCCGAGCTGAGGCTTCTCTTGGAGTTGAACTCCGAGTTATGACGTGTTTTGGGCGTTCAACTCCGGATCATGACGTTTTCTGGCGTTTAACTCCAGACAGCAGCATGTACTTGGCGTTCAACGCCAAGTTACATCGTCAATTTCCGAATAAAGTATGGACTATTATATATTTCTGGAAAGCTCTGGATGTCTACTTTCCAACGCCATTGAGAGCGCGCCAATTGGAGTTCAGTAGCTCCAGAAAATCCATTTTGAGTGCAGGGAGGTCAGATTCCAACAGCATCAGCAATCCTTTTATCAGCCTTTTTCAGAGTTTTGCTCAAGTCCCTCAATTTCAGCCAGAAATTACCTGAAATCACAGAAAAACACACAAACTCATAGTAAAGTCCAGAAATGTGAATTTAACATAAAAACTAATGAAAACATCCCTAAAAGTAGCTTGAACTTACTAAAAACTACCTAAAAACAATGCCAAAAAGCGTATAAATTATCCGCTCATCAACTATCCAAGATGTCTTTGGATAGCTCTGCTGGAGGATCTCTTCATTTGAAGAAGACGCCTGCAGAAGCTCAAGAACTAATTGAAATGGTTGCAAATAACCAATTCATGTACACTTCTGAAAGGAATCCTGTGAACAATGGGACTAATCAGAAGAAAGGCGTTCTTGAGATTGATACTCTGAATGCCATTCTGGCTCAGAACAAAATATTGACTCAGCAAGTCAATTTGATTTCTCAAAGTCTGTCTGGAATGCAAAATGCACCAAGCAGTACTAAGGATGCTTCATCTGAAGAAGAAGCTTATGATCCTGAGAACCCTTCAATGGAAGAGGTGAATTACATGGGAGAACCCTATGGAAACACCTATAATTCCTCATGGAGAAATCACCCAAATATCTCATGGAAGGATCAACAGAGACCTCAACAAGGTTTCAACAACAATAATGGTGGAAGAAACAGGTTTAGCAATGGCAAGCCTTTTCCATTATCTTCTCAGCAACAGACAGAGAATTCTAAGCAGAACCACTCTGACTTAGCAACCATGGTCTCTGATCTAATCAAAACCACTCAAAGTTTCATGAATGAAACAAGATCCTCCATTAGAAATTTGGAGGCACAAGTGGGACAGCTGAGCAAGAAAGTTACTGAACTCCCTCCTAGTACTCTTCCAAGCAATACAGAAGAAAATCCAAAAGGAGAGTACAAGGCCATCAACATGGCCGAATTTGGAGAGGAAGGAGAGGCAGTGAACGCCGCTGAGGAAGACCTCAATGGACGTCCACTGGCCTCCACTGAGTTCTCCAATGAGGAACCATGGGAATCTGAGGCTCAAAATGAGACCATAGAGATTCCATTGGACTTACTTCTGCCTTTCATGAGCTCTGATGAGTATTCCTCCTCTGAAGAGGATGAGTATGTCACTGAAGAGCAAGTTGCTAAATACCTTGGAGCAATCATGAAGCTAAATGACAAGTTATTTGGAAATGAGACTTGGGAGAACAAACCTCCTTTGCTCACCAAAGAACTGGATGACTTGTCTAGGCAGAAATTACCTCAAAAGAGACAAGATCCTGGGAAGTTTTCAATACCTTGTACCATAGGCACCATGACCTTCAAGAAGGCTCTGTGTGACTTAGGGTCAAGTGTAAACCTCATGCCTCTCTCTGTAATGGAGAAGCTAGGGATCTCTGAGGTACAAGCTGCAAGAATCTCACTAGAGATGGCAGACAATTCAAAGAAACAAGCCTATGGACTTGTAGAGAATGTTCTGGTAAAAATTGAAGACCATTACATCCCTACTGATTTCATAGTCCTAGAGACTGGGAAATGCATGGATGAATCCATCATCCTTGGCAGACCTTTCCTAGCCACAGCAAGGGCTGTGATTGATGTTGATAGAGATGAACTGATCATTCAAGTGAATGAGGAATCTTTTGTGTTTAAGGCTCAAGGATATCCCTCTGTCACCATGGAGAGGAAGCATGAAGAGCTTCTCTCAAAACAGAGTCAAACAGAGCCCCCACAGTCAAACTCTAAGTTTGGTGTTGGGAGGCCACAACCAAACTCTAAGTTTGGTGTTGAACCCCCACATTCAAACTCTAAGTTTGGTGTTGGGAGGTTCCAACATTGCTCTGAGCATTTGTGAGGCTCCATGAGAGCCCTCTGTCAAGCTACTGACATTAAAGAAGCGCTTGTTGGGAGGCAACCCAATGTTATATTTTATCTATTTTCCTTTGTTATTTTATGTTTTCTGTAGGTTGATGATCATGAGAAGTCACAAAATCAATTGAAAAAGTAAAAACAGAATGAAAAACAGGAAGAAAAACAGCACACCCTGGAGGAAGAACCTACTGGCGTTTAAACGCCAGTAAGGCTAGCAGATGGGCGTTTAACGCCCAGTCTGGCACCATTCTGGGCGTTTAACGCCAGAAAGGGGCACCAGACTGGCGTTAAACGCCAGATATGGGCAAGCACTTGGCGTTAAACGCCAGAAATGGGCACCAGCCCGGCGTTTAACGCCAGAATTGGCTCAAAATGCATTTTTGCATGCCACTTGGTGCAGGGATGACTTTTCCTTGACACCTCAGGATCTGTGGACCCCACAGGATCCCCACCTACCCCACCACCCTCTCTCTTCTTCTACACCCACTCACCAATCACCTCTACTACTTTTCCCTAAAACCCCCTCACCTATCAAATCCCACTATTCTCTTCACCACTCACATCCATCCTTCATAAAACCCCACCTACCTCACCATTCAAATTCAAACCACTTTCCCTCCCAAATCCACCCATAATGGCCGAACCCTACCCCTTCCTTCACCCCTATATAAACCCATCTTCACTCCTTCATTTTCACACAACAAACACTACTTCTTCCCCTTTTGGCCGAACCACAAAGCCATCTCCATCTCCTCCATTTTCTTCTTCTTCTCCTCTATTCTTTCTTCTTTTGCTCGAGGACGAGCAAACCTTTTAAGTTTGGTGTGGTAAAAGCGTTGCTTTTTGTTTTTCCATAACCATTTATGGCATCCAAGGCCGGAGAAACCTCTAGAAAGAGGAAAGGGAAGGCAAAAGCTTCCACCTCCGAGTCATGGGAGATGGAGAGATTCATCTCAAGGGTGCATCAAGACCACTTCTATGAAGTTGTGGCCTTGAAGAAGGTGATCCCCGAGGTCCCTTTCAAACTCAAAAAGAGTGAATATCCGGAGATCCGACATGAGATCCGAAGGAGAGGTTGGGAAGTTCTTACCAACCCCATTCAACAAGTTGGAATCTTAATGGTTCAAGAGTTCTATGCCAATGCATGGGTCACCAAGAGCCATGATCAAAGTGTGAACCCGAACCCAAGGAATTGGCTTACAATGGTTCGGGGGAAATACTTAGATTTTAGTCCGGAAAATGTGAGGTTGGCATTCAACTTGCCCATGATGCAAGGAGATGAACATCCTTACACAAGAAGGGTCAACTTTGATCAAGGGTTGGACCAAGTCCTCACTGACATTTGTGAAGAGGGCGCCCAATGGAAGAGAGATTCAAGAGGGAAGCCGGTTCAATTAAGAAGGCATGACCTCAAGCCTGTGGCTAGGGGATGGTTGGAGTTTATCCAACGCTCAATCATTCCCACTAGCAACCAGTCCGAAGTTACTCTAGACCGGGCCATCATGATTCAAAGCATCATGATTGGAGAAGAAGTGGAAGTTCATGAGGTTATAGCCCAAGAACTCTATAAGGTGGCGGACAAGTCCTCTACCTTGGCAAGGTTAGCCTTTCCTCATCTTATTTGTCACCTCTGTTATTCAGTTGGAGTGGACATAGAAGGAGACATCCTCATTGATGAGGATAAGCCCATCACTAAGAAAAGGATGGAGCAAACAAGAGACCCCACTCATCATGAAATCCCTGAGATGCCTCAAGGGATGCACTTTCCTCCACAAGACTATTGGGAGCAAATCAACACCTCCCTAGGAGAATTGAGTTCCAACATGGGACAACTAAGGGTGGAGCACCAAGAACATTCCATCCTCCTCCATGAAATTAAAGAAGATCAAAGAATCATGAGAGAGGAGCAACAAAGACAAGGAAGAGACATTGAGGAGCTCAAGCACTCCATAAGATCTTCAAGAGGAAGAACAAGCCGCCATCACTAAGGTGGACCCGTTCTTTAATCTCCTTGTTCTTTATTTTCTTGTTTTTGAATTTTCATGCTTATGTTTATCCATATTTGTGTCTTATGATCATTAGTGTCTTAGTATCTATGCCTTAAAGTTATGAATGTCCTATGAATCCATCACCTTTCTTAAATAAACAATGTTCTTAATTGAAAAAGAGAAGAATTGCATGAATTTCAGATTTTATAACAGATTAATTATTTTGATGTGGAGGCAACACTTTTGTTTTCTGAATGTATGCTTAAACAGTGCATATGTCTTTTGAATTTGTGGTTCATGATTGGTTGGTTCTTGAAAGAATGATGAAAAAGGAGACATGTTACTGAGGATTTGAAAAATCATAAAAATGATTCTTAAAGCAAGAAAAAGCAGTGAATATAAAAAAAAACGAAAAAAAAAAGAGAAAGAAAGAAAGAAAGAAATAAAGTTGTGATCCAAGGCAAAAAGAGTGTGCTTAAGAACCCTGGACACCTCTAATTGGGGACTCTAGCAAAGCTGAGTCACAATCTGAAAAGGTTCACCCAGTTATGTGTCTGTGGCATGTATGTATCCGGTGGTAATACTGGAAGACAGAGTGCTTTAGGCCACGGCCAAGACTCATAAAGTAGCTGTGTTCAAGAATCATCATACTTAACTAGGAGAATCAATAACACTATCCGGATGCTGAGTTCCTAAAGAAGCCAATCATTCTGAATTTCAAAGGATAGAGTGAGATGCCAAAACTATTCAGAGGCAAAAAGCTAAAAGCCCCGCTCATCTAATTAATACTGATCTTCATAGATATTTTTGGAGTTCATTGCATATTCTCTTCTTTTTATCTTATTTGATTTTCAGTTGCTTGGGGACAAGCAACAATTTAAGTTTGGTGTTGTGATGAGCGGATAATTTGTACGCTTTTTGGTATTGTTTTTAGTATGTTTCTAGTAGGATTTAGTTAGTTTTTAGTATATTTTTATTAGTTTTTAGTTAAAATTCACTTTTCTGGACTTTACTATGAGTTTGTGTGTTTTTCTGAGATTTCAGGTATTTTCTGGCTGAAATTGAGGGACCTGAGCAAAAATCTGATTCAGAGACTGAAAAGGACTGCAGATGCTGTTAGATTCTGACCTCCCTGCACTCGAAGTGGATTTTCTGGAGCTACAGAAACCCAATTGGCGCGCTCTCAACGGCGTTGGAAAGTAGACATCCTGAGCTTTTCAGCAATATATGATAGTCCATACTTTGCCCAAGATTTGATGGCCCAAACCGGCGTTCAAAGTCACCTTCAGATTTCCCAGCGTTAAACGCCGGAACTGGCACCAAAGTGGGAGTTAAACGCCCAAACTGGCACAAAAGCTGGCGTTTAACTCCAAGAAGAGTCTCTACACGAAAATGCTTCAATGCTCAGCCCAAGCACACACCAAGTGGGCCCGGAAGTGGATTTTTATGTCATTTACTCATCTTTGTAATTCTTAAGCTACTAGTTTCCTATAAATAGGACCTTTTTACTATTGTATTTTCATCTTCTGATCTTTGGAATCGTTTGATCTTTAGATCTTTTGATCACTTTGGGAGGCTGGCCATTCGGCCATGCCTAGACCTTGTTCTTATGTATTTTCAACGGTGGAGTTTCTACACACCATAGATTAAGGTGTGGAGCTCTGCTGTACCTCGAGTATTAATGCAATTACTATTATTCTTCTATTCAATTCCGCTTGTTCTTGTTCCAAGATATCACTTGTTCTTCAACTTGATGAATGTGATGATCCGTGACACTCATCATCATTCTCACCTATGAACGTGTGCCTGACAACCACCTCCGTTCTACCTTAGATTGGGTGGATATCTCTTGGATTCTTTAACCGGAATCTTCGTGGTATAAGCTAGAACTGATGGCGGCATTCAAGAGAATCCGGAAGGTCTAAACCTTGTCTGTGGTATTCTGAGTAGGATTCAATGATTGAATAACTGTGACGAGCTTCAAACTCCTGAGGGCGGGGCGTTAGTGACAGACGCAAAAGAATCACTGGATTCTATTCCGGCCTGATTGAGAACCGACAGATGGATAGCCGTGCCGTGACAGGGTGCGTTGAATATTTCCACTGAGAGGATGGGAGGTAGCCACTGACAACGGTGAAACCCTTGCATACAGCTTGCCATGGAAAGGAGTAAGAAGGATTGGATGAAGACAGTAGGAAAGCAGAGAGACGGAAGGGACCAAGCATCTTCATACGCTTATCTGAAATTCCTACCAATGAATTACATAAGTATCTCTATCTTTATCTTTATGTTTTATTCGTATATCACCCATATCCATTTGAGTTTGCCTGACTAAGATTTACAAGGTGACCATAGCTTGCTTCATACCAACAATCTCTGTGGGATCGACCCTTACTCGCGTAAGGTTTATTACTTGGACGACCCAGTACACTTGCTGGTTAGTTGTGCGAAGTTGTAGTGATCACAATTTCGTGCACCACATATCAAGGCATCTAATGGAATCAAGGTGAATTAAATTTATTTATTTTAAGACCTAAAAAACATGTTTTCACTCTTAAGCACAATTAAAGGAGAATATACAGAACCATGCTAATTCATTGGGTAAATGTGAGAAAAGGTCTACAAAATACTCTAAATTCAATACAAGATAAACCGTCAAATTGGGGTTTATCAATCTCCCCACACTTAAACCTTAGCATGTCCTCATGCTAAACCAAGAATGAAATAAGGGATATGACACTTATTCAAAGCAAAGAAAATATATGCATGCAACTAAATGCAAAATGATTCTACCTACTTGGTTAAAAAAAAAAATCAATCTCCAAGACATACATGCACAAGTAGGGCTTAAGATCATATAACAATTCATGAGTCCTACCAATTGAAGTATAAACATGAAGTTCACATAGACTTGCAAGAAGAACGCTCGTGAAAGCCGGGAATCAAGGAATTGAGCATCGAACCCTCACCGGAATTGTTTGCACTCTAGTCGCTCAGGTTTGTAGGGTCAATTCTCTCAATTCTCCCCTAATCATGCTTTCTAGGATTTGTTTTTCTTCTAACAATCAACATATATTTCATGCATGCATACAAGTATCATGAGGTCTTTTCTTTAGGTTGTAATGGGGCTAGGGTCAAGGTAGTGGTGCATATTTGGTCAAGTGAGCTTAAAATTTGAATCTTTGATAAGCTTAAACTTCCCACCTAACCTATGACATCCTATACAATTGAGTTCTAACCTAACTACCTATTTCTCACTTTTCCACATACTCATGCATTCTCTTTTCATTTCACAACACATATGCATTGACTTTTATTCGAGCTTTACTTTGGGGCATTTTGTCCCCTTTTTTATTTCTTTCTTTTTCTTCTTTTTCTTTCTTTTTCTATATTTTTTCCCATATTGTTTTTTTTTTCTTTTTCTTTTCTTTTTCTCATTTTTTTATATACAAGAGCATTAATGCATAAGGTTTTCCATTTGATCAATACATGAGTATGTACCCAATTCCCAATATTTACACTAATAATACAAAACTACCATTTTATTCACCCAATGTCCCAAGGTTCCCACACTTGAATGATACTCACACATACTAGCCTAAGCCAATCAAAGATCCAAATTAAGGACATTTATTGTTTTTCGCTTTAAGGCTTGTAATGTGCTAAACTAAGAACAAAGTGGGTTAATCGTAGGCTCAAATTTGGCTAACAAAGGAAGATAGAAGGTAGGCTATTTGGGTAAGTGAGCTAATGAAATAATGGCTTCAATCATATAAATGCATGAATACATAAAATAATGGACATAAAGAATCAAACAAATCAAATATTACAACCATAGAAAGAGAATAATGCACACAAGAAGGACGATAAGTGGTTATAAGATGTAACCACGCAATTAGGCTCAAAACTCACATGCTTGTGTGTTCTTAGCTCAAAAACCATGTTCCAAAATACATTCTTTCAAGCAAGTTCAACAAAAATTTTTCAAATTGGTAGGTTGCCCTAAAACGGTTTCTTGGAAAGGAATTCATCACTCTAACCAAGTAGTCCTAATAAGAAGAAGGTAGTAAAATATGTACAAATTCTAACTAACATGCAACCTATCATGCAATGCAATAGCTAATCTAACAAAGAAAATAAAAAATTTGGTGTTGGACAAGGAAATTGTTACCCACGGAGATCGGTTAGACGACCTCCCCACACTTGAAAATTGCACCGTCCTCGGTGCATGCAAAGAAGAGCGAGGTGGATGGGTTGCTATAATTGATGAGCTCTTTCAAAAGGTTGTGCGGATGACTTATTTGTTGCCCCATTTAAAAGCTTTTTCTTTCTCCTCTCTTGGTGGCCAACCTAAAAGGGAAGGAAAGAAGAACGACAATTAGGCCTACAACAAAGATATCAAAACAAGTAGAACGTAGGCCGGGGCTAATGCCAAATAAGAGTAAGGTTCCCACTACATGTTAGCTAAGCATGTGAGTGAGAAAACAATGTAAGCTAATGGCATATTAACTAATACTCGATGTAAGAGTAAAATCGAAGCATGAAAAGCATATGGCACATCAAGTTCAAATAAGAAGAAGTGGGTCATAAAAGACAATATGAGGTCATATCAATGCACAAAGACATAAGAGTCATACAAGATGAAGCATTGATTTAAAAGTTTCATCACCCAACAATGTCAAACAAGTCAAGAGGCACCAAAATAATGCAAGAAATTCTCAACAATTGAGTAGGAAAGTTCAACATCATTATTAAAATGGAAAACTTAGAAAATAAAATGAGAACAAGGTAGAAAGAAAAAAAACAAAATTAAAATGCAATGAATGAAAATAAGCAAATGCAATAAAAGAAAATGGAGGAAAAGAAAAAAAAATTTTTTAGTATTTTATTTATTTATTTATTTATTATTATATTATTATTATTTTTTTTAGTAAAAAAAATTTCATTTATATTAAAAGAAAAAACATTTTCTAAGCGAGGAAGAAGAAAAAAAATTAGAAAGAAAGAAGAAGAGAAGAGGAAAGAAGGAGACAGGAGGAAGGAGAAAAACAGGGAGCAAATCCGCGCGCGCGCACAGAGCGTGCTAGCGCGTGGATGAGGTTGGGACAATCCGCGCG
Source organism: Arachis stenosperma (assembly GCF_014773155.1). Lineage (NCBI taxonomy): Eukaryota > Viridiplantae > Streptophyta > Magnoliopsida > Fabales > Fabaceae > Arachis > Arachis stenosperma. The sequence continues at coordinate 71,447,394 of NC_080386.1, forward strand.
CGCGCGCACAGCGCGCTTACGCGTAGATGAAGTTGTGCTCCCAGCACAATGCTAGCACAAGGCGCGCACAACTCTCTGGTTTTTGTAGTAGAAGTTGCAGCGCCGATGCCCTTTTTTTTACCCAAAAAGCAGAAAAAATGCCCAAGAGCTCCCTATAATGTCCAAAACTCTTCTTTATTCAATCAAATATCAAACAAATTCACAAAAATGCAATTTGATTTTAGGATTTATTCATCTTCTACTAATGAATACAACATACTAACAACCAATCTTTACAAACAAATCAATATGAAATGAAAATCTACCTACAATGGCAACTCAAATCACTTATTAAACAAAACTAAAAGAGGATGGAAAGAGTTTACCATGGTGGGGTGTCTCCCACCTAGCACTTTTAGTTTAAGTCCTTAAGTTAGACATTTTGAGGGGCTTATTGTCATGGTGGCTTATGTTTGTACTCATCCTTGAATCTCCAAGGATCTTTGCTTCTCAATTGGATGACAGAATTTCCAACCATCTTCATCAAGCTTGGGCAAAGTTCTACCCCCAAGATATGAGTCCCCATAGTTGGTCTTCACATAGCGAACCGGGATCCCATATCTTGTTTTCGCACCCGTCTTCGATTTGGTCTTCATACTCTCTCTTTCTGGGTGGTTGACATATAGAATTCTCTTTAACATACCAAGCCTTCCGTCGAGACCCTTGTAAAGTGGCATTCTTCCAATCATCGTTCCTATACCTTGAAGCTTTGACCTTAATGAGCCTATTTCCTAACTTGCAACCACTACACAACTCATTCTTGCTTTTAATTCCACAAAGAGCTCTAAGTTGACCATCATTTTCAATTAAACCATATTCAAGCGGGAAAGTAAAACTTAGGGATAAGAATTTTACCCACTTGAATGTTGTGTTGGATGGTGACTTGGGGAGGGAGACCTCCCCACACTTAGACAATGCAAGGTCTACTTCTTTAGGCTCTTCTTTAGTTGTTTCCACCTCTTCACAAGCTTCTTCAATTTTAACCTTTTCCCCTTTTTCACTTGGCTTGGTGTTGTCTTCAAGAACTTCATCTTGCCCAATGGGAGGTGATTCAATTTTGGATAGGAATTCATTGATGAATGAATCCATCTCTTGAGCAACCTCTTCATATTCTTCAATTTCAATATACACCATGCTAACTTTTTCCTCTTGGTAGCTCTCTCTCTCATTGCTCACCAAGGGTATGGGAGGTTGTGCACACTCTTCTATAATTTCAACTCCATGTCCAATGGGAGAGGATTCTATTGTAGAGAGAAATTCATCCATGATTGAATCCATCTCTTGATAAGCCTCTTCCAAGTCTCCAACGATGATATGCCTTGGAGGTTGCGCACCCTCCTCAACATCGATATCAAGCTTCTTGGAAGAGTCCTCCATGATGCTACATTCCCATGGACTTTCAACATCTCCTAAATCTTCAACCACCTCTTCCTTTTCTTCAATGATCATAGGCTCCTCTAATTGTTCCAACACAAAATAGCATCCCTCATCCCCCACCGGAGTTTCCAATCTCTCCTTCATGCTACGCTCTTCAATTGATTCTCCATATGTGGCTATGGAAGCACCTTGAGTGTTCAAACATTTGTAGACTAAAGTATGCATTACCTTGGTCAAGTTAGTCACAAACTCTAAAGTGTTCCTTTGCATATCCGCTTGTCCTTGAAGTAGCAAGGTAAGAGAATCATCTATTGGGGCTTGGGGTAGATAAGAGGGTTCATCATTTTGGAGAGAGGGTTCATAGTAGGAAGGTGGTTCTTCTTGGTAAGGTTGTGGAGATTGTGTATATTGAGGTGGTTCATGGTAGTAATCTTGATAGGGTTGTGGTGGTTCTAAAGGTTCTTACTCATAATAATCACAAGGATGTGGTTTGGATGATTGGTTATATGATGGATAAGGGTCACATAAAGGTACTTGGTAGAAAGGGGCTTGTGAGTATGGTTGAGCATCATGTTGAGGATAAGATTCATAGGCATATGGTGGTGGTTGATTGTCATAAAAGGAGTCACCATAACTATTGAATTGACATGCATTAGGATGAGAATTATACCTATAAGTGTCCGGAGGTTGATGCCAATAGGAGTGATCAATTCCTTGAGGCTCCTCCCATCTTGGAGTGTTCCATCCTTGGTACATGTTAGCATTGAAGTTCACATTCCCTACAACACAATTAGAGCCAAACTCATAGCCAAAGTGAGAATTCATTATGGAAAAACAAAATAAAACTAACAAAATCTAGTAAACAAGCAAAAGACAAACTATTTACACTATTCACATATGTACAATAACCAATAACACAACACCATTGCAAATCCCCGGCAACGGCGCCATTTTGATGAATTGGATTTTTAACGGTTTAGAATTTCACAAATGAAATCTCGTTGAAGTATAGTCTCTAAACCAACAATAATCCTTTCATGCAAAAATTTGTTTGTCACAAGTACAAACCCCTAAAATCTATAAACCGAAGTATTTAAACCTCGGGTCGTTCTCCCTAGGATTTACAATAAAGTGTCTTGTTATTGGTTGTGAGTCATTTTTGGGGTTTTGATAAGAAGCATGAAAGATAAATGGCAAGAAAGTAAACTAAGGCCTAAAAAGGTCTTGGCAAGGGTTGGTGGTCAAGGATCTCTATCCTAATCACTAACCACAATATGAGAATTGGCAAGAATTAATCTCATTAAATCATCCTCTAACTAGTAGTAAAGGAAAGTCAAATGAGCTATATCAATCCTAGTCCATAAGTCCTAACTCTCCACTATTTCAATTGGTAAGAACTAGAGTCAATGGATCCCAATCATCAATTACTTGGACATTAGTAACTCAAGAGTTCCTAAGTTACCTTTCCAAGTCAAGAGTATAAAATTCTACTCTAAAATCCAACCAAGCATTTCATCAAACACTTGGAAGGTATAAAAGGAAAGCATAGTAAAATTGCAAGAAAAGTAAATCTACACTACTCAATTGCAAGGAATTAAACATCAACAAATCAAATGAACACAATTATTATGAATTACCTCTTATTGAATTGAAAGAAAATGGAATGAACAATAGTAGATCTATAACAAAACATAAGAACAACATAAAGGAAATTGCAACAAAAGAATGGAAGAATGGTGAATGTAACAACAAAGAATTAAAAGGTAGAAGTAGAAGAAAGCAAAGATTAAAACCTAGATCTAAGAACTAAACCTAATCCTAATCCTAATCCTAGAGAGAAGTGAGAGCTTCTCTCTCTAGAAACTACTTCTAAAACTAAACTATGACTAATGATCAAAAAGTATAAAAGTATCCCCATTCCCCCTTCAATTCTTGGCTTAAATAGCATCAGAAATGAGTTGGATTGGGCCCATAAGGCTTCTAAAATCGCTGGCCACGTGTTGCATTAAGTGGGTAATGTGCCACCATCAGCGCGTCCGCGTACTGTGCGTGTGCGCGCCCCTATGTGCGATGCAACTATGGCAAATCTTATATTTTTTCGAAACCCCGGATGTTAGCTTTCCAACCCAACTAGAACCGCATCATTTGGACCTCTGTAGCTCAAGTTATGGTCGTTTAAGTGAGAAGAGGTCGGCTTGACAGCTTTCCTGTTCTTTCATTTCTTCATGAGTTCTCCAACTTTTCATGCTTTCTTTCTTCATTCCCTTGATCCAATCTTTGCCTCCTAAACCTTAAATCACTTAACAAACATATCAAGGCATCTAATGGAATCAAGGTGAATTAAATTTATTTATTTTAAGACCTAAAAAACATGTTTTCACTCTTAAGCACAATTAAAGGAGAATATACAGAACCATGCTAATTCATTGGGTAAATGTGAGAAAAGGTCTACAAAATACTCTAAATTCAATACAAGATAAACCGTCAAATTGGGGTTTATCATTGAGCACGCTTCCACCCTTTCCACTAACTTGTTTCTTTTGGGGCGCATAGATTGATTCACATTAACAAATTCAGTAGGATCATCTATTTATATCTCTCCCCAATTGTTTATTTTAATTTGTGCAAACCTGTTATTATATCTTCGTTACATTGTATTTCTTTCTTCTATCTTTTGTGCGTAGTTGATGGATTGTGTGAAAGTAGTTAATATTGATGATTGTTGAGGTTGTAATAGACGGCTGGGCTCCTCCTTTTTTTATGCTAGTAATATTCGTACGCATTTTGGATGGTCGCTTTAATAGGGTAATAGATGGTTGGTGTATATCATAGACATTGATCTTATTTATTTGGATCATCACTTAATTTGTGGTTGGACAGTTGGATTTCGTATTTGCTGCTAGGACTTCATGAATTTGTTTTTTTATGCTAGACATTATTGTAGCTCACACAGTGCATTGGTTCACCAGTTTATTTCATTATTGAAGGGCAAGGTTAAATCTGTTCGGCGCAATGCACCACGGAACAAGAAGAAGGGAGTTAGTTCACCACACACTACACCTAGCACGAGGTCATTAATTGAACGTGCGCAATGATTACCGAAGGGAGCAATAAGCAAAGGGAGGAAGAAGTTGCTTACTTAGGTTTAGCTATAGTGAATTGAACTACCATATTATAAGTATTTTACTTACTGCTGATATGCTTAGGTATTTGTTTATGCCATATTAGAAAGATTTGATTTCAGGATGTATTTTTTTTCTTGCCAACATTACAATGATTTATTGGTTTTGTTACCTTAAAAGGATCTATGAATTTTTACAACTTAGAATCCCGGATTTATCAAAGTTGTTTGGTAAATTAGCCATATCTGTTCATATTGAAATAGGTGATCAATAATCATTCACCAATATAGCTAAACTAAACATCCTATAGGTTACTGTAATGAACATCCAGTGTAACTTGGTCAAAATTAAAACATAACAAAATGCAGCACACACAACTACAAACGGATAACCATCCATGCTTACAGTGAAAATGAACATCTGATCAAGTACAGAAATGAACATCCACCTCAGTATTTCGGTATCTCGTCTTCTTGTATGGAACCATGATCTGGTAATTACATTTTATATTAATCCGAAAGAAAAAATAATTACCATTAGTTATCAAATCAAATATGCACATTATGAATACATAAAATTAAACTAGATTCCAAAACTTCATTGCCAAGCTCAATCTCTTCACTTCCAACCTCATTAACATCTGAAAGCTGCATGGCATATAATTCCGAAACAAACACAGTAACCAAAAGAAAAAAAATCTTTATTAAAACTCATGTAAATAAAATCTCAAACACAATCACCAAAAACACAGCAACAGCTAAAAATCATGCCAATAGAATTATTTATTTCATTTTATCTATTATTTAAGGGCCTGCATCACCCTTTAGTTGCTTCTTTTTTAATTCAATGACCATCATGTAGAATTAGATACAAAACATCTTTTCTACACATAAAAAATAAAAATAAAAAAAATAAAAATAAAAATATGCAAGCAAGCATAATATGCAGGTATCACATACATAAAAAACACTCATATAAGGATATCATGCCATATAAACCACACAACCATATCAACCATACAAACCCCATAACCATATAAACCACATAATATGCAGAAAGCAAATAAGAATATAACTAAAAAATATGCAGGTATTATATAATTAAGGATACTATGTCATTACATAACACTAAAATAAGCATGTCATGATTAACATGCAGCAAATCCAAATACCATACACTTTAAAAATTAGACCTATTTTTCAACCCATGCATCACCTTATAGTTACTTTTTTAACTCATTGAATGATCATCATGTAGTAACAATATACGCATACCATACATTATAATACATATCAACTAATTAATTTAGGCTATTTCAACATGCCTATTAAATATATGGCCATCTACATGACAAATAAAAATATAATAGGATGGTTAGCATATACAACATGCCATATAATATGCAGGCAGCATACATTCATATACAAAAATAAGTATAAAAAATGCTTTCTGCACATAAGTATACCACACTTTTATAAAAAATCATATACACATGAAAATGATTAATTAATTTATGCAATTTCTGCATAGATTTAATCATACCATTTAATATAGAACAATCACAAATCTAGTTCAATCTCAACTCATGCATCACATCTGGATAATGCTCTTATCATTAAAACAAACACCTCATTTACAATGTGACATTTAAAAATATGAATTTTTCGAAATAAACATCCATGGCAGAATTTGTTGTTCAAAATTGCTCACATTGTTCGACTTCTCACCGTCGACGACAACATCGCCGGATATGTTTTGAGGTTGTTTTGAAAAAATCTCTTCAACGGCAGACATATCACAGCCTAGGGTTCAACCATATCGCACTCCATTAATGTATCTTTGTCCGATAGTTTACATGAAGGATGACCCTCACTTGAATCACGTTCATCTTGTTTGCTGGCCATTGGGAAAAAGGCCTTCCAGCTGCTCAGTTCTCCTTGCTGTATGTCTAGGTTGCTGCGCTAGTGCGAAGACCCCGTAAACCACCTGGACGCAGTTCGAACGACACAGCGGTGAGTTATCTTGCAGGGCTGAAGCAGCGAATTTCTCCGATTAATCGAGAGAATGGAGGTGCAGCCGTCTTGAGGGAGGGAGTTCTTTTTTCTGATTCAATAACTGACAGTAATCTTAATTTGTTTCAAAATTCAAATTAAAAAAAATCAAAATTAATTAATTATCCATAATTTAATCTTAATTTCAATTAAACTCCATTGTATATATTGTAAAAAAATATATTGTCTCCTCATACTTTCTCTTTCTATTATGGTTCTTTTGTTTCCGGACTTTAAGGTCGGACTTTGTTATGATCTTGGTTCCGTGTATAACGGATACACGTCACATTGCATAGATCAAAATTCAACTTTAACTAAAGTACATATTTTATCCATTAATTAATTAATTAATTGTAATTCATAATCAGATTCAGATGGAAAACTACACGTGTGAGAGAGAGAGAGTATAACTTATAGTGATCGGCCATGTCGAAGGTGGAGAGACTGGCGTCGGCATAGCGGAGCATGGCGTGGACGGCGTCGTCTCGGTCGATACGGTCCCAGCCTCCGCTGGTCTGCCACATTCCGTTGAGGCCTCTGCATATGCCGAGGGAATCGTTGCCGTTGCTCAATTTACGCGCTGATTCTCGGTCGGGTATAATTAAAATTTAACAAAAAAAAATTAAAACTTAAAAATAACACTTTTCTTTTTCATTAACTAAAAGCCCGGATTTGGGTCGGGTATATGTATCCATTTTATAGGGGAACAGAAAAAAAAGGATAAGACGCTTATCAGCTATGCTTCCGTAACCCAACCAGGCGTCTGAGTGTCTGTCGTAAAGCGAAGTGAGGTTGAGATGTCAATAATGTCGATTTTTTCAGCGATATCAGGGTGTTACTGGCGGAGCCCAGATTTGTTGAGCAATCGGGAGTCGAAGTCGTTTCTGAAAGTGAAAGCGAGGAGCAGCAGGAGGCCGAGAAGAGCGGTGGTGACGATGAGCATGGAGGCTGGAGTTGGAGTGATGGGCACGAAGCTGGGCATGATGAGCTACTTCAAGGCCGACGGAGAGGTGGTCCCTGTGACGGTGGTGGGCTTCAAGGAAGGCAATATCGTGACGCAGGTGAAGACGGAAGCAACTGACGGATACAGTGCAGTCCAGGTCGGGTACCAAAGGGCGAGGGACAGAAAATTGACTAAACCCGAAATGGGTCATCTCCAGAAGGCTGGTGCCATCGCCATGCGCCATCTTCAGGAGTTTCGCCTTCTCTCCGTCGACGCTTTTCAGCCCAACCAGCGTCTCGTCTTCGACCAAATCTTCCAGGAGGGCGATCTTGTTGACGTCTCCGGCACCACCATCGGCAAGGGTTTCCAAGGTTCATTTCACTTCTTTACTTTTCTTGCTATTTGCTTTTGCTTTTGCTCATTCTCTTATAGAATCATGCTTTCAAATCCGAATCACAGGCAAAACACTGAATGAAATGCAAGTAAACATAAATGTACATTCTTTTAACCAACAACGTCTTTAGAATACTCATAAAATTAATGCAAATTCATATTATCATTCGAGCAGATCATCATTATTCAAATTACAAATTATGTGAGTCTGCAATTTGAGCTATTAGTTTTGATATTATGTCATTTCGAACTTGAAATCTAGAAAATCCAAACCATATTATATCTCATAAGACATTGGCTCTCTGCATAAGATTTAATTGCAAGTAAGATTGGTTCTTTAATAATTTACATGTAGTTTTCCATTGAATTTTGCATTATATTTGCTTGGATTTGACTTGAATTTCGAACTCTCATTTTTCCTTATTAAGATGTTGGCCCTTAGCATTCTCCTCTTGAAAATCTTTATGCAAGAGAAATTCAATATTTCTCAAAGCATTACTTTATTCCCACCAAATCCTCAAATTTAAAATCTATCTTTTGCACTCATCTATTCTGTCTCTATCAATATATTTGGTGAGTCCTCTCTTTTTTTAATATCGACATTGAGCTGAGAGGAATGGACAGTGAAAAAGGAAAGGCTACTTTGACCTAAATGGTTTATCCAGAATTAGGCCATATAGCAGCATCATTCACATGAACATTCAGTTATTGTTGATGTGAGTGCTTATTGTCGTCTGTGGATAGTGAGAGCTGCGACGGGAGAGTTCTGGGGTGGCAGTGAAGGGGTCCAGGAGGGGTGGGGGGTTGGCAGTGAGTTTGAGGAGCAAATTCGTCTAAAGGTTAATTATTTTTAATGGAATGACCATTTGAAAATTTTAATGGATGTTATGAATTTTTTAAAAATGTTGGAGATGATTTTGATTTTTGGCAAAAACTTTGAGAACCAAAACAATACTTCACTCATTTGAAAACTTTTAGCGTCAAGTGTTTGTTTAAAACAATTAGAACACAATCCTTTTTATTTTATTGAGTGTCAGATAATAGAGAATTCTTCCCTTGATTTTAACAACTTTTGCCGTGACCATTCACATTTCACTCTTTTCTTTCAACAATCCATGAGAATTCGATGGGTATTGTGCGAGTTTCATAAAGGAAATATCATTTTTGTATTGCTTTCTTATTTTAAATTCTTGTCAACAAAACAGTGAAAATTAGAAAATAGGAAGCCTTAGAGAATAAAAAATCCAGTGACAACAATGCGACATCTTTTAATATCATACACATTAAGATATTTTCTCTATTAAACTCTAATCAATAACCACTTAGACTTCCTGCTCATAACATATTTTAGTTGATAGCCTGATAGATGGGTATGAATGATAGTAGCATTCAACACTCAGCCAGAGGTGAACATTACTAAATTATCTTAAGTATTTTGCAGGTGGAATCAAGCGTCACAACTTCAAGAGGGGTCTAATGACCCATGGTTCTAAGAGTCACAGACAACTAGGATCAATCGGTGCTGGAACTACACCTGGCCGTGTATACAAGGGAAAGAAGATGCCTGGTAGGATGGGAGGAACCAAGAGGAAGATTAGAAAGCTTAAGATTGTCAAAATTGATAAGGATCTTAATGTGGTTATGATCAAAGGTGCTGTCCCTGGTAAGCCAGGGAATCTTCTGCGAATAACTCCAGCCAAGATTGTTGGAAAGAACATTCCAAAAAATTAATGTGTCATGGTTTTTTGTTTTTATCGTTTTTCTTACATTCCTGTTTATTATCTTCTTAGTGTTAGTGTTGGCCTTGATGAATTATCTGTAACTCTCTGCCCTTATTGTTTATTGCTCCTCCATCATAAAGTTGATACTCGCCCTCATCATCCCATTATATTGATCCAACTACTCCGGATCACCCTAAGAGTCATGGTTCTGAAAACCGGACCGGACCGGCCGGTTCAACCGGAAAACCGAGAACCGGCCACCTAACCGGTCCGGGTAATGCTAATAACCGCCTGGCAAAAAACCGGACAAAAAACCGGTCGAACCGGCGGTTAACCGGCGAACCGGAAGAACCGTCCGGTTTTTTTGCGGTTCAATGGTTTGCAAATTCATATGCCAGACGACGTCGTTTTGGCATTTAAAAAAAAAAAAAAAGGAAAATGCCGTTCGCGAATGACTAACCCAATAACCCTAATCTGATACTCCCCCCCCCCCTTTCTTCCCCAGTTCCCCTTTCTTCCCCTTTCTCGTTTCCCCTAACCTAAGTGAGATTCGGCGCCAGCGTCCATAGCCACCCACAGCCATCAAGACCACCAAGGCCACCATAGCCGAGCCCGCGACCACCACCAGAGGCCGAGCCCGCCTCCTCGTCGCCACCCACAACCATCGACAGCAACAGCGACCACCACCGGCCGAGCCCGCCTCCTCGTCGCCACCCACAACCATCGACAGCAGCCGCGACGACCACCGGCCGAGCCCGCCTCCTTCTGAATTTGGTAAGACTCTGTTCTTTCACCTATGCTTCCTGATTTTGATTTTCTGAGGTTCTGATCTTGTTCTGTGAGCTCGCCTGTTCTATGCTTGATTTTGGATTTTGATTTGCTGAGGTTCTGTGAGCTCGCTTGTTCTATGCTGCCTTTATGATTTTGGATTTTGATTTGCTGAGCTTCTGTTAGCTGCTTCTGTTTTGCATTGCTGCTTCTGTTACCTGCTTCTGTTTTGCATTGCTGCTTCTGTTTTGCATTTGTCACGTACTCACTGTTTCTGATCTAGTAGGCAAGAATATTAGAAGTTCAGAACATGTTTATAATTTGATTTTTCTGTTCATGTTTCTGTTCCTATTTGTTCATGCTGGATTACATGATTTTGGTTGCTGCTTGATGTTTATCTGGATTACATGATTTTGAGTTGCTGCTTCATGTTTATCTGGATTACATGATTTTGGTTTCTGTTTGATGAATCCTCAATCTATTTTTAGCTTTCTATTATGTTGCGTTTATTGGTGACTTGGGATTGAATGATGATCATTGCAAGCAAATTGAGGCTGGGCGTTGAAGGCAGCTGGGAAATTTTTATTAATATTTATAGAGTTGTTTCTTGTTACTGTGTGTGTTTGTAATCAATAGCCAATAGTTGTGGATTTGAGAATATTTTTACTTTTTGCTGCTTCAATTTTGCTGCTTCATGAATCTGTTTAGAAATAGGGTTTTGTTGCTTCTGTTTGATTCAGTGACGAGTATAGGCGTAATTCATGATTCATCTATTGTTTGCTTCTATTTTCTTGTCACTTTGTTCTTATTGCTTCTTGTCTTTGATTTTCTGATTGTTATAGATGGAACAATCACAAAGTATAAGAAGTTTGCTTGAATAAAATTTTCCTCCAATGAGCAGTTACTTTAAAAATTGGCTGAGCCTTAGAACCTTGAGCAATTGCAATGTCATCTATCTTTGTCAAAGAGAACACTCCTTCCACAACAGGACACAACCATTCAAGATGAAGCATCATGATCTTTACCTGCTCCGGAAACATTTGAAGCTTTGGAACAATAATACTCCGAAATCAATTGGTAAGGTGATAACAAAGCAGTGGCTAAATTGTTCAATGATCTTGAGAAGAACATTATCCATGAAACTTTTATTGCTGAGTATCTTTGTATCTGTATAAGACTTGAATGCTTTCTGTAAACATCTTTGGCAGAGAAAAGTTGCCACACCCTTGTAATGCCAAAAAGAAAAGCTAGCAGTATTTAGTATTTACTATTGTGTCAATCACTAGTGATACTGTAGTATACTTCAAGGCTAAGCCTTGATTTTATATATTTAAAATTATTTTTAGGTTTTTTAATAATTTTATTTAATATTTAATTAAACCGGTTGAACCCCGGTTGAATCCCGGTCGAACCAGTGAACTATTGAACCAGTGATTTTACCGGTTTATTGACCGGTCCGGTTCTCGCAACCTTGCTAAGAGTATAAAATATCCTGATGAGAAATTCTTGCCGTCTTTAAAGTTGAAAATGTTCCCGGAGCACACAATCAACATGCTGCCATATGGTTAATTGGAGTTTGTTTTATTCTCTAAAAGAAGAGAGAAAAGTAAGATTAATTGGAGTAGTTTAGATTTCATGTTTGACAAGTGTTCTCGTCATATGGTTAGAAGCATCGTAGGCCAATTAATTGAATGTTTTAGTCCCCAAAAAATCTTATTCTATTAGACAAATTGAATTCATTTTAAGGGGATAGGGTTTAATAAAATTCACATATTAATATGATAATCTTATAAGTATTTTACAATTTTTATATTTTTTAAAGACTAATAATAGGATTGAGTTAATTAAAATTATTAATCTCTAACAGAAGAATATGATATATACTAAGACTAAAATCATATGAATATTAGAGTCGTTTTCATTGCGATGATGTTTCATGGAAAAATTATTTTATTCAATAACTATAAATCTAATGCCAATGGTTAACATATATTAAATAACTTAAAATTATAAATCTGTACAAATAAACAAATAATGGAAAGAGTTGAGCAGCATAAAAAGATACTGGTTTACAAAATTAAGACTTATTATCAAGAAGAAAGTGAATGACATTGAGTAATCCAGTTTGGGTCATTGCTATATTTCTTGGTGAGTTAGCAGTTTTCTGTTTTTTCCATCCTTTTTTCTCTTTAATACCTTAGCAATAGCATTTTTTTTATTTTTTTCTCTGGTGGAATTGGTGAAATTGATTCATTATGTAATTTGTTTGCACATTTGATTAGTATAGATATATGATGATCAGCTGATTCAGTTTGAACCGAAATTTATACATGTCTTAGAGATGTTTAAAACATGTCTTTTGCAAGCATGTCTTATGAGAAATCACTTTTATTGTCTTTGCAATCATATAACATTTCAATTTCATGCAAGCATAATAAATAGGAAGACATAATTTTTCGATCGAAAAATATCTTGTCTCAATACCAAACATAACTCGACTTAAATAATAAATGGCCCTTTTATGACATTCCTCACCATCTTGAGCCAGCATACACCCAATAGTATTCATCGATGCTGCAATATATAATTTCAATGGCTCATGAGAACGAACGGTTGCCATTATTGGTGCTTTGGATAAATAATCTTTAATCGAATCAAACGCCTTTTGATGTTACTCTATCCATTCATACTAAGACTCATCTTTAAGTTTGACTAAAGATGAAAAAACACGTGTTCAACCAGAAAGATTAGATATAAAATGTCGAAGGAAATTAACCTTTCCCAAGAAAGACTATACCACCTTCTCTGATATTGGTGGTGGTAACTCCAAGATTGCCTTGGCTTTATTTTGATCAATAGTAATGCCTTTCTTTTGAACTACAAAACCCCACATTTCCTACAGATACTCCAAAATCACATTTCAAATGATTCATTTTAAACCGTTTTTGCAATTGTGTCAAAAGCTTGGCTTAAATGATCGAGATGCTAATCTATCAGATTTGACTTAACCATAACATCATCAATATATATTTCCATAAATTTTTTGGTAAACTCATGAAAAATAGTATTCATAGCATGTTGATACATTGTGCTACCATTCTTCAAACCAAAAGGCATTACCACCCATTCATAACTTCCTAAAGTCCCAGGACATCGAAAAGTAATTTTCGACACATCATCCATGGCTATAAAGATTTGGTTATATCCAGAATAACCATCCATGAAACTCAAAATTTCATTGCTTGCTGCAAAATCGATCAACATGTCTGCTACAGGCATAAAATATTCGTCTTTAGGAGTACCATTGTTTAGATCTCTAAAATAAATACATACTCGTAATTTTTCATTATTTTTCATTACTGGTACAATATTTGATACCCAATCAACATAACGAGTTGTTTGATTAAACTTTGCTTTAATAAATCTTTTAATTTCTTCTTTAATCTTAAGATTGACCTCAGGTGCAAAGCGTCAAGGTGCTTGTTTTACTGGCCGAGAAAATGGCTTCAAAGCTAATTGATGTTCTACTAAAGAATAATCAAGTCTAGGCATCTCCTGAAAATTCCAAGCAAAACAATCTTTGTACCTAACTAAAAGATTGATTAATTCTGCTCAAAATTACCCGTAAATGTTTTTACAAATATAAGTGGGTCTAGCATCATCACCAGATCCGAAATTAATTTCTTCAAGAAGATCTTGAGACTCAAAATCTCTTTCGATATTATCATCATTAACTAAATACTTTTTAAAACCCAAAAGTTCCAAATCATAAATATAATCGAAAGATAAGCCTATTAGCTCATTTAAGGAAAAATAAACTTTATTATCAACCAAATCAGCAATCGAATCATTTTAAATACAAGGACTATGGGATACATCGATGCAAGACTGGTTAATAATATTACTCTTAGGAATGGAAAAAGAAGTAAAACCTAATTTAGGCCTAAATTTGATTTGAGGAATCAGATTTGTACTAGAACTTGAAAAAACTGAATTGAAATCCCTATGTGATTCAACTTCATCATAAGAATCACCTCTATCAAAAGAAAGACTTTCTGCAGAATCGAAACTACTTAAAATAACTTTCTAAAGTAGTGATGAGCGGATATTTTATAAGTTTTTTGGCATCATTTTCATATAGTTTTTAGCATGTTTTGTTTAATTTTTATTAAGTTTTTCATAGGTTTTTGTGTAAAATTTATATTTTTGGATTCTACTTTGATTTTGTGTGTTTTTATGCAATTTCAAGTATTTTCTGGCTGAAATTGAGGAGTTAGAGCAAAAGTCTGATTCAGAGACAGAGAAAGCATTGCAGATGCTGCTTGGATCTGACCTCCTTACACTCAAAAGAGCTTTTCTGGAGCTACAAAAGTCCAAATGGAGCGTTCTCAATGGCTATGGAAATCTGACTTCCAGAGCTTTCCAGTAATGTATAATAGTTCATACTTTGCTTCAGAATAGAAGGTCCAAAACTGGCGTTCAACGCTAGCCATCTGCCTTAGTCCAGGCATCCACCACCCACCAAGGAGAGACCAACATCCAAACGCCCAAGAAGGACCCCCTAGCCAGTGTTCAACGCCTTAAAGGTCTCCTAGCACGTGGGTCTCATCAAAACTCAGCCCAAACACTCACCAAGTGGGCCCCAAAAGTGGATTTTATCACTAAAAGATTATTTTACCCTTTCTTATGTAATCCTTAGTGGTGCACGGATTTGTGATCATCAACAATGGCTCCAATAATTTGGTAGCTCTCACACATGAATTACACTTAGTCACAATTCCGCACAATTAACCAGCAAGTGCACTAGGTCATCCAAGTAATACCTTACGTGAGTAAGGGTCGATCCCACGGAGATTGTTGGTATGAAGCAATCTATGGTCATCTTGTAAATCTCAGTCAGGCGGATAATAATTGGTTATGGGAAATATAAAGAGATACTTGCTTAAATAATAAAGGATAGAACTACTTATGTAAATTAATGGTGGGAATTTCATATAAGCGTATGGAGATGCTTGTCCCTGTCGAATCTCTGCTTTTCTACTGCTTTCATCCAATCCTTCTTACTCCTTTCCATGGCAAGCTGTATGTAGGGCATCACCGTTGTCAATGGCTACATCCCATCCTCTCAGTGAAAATGGTCCAAATGCTCTGTCACAGCACAGCTAATCATCTGTCGGTTCTCAATCAGGTGGGAATAGAATCCCGTGATTCTTTTGCGTCTGTCACTAACGCCCAGCCTTCAGGAGTTTGAAGCTCGTCACAGTCATTAAATCCCGGAATCCTACTCAGAATACCACAGAAAAGGTTAGACTTTTTGGATTCCCATGAATGCCGCCATCAATTCTAGCTTATACCACGAAGATTCTGATTAAGGAATCCAAGAGATATGCGCCCGATCTAAGGTAGAACGGAAGTGGTTGTCAATCACGCGCGTTCATAGGTGAGAATGATGATGAGTGTCACGGATCATCACATTCATCAAGTTGAAGTGCAACGAATATCTTAGAACAGGAATAAATCAAATTGGATAGAAAATAATAGTAATTGCATTAAAACTTGAGGTACAGTAGAGCTCCACACCCTTAATCTATGGTGTGTAGAAACTCCACCGTTGAAAATACATAAGTGAAAGGTCCAGGCATGGCCGAATGGCCAGCCCCCATGATCTGAGAACTAAACGTCCCAAGATGTCTAATACAATAGTAAACTATCCTATTTATACTAGACTAGCTACTAGGGTTTACAGGAGTAAGTAATTGATGCATAAATCCACTTCCAGGGCCCACTTGGTGTATGTTTGGGTTGAGCTTGATCTATCCACGAGCTGAGACTTCTTTTGGAGTTGAACGCCAAGTTGTAACGTGTTTTGGGCGTTCAACTCCGGTTCGTGACGTGTTTCTGGCGTTTGACTACAGACAGCAACATGAAACTAGCGTTGAGCGCCAGTTTACGTCGTCTAATCACGAGTAAAGTATAAACTATTATATATTGATGGAAAGCTCTGGATGTCTAATTTCCAACGCCATTGAGAGCGCGCCATTTGGAGTTCTGTAGCTCCAAAAAATCCATTTCGAGTGTAGGGAGGTCAGATTCCAACAGCATCAGTAGTCCTTTGTTAGCCTCCTATCAGAGTTTTGCTCAGGTCCCTCAATTTCAGCCAGAAAATACCTGAAATGACAAAAAAATACACAAACTCATAGTAAAGTCCAGAAATGTGAATTTAGCATAAAAACTAATGAAAACATCCCTAAAAGTAACTAGATCATACTAAAAACTACCTAAAAACAATGCCAAAAAGCGTATAAATTATCCGCTCATCACAACACCAAACTTAAATTGTTGCTTGTCCCCAAGCAACTGAAAATCATTTAGGATAAAAAGAAGAGAATATACTATAAATTCCAAAATATCAATGAATATTAATTCTAATTAGATGAGCGGGACTTGTAGCTTTTTGCTTCTGAACAGTTTTGACATCTCACTTTTTCCTTTGAAGTTTAGAATGATTGGCTTCTCTAGGAACTTAGAATTTCGGACAGTGTTATTGATTATCCTAGTTAAGTTTATTGGTTCTTGAACACAGCTACTTTTATGAGTCTTGGCCGTGGCCCTAAGCACTTTGTTTTCCAGTATTACCACCGGATACATAAATGCCACAGACACATGACTGGGTGAACCTTTTCAGATTGTGACTCAGCTTTGCTAGAGTCCCCAGTTAGAGGTGTCCAGAGCTCTTAAGCACACTTTTTTTGCTTTGGATCACGACTTTAACCACTCAGTCTCAAGCTTTTCACTTGGACCTGCATGCCACAAGCACATGGTTAGGGACAACTTGATTTAGCTGCTTAGGCCTGGATTTTATTTTCTTGGGCCCTCATATCCATTGATGCTCAAAGCCTTGGATCCTTTTTACCCTTGCCTTTTGGTTTAAGGGCTATTGGCTTTTTTAGCTTGCTTTTTCTTTTTCTTTCTATTTTTTTCGCCACTTTTTTTTTCACAAGCTTTTGCTTTTTCACTGTTTTTTCTTGCTTCAAGAATCATTTTTCATAATTTTTCAGATTGTCAATAACATTCTCTTTGTTCATCATTCTTTCAAGAGCCAATAATTTTAACATTCATAAACAACAAGATCAAAATTATGCACTGTTCAAGCATTCATTCAGAAAACAAAAAGTATTGTCACCACATTAATATAATTAAATTAAATTCAAGGATAATTTTTGAAATTTATGTACTTCTTGTTCTTTTGAATTAAAAACATTTTTTATTTAAGAGAGGTGAAGGATTCATGGAATTATTTATAGCCTTAAGACATAGTTACTACATACTAATGATCATGAAGTAGAGACACAAAACATAAATAGACATGAAGCATAAAAATCGAAAAATAGAGAAATAAGAACAAGGAATGAGTCCACCTTAGTGGCGTCTTCTTCTTGAAGGACCAATGATGTCCTTAAGCTCTTCTATGTCCATTCCTTGCCTTTGTTGCTCCTCCCTCATTGCTCTTTGATCTTCTCTTATTTCATGGAGAATGATGGAGTGCTCTTGATGTTCCACCCTTAGAAGATTTGAGTTGTTCCCAATAGTTGTTGGGAGAAAAGTGCATCCCTTGAGGCATCTCCGGGATTTCTTGGTGATGAGCTTCCTCATGCGTCCCTTGGGCTCCATGAGTGGACTCTCTTGTTTGCTCCATCTTTTTCTTAGTGATGGGCTTGTCCTCCTCAATGAGGATGTCTCCTTCTATGATAACTCTAGCTGAGTAACATAGATGGCAAATAAGATGAGGAAAAGCTAGCCTTGCCAAAGTAGAGGACTTATCGGCTATTTTGTAGAATTCATGGGAGATGACTTCATGAACTTCTACTTCTTCTCCAATCATGATGCTATGAATCATGATGGCCAGATCCACAGTAACTTCAGATCGGTTGCTAGTGGGGATGATGGAGCGTTGAATGAACTCCAACCATCCTCTAGCCACAAGCTTGAGGTCCAGTCTTCTTAGTTGAACCGGCTTGCCTTTGGAGTCTCTTTTCCATTGAGCTCCTTCCACACATATGTCCATAAGGACTTGGTCCAAACTTTGATTAAAGTTGACCCTTCTAGTGTAGGGGCGTACATCTTCTTGCATCATGGGTAAGTTGAACGCCAACTTCACATTTTCCGGACTAAAATCTAAGTATTTCCCCCGAACCATTGTAAGATAATTCTTTGGACTCGGGTTCACACTTTGATCATGGTTCCTAGTGATCCATGCATTGGCATAGAACTCTTGGACCATTAAGATTCCGACTTGTTGAATGGGGTTGGTTAGAACTTCCCAACCTCTTCTTTGGATCTCATGTCGGATCTCCGGATACTCATTTTTCTTGAGCTTGAAAGGGACCTCAGGGATCACCTTCTTCTTGGCCACAACATCATAGAAGTGGTCTTGATGGGATTTGGAGATGAATCTTTCCATCTCCCATGACTCGGAGGTTGAAGCTTTTGTCTTCCCTTTTCCTTTTCTAGAGGATTCTCCGGCCTTGGGTACCATCAATGGTTAATGGAAAAACAAAAAGCTTATGCTTTTACCACACCAAACTTAAAATATTGCTCGCCATCGAGCAAGAGAAGAAAGAAGAGAAGAAGAAGAAGAAGAAAATATGGAGGAGAAGGGGAGGCGTAGGATTCGGTCAAGGTATAGAAGAGGGGGTTGTGTTGTGTGAAAATGAAGTGGAATGGAGGGGTATATATAGGGAGGGGGAAGAAGGTAGGTTCGGCCATTTAGGGTGGGTTTGGGTGGGAAAGATTTTTGAATTTTAAAGGTAGGTGAGGTTTATGGGGAAGAGTGGATGGATGTGAGTGGTGAAGGGGGTAATTGGGAAGAGAGGTTGAGGTGATTGGTGAAGGGTTTTTGGGAAAGTGTGTTATAGGATTAATTAGGAGGTAAGGTGGGAATATGTTAGGTGGGGATCCTGTGGGGTCCACAGATCCTGAGATGATCCTGTGGGGTCCACAGATCCTGAGGTGTCAATGATTTACATCCCTGCACCAATTAGGCATGTAAAATGCCTTAGCATACCATTCTGGCGTTTAAACGTCGAAGTGGTGCACGTTCTGGGCATTTAACGCCCATGTGTAGCATGTTTCTGGCGTTGAACGCCAGTTCCATGCTTGTTACTGGCGTTCAGCGCTAGCTTTCCTCAGGGCATATTCCTGGCGTTCAAACGCCAGGATATTGCTTGTTTCTGGCATTCAGCGCCAGATCCATGCTCTGTTCTGGCGTTGAACGCCAGCCAGATGCACCTTACTGGCGTTTAAACGCCAGTAAGTCCTTCCTCCAGGGTGCGATTTTTCTTCTGCTGTTTTTTATTCTGTTTTTAATTTTAATAATTTTTTCGTGACTCCACATGATCATGAACCTACTAAAACACAAAATAACAATTAAATAAAAATAAAATTAGATAAATAAAAATTGGGTTACCTCCCAACAAGTGCTTCTTTAATGTCAATAACTTTACAGTGGGCTCTCATGGAGCCACAAAGGTGGCCAGGTCAAAGTTGTGGACTCCCAACACCAAACTTAGAGTTTGGATATGGGGGTTCAACACCAAACTTAGAGTTTGGTTGTGGCCTCCCAACACCAAACTTAGAGTTTGATTGTGGGGGCTTTGTCTGACTCTGTATTGAGAGAAGCTCTGCATGCTTACTCTCCCTTGTTACAGAAGGATAGCCGTGTGCCTTAAACAAAAGGTAGCCCCCATTCAATTGAAGGACTAATTCTCCTCTGTTAACATCTATCACAGCTTCTGCTGTGGCTAGGAAAGGTCTTCCAAGGATGATGTATTCATCTTCTTCTTTCCTAGTGTCTAAGATTATGAAATCAGCAGGGATGTAAAGGCCTTCAACCTTTACCAACACGTCCTCTACTAATCCATAAGCTTGTCTTACTGACTTGTCTGCCAATTGTAATGAGAGTAAGGCAGGCTGTACCTCAATGATCCCCAGTTTCTCCATTACAGAGAGTGGCATAAGATTTATGCCTGACCTCAGGTCACACAAAGCCTTGTTAAAGGTCATGGTGCCTATGGTACAGGGTATTAAGAATTTACCAGGATCTTGTCTCTTTTGAGGTAAAGTTTTCTGAACCCATGTATCTAGTTCACTAATGAGCAAGGGAGGTTCACCTTTCCAAGTCTCATTACCAAATAACTTGGCATTCAGCTTCATGATGGCTCCTAGATATTGAGCAACTTGCTCTCCAGTTACATCTTCATCTTCTTCAAAGGAAGAATAATCTTCAGAGCTCATGAATGGCAGAAGGAGATTTAATGGAATCTCTATGGTCTCTATATGAGCCTCAGATTCCTTTAGGTCCTCAATAGGGAACTCCTTCTTATTTGAGAGACGTCCCAGAAGGTCTTCCTCACTAGGATTTTCGTCCTTCTCCTCCCTTGTGCATTCGGCCATATTGATTACATCAATGGCCTTGCACTCTTTTCTTGGATTCTCTTCTGTATTGCTTGGGAGAGTACTGGGAGGAGTTTCAGTGACTTTCTTACTCAGCTGGCCCACTTGTGCCTCCAAATTTCTGATGGAGGACCTTGTTTCACTCATGAAACTTAAAGTGGCCTTAGACAGATCAGAGACTAAATTTGCTAAATTAGAGGGGCTCTGCTTAGAATTCTCTGTCTGTTGCTGAGAAGATGATAGAAAAGGCTTGTTAGTGCTTAGCCTGTTTCTTCCACCATTATTAAAGCCTTGTTGAGGCTTTTGTTGATCCTTCCATGAGAAATTTGGATGATTTCTTCATGATGAATTATAGGTGTTTCCATAAGGTTCACCCATGTAATTTACCTCTGCTATTGCAGGGTTCTCAAGATTATAAGCTTCTTCAGAAGCTGCCTCTTTAGTACTGTTGGATGCATTTTGCCATCCATTCAGACTTTGAAAAATCATGTTGACTTGCTGAGTCAACACTTTGTTCTGAGCCAATATGGCATTCAGAGCATCAATTTCAAGAACTCTCTTCCTTTGAGGCGTCCCATTATTCACGGAATTCCTCTCAGAAGTGTACATGAATTAGTTATTTGCAACCATGTCAATAAGTTATTGAGCTTCTGCAGGCGTTTTCTTTAAGTGAATGGATCCACCTGCAGAATGGTCCAATGACATTTTGGAAAACTCAGACAGACCATAATAGAATATATCTAATATGGTCCATTTTGAAAACATGTCAGAAGGACACTTTTTGGTCATCTGCTTGTATCTTTCCCAAGCTTCATAGAGGGATTCACCATCTTTTTGCTTGAAGGTTTGAACATCCACTCTAAGCTTGCTCAGCTTTTGAGGAGGAAAGAATTTATCCAAGAAGGCCATGACTAGCTTATCCCAAGAGTCCAGGCTATCTTTAGGTTGTGAGTCCAACCATATTCTAGCTCTGTCTCTTACAGCAAAAGGGAAAAGCATGAGCCTGTAGACTTCAGGATCTACTCCATTCGTCTTTACAGTCTCACAAATCTGCAAGAACTCAGTTAAAAACTGGTAAGGATCTTCAGATGGAAGTCCATGAAACTTGCAGTTCTGTTGCATTAGAGCAACTAATTGAGGTTTCAGCTCAAAATTGTTTGCTCCAATGGCCGGAATGGAGATGCTTCTTCCATCAAATTTGGACGTTGGTTTAGTGAAATCACCTAGCATTCTCCTTGCATTATTGTTGTTGGGTTCGGCTGCCATCTCCTTCTCTTGTTCGAAAATTTCAGAAAGGTTGTCTCTGGATTGTTGTAATTTAGCTTCTCTTAGTTTCCTCTTCAAAGTCCTTTCATGTTCAGGATCAGCTTCAACAAGAATGCCTTTTTCCTTGTTCCTGCTCATATAGGGAAGAAGAGAACAAGAAAAGAAAAAGGAATCCTCTATGTCACAGTAAAGAGGTTCCTTATTGTTAGTAGAAGAAGAAAGGAATAAAAGTGGAGAATCCAATCACAAGGGTGAGGATAGAGGCAGTGATTGGAGATGAAGAGAGGTGAAGAGAAGTGTTAGTAAATAAATAAATAAATAGAATAAGAGAAGAGAGGGAGAATTCGAAAATAATTTTGAAAAAGTAGTTAATGATTTTCGAAAATTAAAGATAAGATATAATTAAAATTAAAATTTAAAACAATTAGTTAATTTAAAAAGAATTTTGAAAAAGGGATGAGATATTTTCGAAATTTAGAGAGGGAAAAGTAGTTAGGTGGTTTTGAAAAAGATAAGAAACAAACAAAAAGTCAAATAATTAGTTGAAAAAGATATTAAAGTCAAATTTGAAAAGATAAGAAGATAAGAAGTTAGATAAGATATTTTGAAATCAAATTTTTTTTTGAAAAAGATAAAATTTTTAAAAAGATATGATAAAAAGATAAGATGTAAAAGATTTAAATTTTTAAAATTAAAATTAACTACTTAACTAACAAGAAACTAAAAGATATGATTCTAGAATTTAAAGATTGAACCTTTCTTAACAAGAAAGTAACAAACTTCAAATTTTTGAATCCATCACATTAATTGTCAGTGTAATTTCGAAAATTTGAAATATAATTAAGAAAAAGATTTTGAAAATAATTTTAAAATTTTCGAAATTAATAAGATAAAAATGAAAAAGATTTGATTTTTTTGAAAAAGTTTTGAAAAGATAGGATTTTTGAAATTGAAAATTTGACTTGACTTGTAAAAAACAACTAATTTTTTTAAAAATTTTTGACCAAGTCAACCCAAAATTTTGAAAATTTGGAGAGAAATAAGGAAAAGATATTTTTTTTATTTTTGAATTTTTAATGAGGAGAGAGAAAAACACAAACATGACCCAAAACATAAAAATTTTGGATCAAAACACATGATGCATGCAAGAATACTATGAATGTCAAGATGAACATCAAGAACACTTTGAAGATCATGATGAACATCAAGAATATATTTTTGAAAAAATTTTAATGCATGGACACTATGAATGCAAAAATACATATGAAAAACAATAAAAGACACAAAACAAGAAATCATCAAGATCAAACAAGAAGACTTACCAAGAACAACTTGAAGATCATGAAGAACACTATGAATGCATGAAATTTTCGAAAAATGCATAATAAATTTTTTTAAAACATGCAATTGACACCAAACTTAAAACATGTCACAAGACTCAAACAAGAAACATAAAATATTTTTGGTTTTTATGATTTTCTAATTTTTTTTTGTATTTTCTTTTATTTTTTTCAAAAAACATATGGAAAAAGAAAATAAGAAATTCAAAATCTTTAAGAAGAATTCCAGGAATCTTTCAATGTTAGCCCAAAGCTCCAATCAAAGGATTTGACATGGCTTAATAGCCAGTCAGCTTTAGGATGGACTTACATGCATTGTAGTGATTAGTTGAAGACCAATTCCAAAGGAGTTTGAATATGGCTTTGTAGCCAGCTAGGATTCAACATGTTACCATGAAACTCTAGAATTCATTTTTGAAAGTTTTGAAGCCATAGAATAATTTAAAATTTTTTTCGAAAATAATAATTTTTTTGGAAAAACGAAAACAAAGAAAAATTTTGAAAAATTTTTGAACACTTTTTGAAAAGAAAATTACCTAATCTGAGCAACAAGATGAACCGTCAGTTGTCCATACTCGAACAATCCCCGGCAACGGCGCCAAAAACTTGGTGCACGGATTTGTGATCATCAACAATGGCTCCAATAATTTGGTAGCTCTCACACGTGAATTACACTTAGTCACAACTCCGCACAATTAACCAGCAAGTGCACTGGGTCGTCCAAGTAATACCTTACGTGAGTAAGGGTCGATCCCACGAAGATTGTTGGTATGAAGCAATCTATGGTCATCTTGTAAATCTCAGTCAGGCGGATAATAATTGGTTATGGGAAATATAAAGAGATACTTGCTTAAATAATAAAGGATAGAACTACTTATGTAAATTAATGGTGGGAATTTCAAAGAAGCGTATGAAGATGCTTGTCCCTGTTGAATCTCTGCTTTCCTACTGCTTTCATCTAATCCTTCTTACTCCTTTCCATGGCAAGCTGTATGTAGGGCAACACCGTTGTCAATGGCTACATCCCATCCTCTCAGTGAAAATGGTCCAAATTCTCTGCACAGCACGGCTAATCATCTGTCGGTTCTCAATCAGGCTGGAATAGAATCCCGTGATTCTTTTGCATCTGTCACTAACGCTCAGCCTTCAGGAGTTTAAAGCTCGTCACAGTCATTCAATCCCAGAATCCTACTCGGAATACCACAGACAAGGTTAGACTTTCCGGATTCCCATGAATGCCGCCATCAATTCTAGCTTATACCACGGAGATTCTGATTAAGGAATCCAAGAGATATGCGCCCGGTCTAAGGTAGAATGGAAGTGGTTGTCAATCACGCGCGTTCATAGGTGAGAATGATGATGAGTGTCACGGATCATCACATTCATCAAGTTGAAGTGCAACGAATATTTTAGAACAGGAATAAATCGAATTGGATAGAAAATAATAGTAATTGCATTAAAACTTGAGGTACAGTAGAGCTCCACACCCTTAATCTATGGTGTGTAGAATCTCCACCGTTGAAAATACATAAGTGAAAGGTCCAGGCATGGCCGAATGGCCAGCCCCCATGATCTGAGAACTGAACGTCCCAAGATGTCTAATACAATAGTAAACTATCCTATTTATACTAGACTAGCTACTAGGGTTTACAGGAGTAAGTAATTGATGTATAAATCCACTTCCAAGGCCCACTTGGTGTATGTTTGGGCTGAGCTTGATCTATCCACGAGCTGAGGCTTCTTTTGGAGTTGAACGCCAAGTTGTAACGTGTTTTGGGCGTTCAACTCCGGTTCGTGACGTGTTTCTGGCGTTTGACTCTAGACAGCAACATGAAACTGGCGTTGAGCGCCAGTTTACGTCGTCTAATCACGAGTAAAGTATGGACTATTATATATTGTTGAAAAGCTCTGGATGTCTACTTTCCAACGCCGTTGAGAGCGCACCATTTGGAGTTCTGTAGCTCCAAAAAATTTATTTCGAGTGTAGGGAGGTCAGATTCCAACAGCATCAGCAGTCCTTTGTTAGCCTCCTATCAGAGTTTTGCTCAGGTCCCTCAATTTCAGCCAGAAAATACCTGAAATCTCAGAAAAACACAAAAACTCATAGTAAAATCCAGAAATGTGAATTTAGCATAAAAACTAATGAAAACATCCCTAAAAGTAACTAGATCATACTAAAAACTACCTAAAACAATGCCAAAAAGCGTATAAATTATCCGCTCATCACTTAGTCATTAGCTTAGTATTTAAAGACTTTTTACACTTGATCTTCGAATGATATAGGGATATCTGCCATATTTCATTTTTATGATTGTATTTTCTATCAGTATGAGTTTCTAAATCTCCTAGGTTGAGTGGAGGAGTCCTACTGAGTTTTACGGATTAATAAAAGTACTACTGTTCTTTCTCAATTCGTGTTTGATTCTCTATTCTAAGATGTATTTTTGTTCTTCATCAATATGAATGTGTTGAACTGGCATAAGATTATCACATTCTACATGGGTTCAGAGTGAGTTTTTCATCAGACAATGATGAACCACTAGCTTGATTATACATCTCTTAGACGGCTAATCCACGACTTCGTTGGGGATTTCTCGAGATACCAGTTCAGCCGAAGTATGGGGAGATTAGGGTCTCTGTGGTAGAGACTAGAACCAAAGCCGCAGCATCTCTTAGACGGCTAATCCACGACTTCGTTGGGGATTTCTCGAGATACTAGTTCAGCCGAAGTATGGGGAGATTAGGGTCTCTGTGGTAGAGACTAGAACGAAAGCCGCAGCATCCTCTAATCCGGAAGATTCGACCTTGTCTGTGGCGTTTTGAGTTGGATCACCAAGGAGAATGAACTGTAGGAGCTTCACCTTCAATCAGACTGGATCCGCACTAACCCTGGGGTTCAGATCTGGAGGAGTATTAGCGATCTCTAAAGAAAGACGTTAATCACATATAGCCTACTATAGAAGAAATCATTCACAATTAAAGAAGATAGTAAGACCAGAGTTAATCCAGAAGGACAAAGCATCTCAAGCCTTAACCATCTTCTTATTATTATAAACAGGCCAACCTAGTTTAGATCTCCTTATTTTCTTTTATGCAATTAAACAAACATACCAACATCTCCTACTCACCTGACTAAGATCTGCAAGATAACCATATCTTGCTTCAAACCACAGTCCTCGTGGGATCGACCCTAACTCGTTTAGGTATTACTTGCACGACCCAGTGCACTTGCTGGTACAGTTGTACGAAGTGTGGGGATTCGTGCACCAAGTAGCAAAATAATTTGAGACATCTTGCTTTTTGGCCATGACAAAATATCCTCAAACTGTTGACTTTAAAAAAAACTACTCCCACCCAGTAGGAGGGAAATCAAGCTTTGGTTGACGAAGCTTCACATTAAGTCCTTCTAAAGTAAAAAAACGGCCTTCACAATTATAAGAATTAAGCACCCTATCGACATTAAGAGGTTTCAATTTTTCATTATACACCTTAAAATCAACATGTAATTGTTCCATATAAAGACTCAAATATGATTTTATCACTTCAGATTTTCCTTCATCAGTCCAACGAAGAATACTCTGATGCACGGTTAAAGGTACAACTCCAACACCATGAATCCAATCTCGTCCAAGCAATGCATTATAGCTAGCCTTCGAAGACACCACCACAAAAATAATGTTTTGACATGAAGATTCCACTTGCACTTGGAAAGTCACTAACCCTTTTGCAGGGGTTGATACACCACTATAATCAGTGAAATATTAGTAAGGATCAAATCATCAGAATACTTCCCTACCTTAGTCAACATTCGTTCTGGCAACAAACTAATTGCTTCTCCTCCATCGAGTAAAACTTTGTTAACACAAATACCACTTATATAAGTTGTAACATGCAATGGTCGAAGATATGACTTCTGCTTTTCATCTTCCACATCATAATACTCATTCGGATTTCCTTCATATTCCCTTAAGTATTCAGTTGGTATGATTGAAATCGTGCTTACCATTTTCTCATCACCTTCCTCAAAATATTCTTTATCCAAATCAACATCTTTTCCTTTATCATCAATTGGGGATACAATAACAGCTTTGCCCTTTTTGAATTTAGCCTATGAGAAAATCTCTTTAGGAGCAGTTTCCCCATCAGACGGGAAGACTATTCTAGAATGAACAAAAGGCATTGCCCCCTTGTCTTTAGAATTCAATGATTTCTTCGGCACCATTTGTCGTCCATTCCTTCCACTTCAATTTCCTCTAGCTCTTCCTCGAGGATATGGATAATGGCTTTTATTGAAATCTCGATGACCTCTCTAAGGGTTACGCTTATATTACGCATCTCGATTACAAAACTCCTGGCAATTTCGTATCCATTGCACAATCAAACCTTGTGAACAACTCATTGAAGAAGAAAAATTCCTCTGATGGACACCAGAACTTTGTCCCTCTTGTCTTCGAGGAGGTTGCCTCTGACGAATTTGTTTTTCTTTATGTGCTAACTCTTTTTTCATTCTTTCTTTCTCAAAGATAGTTGCAGTATCAGTATCGAAAACATCATTACACTAAGGGCACAAAGACACATCTCGATCTTTCAATTTTTACTACATCAGAAATTCTAACAATCCTTCACCAACACCCGGAGACACTGCTCAAAATTAGCTTTGAAATCCCCCATAACAGTATCAAATTCATAAGAAAAACCAACCATGTTGAACCCTAAGAAAGGCTTCGCAAAATTTGCACCAGCATCAAAAGGATCAGAGTCAACCTTCATCTCTTTTATACCATCATCGAACTTTAATCTCCCTTCCATAATTGCTTCTTGAATCAAGTCCCTGAAATGAACATAGTTAATAGTCGAATGGCTAGTTATTTGATGAAATTTACAATAGGTTTCCCACTTTAAATATTTTATCGAAAGCAATGTCTTGCCTTCTTTACAAGATTAATTGTTTATCTTTAAGCAACACATCAAATATTTGATCTGATTTTGAAATATAGAAGCTATTCTTCTTTCCACTCTTACGTTTTGTATCGTTAGATCTATCAACATTCATGATTTTCTTAAGCAGAGAGCATACATAAAGTGGACCTTTTTTAATTAAGCCAAATCAACTTCAGAAAATTCAAAATCAGACTCCTCACTTGAGGATTCTACTTCAACATATAAAACCTTTTCTTTTCCAGAAAAAGATTTATTTTTCAACCTTTTCTCATTTTTAAATATTTCTTTCTCCTTTCGAAGAATTTCTATTTGATGAACTCTTTCATCTAAATGAGCTAAGTCAGGTATGTGGACATTAAGCAACTTTCGACTCATGTAAAATCCTAAATCCATGGTTTCTATTTTCACTACTTCACTTTCAGGAAGAGACACATAACATTGACTTCGAGCGTTTTTAAAAACAAATAATGAAGTCATATATTGATTCGCTATCCTCTCGTTTCGAAGCCGCCAAATCAGTGACTGTCACATTCAATTCTCCTCTAAAAAATTGAGAATGAAAAGCATTCTCTAACTGTGCCCAAGTTACAATCGAATTAGGCCAAAGGTTAGAAAACCAAGTTAATGCATTTTTTGTTAAAGAAGAAGGAAAAAATTTCATCTTTAAGTTCTCATCATTTGCTAAATTTCCCAATTCAACCATATATCGAGCAATATGCTCAATTGTCGATTCACCAACTTCACTCGCAAACTATTTTAGGGTTTTTCACGCCTCTAGGCACTTCTACCACTTGCACAACGGCAGAAAAAGCAGAAACAAAGTACTGATGACTCATACAACCCACATTAAATCCGACTCTATTAATCATATCCTCAACCATTCTAGTAACTTGGTATCTCTCACCACGTTGATTAACCTGCATTTGAGCCAAAACGTCATACGTGTTTTGATCTCGTTGAATCACTCGAGAAATATCTCCTTCAAAATGCATATCACCATCCCAATTTCTAGGCATATTCATCATATCTTCTTAGTTCATTTGCATATTTTGTTAATCATCTTTGTCATAATCAACGATTCAAGCAATTTGCTCAACTTGTCTAGCAAGACACTCAAATTTTGACTCATGATCAGCCACCATAGGATTCAATATGGTAGTCATTTGCTGGGTCAACAAATTGACCAAATCATGATGACTTTCATCGAAATATTGTCGAAAGGCAACCATCAAACCAGAACCATTAGATGTGGAACCCACTTGATAAACACGAGAAAACTCAAGATGTAATGGAGGAACTGAATTGCTAATTGACGTATTTTCAAATCTAATAGGAGGAGCATAACCACCCATGGGTGGATTATAACTTGGAGGTAGGCCATAAGGAGGCCAACCAATTGTTACTGGTGGTTGTGCTTGTGTTAAAGCAATTTGTGGAAGTGGATTTTGCCCATTATTCCCAACTGGAAGATTAGTAACTGTTGCGTTCTCCACTAATGTACCACTTTTAGAACGCGACATCATCTCTGCTGACATTTGTGCAACTATAGCAACATTATAATTTGCAAATGATTCATTATTAGAAACTTCGTCTGCCATATGTATAATTCTACCACTTCTAAGTTGCATCCACTAGATCATGACAAAATTTTTTTGACACACTTAACTTTTAAAATTGTCTCATTGGACCTGCCAATTTGTTTTACAAATTTTTAGCAAATCTGGGGGTTCGATATCTAGTGATCTGTGAACAAAATCTACTCCTTTTGTGAGTACCAGTTTTTGAAAGTGTATCAAAGATTCTTTTAAATTGGCTAAAATAACAAAAGAAAATATGAAAAGAAAAAAGAATAACTTTCGAAATAAAATAACTGAAAATGAAAGAAATATCATTGTATTTAAAGAAAGCAATAAACTGCCTTCGATAAAATCGAAGGACTTTGAAATCAAATACAAAGTACGGAAAGTCTAAAGGAAATGAAAAGAACAACTTTGCTGAAAAGATAAATTTGCAGGAAGATAAAGATTACAAGAAATTTAAAGTAAATGTAAAAGATATGGAAAAAAACCCTACAGAGAAAAAAAAAAGCTCTTAGCAAACTCAGAAATTTGCTGGAGATATGAGAGTGCGAGAGTGTTTTCTCAAATGAGATTCTAACTTTTGTTCCTTCTAATTTTCATCTATTTATAAGACTCTTTGACCAATCAAATTCAAATATATTTTACATGTGCATTAATCTTTAAGTAATTGTTATCGCGCTTTGTATGATGTGAATAATTACCATCAATTATCTTCACTCAACAATCTTCTTCGATAAGACTTGTCGATTAACCTTACTTATCTTCTTGATAAATTCCTTTCGACGAGTACTATGTCCTTCGAAAAGTATTTGTCGAGCCTTGACCTCAATATCTTAAAACTTATTTTATTTTTGACCAACAGGTACATATACAACAAAATATAAATTATATTTTTTCTCTCTAATATACCGAACTTATTTAATTTTTAATTTAATTAAACTGTATTTTTAACTTTGAAATATATTTTAATTTATCCTTTAATATTATTAATTTTTTTGCGATAGATAATTATTCAATTTAATTTTTTTAATTTTACTCATAATAAAAAAATAAATTTACTTAGAATAAAAACAATGTGATTAAAAATAAAATTAAAAAGATAAATTTACTTAATTTAATCATTCTTCTAAGAATAATGTATTATTTTTATCTCTAAAATTTTCTTTCTATTTAAATCCTTAATATTTCAAAATCGTCTCAATATAACAATATTGTCCTTAACAGATCACTAATAGCCTAATAACATGAGACGATTTTAAAACCATAAGGATTTAAATATGACAAATTTAAATATTAGAGATAATTTTATAAAAATGCTAGGTGTCCAAGTGAGTAATCAAGTTTAACCAAGTTATTTATAAATAAAAAATTATTCGTGCGTCACTTCTCTCTCCTTTAACGATCATCGTTACTTCTTCTTCTTCTTACGTTTCTTCTTCCTTCTTCAATGTCATTGTCGTCGTCAGTGCTGCTACCGCCGTTGTTATCATTGCTGTCACCACCGCCATCACTACAAGAAAAAGCCATATTTGTAACAAAAAAAATTGTTACAAAACATCGAAATTTTGAAACAAAAGTTTTTTGTAACAAAAAAGGGGGCCGTTGCAGTAAGTCCCGTTACAAAAAGTTTTTGTAACAAAAAATGGAACTGTTACAATTCAATATGATATTTTGTAACAATTTTTTCTGATACAAAAAACCAGAAGCCGTTACAAAAATGGTAACAAATTTTGATCTTCAAGGTATTTTTTGTGACAATCTATTTTTTTCCTATAAAAAAATTTTGTTACAAAATATAACATGGTTTTGTAACATTTTTTTTCTTTAGTTACAAAAGCAGATTAATTATTTTGTAACAATTTTTTTTAATACAACTTACATGCATAATTTACTAAATTATTGTTTAAATTAACTAATATATTAACTATTTTTAATAAGCAAGTTTACATCTATATAATATGCAAAAACATACATAATTCAAACAAGATCCTTTTAGCTAAAATTATTTTCAAACAAAATAACATTAGTAAGTACATTGATTAGTTCTACAAGTTATATGTCTTGCATAAGTTCAACCAAAAGTTAAAAGTTCTAACATAGATTAGTGTCTCTATGAATCAAAATACTCTTGAGCCCTCAAGGTAGCATGTGGTCACCATTTCAGCACTCCTGTAAATAAGAAAAATCGAAACAAAAAATTAGAAACAAGATATAACACTAATTATAATTTTTTCCACTAAGTTTTATCCAAAATGTTTAGAAAAATTTTGGCAAAACCTCCCCTAAAACTTGGATATTTCCACCGTCTACGGTTCCAACAAAAACAACCAATTCACAACTTATGTCTCAGTCAATACCCAACCAAATTTATCAAACCAAATTTAGGCATGAAGTTAAAATAAACTTGAATATGCCATATAACTAACCATTATTAGCAAATGTGCTCCTTTACTCTTGCCCTTTGTATTGTATCACAACATATGGATCTATTTTGCCTATTAAACACAAAAAATAAATTATAAAAACTTGTTAGCATATTTATTAGCATAGTTAGAATTGCACAACTTGAACATAGTTAGAATGTTTATTAAATAATACCATCTATTTGAGTATTAAAAAAGAAAGAATTAGCACAAAAAAGAAATTAGGAGAATATATAAAACCAGATTTTTTGGTAAGTATAACAAATATTAACACATGACACTTGGTATTTATATAAAACCAAGTAAAAAATATCTAGATTCTTTGGTAAGCCAGAGCATCTAGTGTACAACGACAATCAACATACTAGTTACTGAACAAATTCAATCAAGAAAAGGAGAATAGCAAAACAAAATAAAATAAATAAATAAAGGCATATTAAATAAAGGACAGAAGATGTTGGAAGGCTCACCGTGCGGATGCTGACAACATTAGACTGAGCTTTCATAATCTCGACATCACGCTCTTGTTGCTGCTTCCAATCAGAAAGCAAGGTCTCATTTTGTACAAGTTTCAAATTAGAACTGGTCTATGAACTGTTGATGGCAACCAAGTTGCTTCATTACTTTGGGTGTTTCTTTGCCCCTATCATGCAGTCTACCAAAATTATCCTGCACAAAGTTAAATACCAAATTACAGTGGTTCAATAATCAATAATTCCTGAAGGAGTCATGACAAAAAGCTAATATATATAATCAATAATCAATAGGTCATTAATAAAGTAAGAAAACATTATTATGCAACATTTGCTTCAAAGCTTTCTTAGTCCCTACCTCAATCAAAATTGTGTCACTTCATTAAAGCTGGTGACATATTCCTCCATCAAATTCTCTATATACAGTGCCTAACCTTGGCCATTAAAAGGTATTTTAATTTAATATAATTAAGATTTTTTGCAGATTCCTCATAAATTTGAGTACATGACAGCTTGAAGGCAATAAGATAATGATAGAAATTAAAGAACCAAAACCGGGAGCAATAAGATAATGATTGATAACTGGTAATAAATGAGGAAAAATTACTTGGCACAAAATCGGGAGCAATACAGTTTACACGAGTGTTTGGGGCCATCTCAGCAGCCAAGGCCTATGCAGCATATTACGAATAATTATCAGACTTAAAAACAAGAAGATATATGCAGTTTTGTTAGATGTTCAAAGAACACTTTGTAGGGCAAGTGAAGTACCTACTTTAGTAAGTCCAAAAAGGGCTGTTTTGGTCACTCCATACATAGACATAGAAGCAGGAGGATTGAAGCCGGCGATGGAGGAAATAATAACCACATATGAGCCTTTGTGCAAGTGAGGAGCTGCATCATCCAAGAACATAAAAGTTGTTAACACATTAATTAGAACATTAGCTCATAACAACAAACAATTGAGAGCTTGAACTAATTTACCTTGAGAAGAAGTATAGAGGCCTTAACATTAATCTCCTAAAGCTTGTCAAGAACAGAGTCTTTGGTTTGCAAAATAGGGTCAACAGAAGGATTTGCAGCTGCGTATGACACAATCACATCTATATTTCCACACTTATGTAATGTTCAACAGCATATTCAACAGCATTCAAACAAATTTTAATAAAGGATAATGCATTCGATAAAAATGAATAGAAAAGGGTGACCTGAGCGACTAGAGGCAGCAACGGCTTCAACCGAAATAGAACAAAATCAAAATCAATGACAAAAACCTCAGGACAGTTCCGGCTAGCCCCATCAATGGCGACCTGAACCCTTTCTAGACGGCGGTTCCTGCGATGGCTTCGTTCACCACCTCTCCATACGTTTCTTCTTAGCTCAGACCAGCGGCGGATTCGTCTCCACCAGCGGCAGCAAGGGCACCCGCCGAGGATGACGATGGCGGCGACCTCACGCAGCACAGCGGCGGAGCACAGCTTCGACATCCCTCGCGAGCGCGCTTTCTCTTCTCCACCGCGGACTCTCTCTCTCTCTCTGTCTGTCGCCTCTCTCCTCATCCATGACGGCACAGCCGCAGTGACGCGACGGCGCTTGGCTCGACGGCGCTGGCTTCGTGGCAAGTACGACGGCGCGGATAGCTGCTGCAGGGGCGACAGGATTCACGGCGCGAGGCAGCGGCGGTTCACGAGGATGGCGCGAGCTCCTCCCTCCACCGGCGCACTCCTCTCTCGGACTCCCTCTTCTCTTCTTTGTTCTATTTCTCTCTGATTCTCGTTCCCTCAGTGAGCGTGTGTGTTTGTTGCATTGAGAGAGGGTGAGGCTGTGTTGGTGTTTCAGAAAGGGGAAGGGGTAATGGCGGCTGGGAAAGGAAAAATTAGGTTTCTGATTAGGGATTTAAAATTAGGGTCCCCTAATTTGGGAATTAAGGCTAGGGGTAGTTCAGTCATTTCACTAAAATTAGAAGTAATTAAAAATCAAAAACTTATTTTTTATATATTAATAATATTTGTAAAAATACTATTTAATTATTTATCAATTTATAAATTGAATTATTTTTTTTAAATAAAGACTCTAATTCAATAATTAGAGATAATATAATTAATTTTTTTTATTCATAAAAATTAAAATATATTAAATTCCAAAATCTCAATTCTTTAAATCAATTTATACAAAATTCTTATTATTTTGTAATTACTAAATTTTATAGTTCAAATATAGAAAATTATCCAACAACTATAAAATTAGAGAAAAATTTTAATTTAATTATTAAAATTTGATTTAATTAGCTTTAATTAAATAATTTCTAAAATTAAAATCTTTAGTGAATAAATAAATTGAAATCAATTTAGAATAAGGTTTTTCTTTAATGAATACATACATTATATAAAAAATTTTAATTTTTTAAATAAAATAAAATTATTTTAAAAAAAATATATACACAATTTTTTTTACTCTTAAAGTGCTTAACATTTTGAAAAGAAAATTGTTATAAAATATGCTTATAATTTGTGATAAATAATTAATTTGTTACAAACAATATTGAATTTTGTGACAAATTAATTTTTTGTTACAAAACAACTGGAATTTTTGAAACAAAAAGTTGTTTTGTTACGAAACAATTGGAGTTTTTAAAACAAAAAAAAAATTGTTATAAAATATTTTGAATTTTTGCAACTTGTTTTTTTTTGTTACAAAATATTACAAGATTTTGTAACAAAACACTATATCGTTACAAAAACTAACATAATTTGTAACAAAATAAAACAGGTTGTTACAAAATACTATCATGTTTTGTAACAACTTGTAATGTTGTTACAAAACATTATTCTTTTGTAACAATAAAAAATTATTATTACAAAATATTATTTTTTTGTAACAATTTTAAATTTGATACAAATTTTTTGTTACAAATGTTCCATTTTCTTGTAGTGCATCATTATTGATGTTGTTGTTGTTGTTTAGTTTCTTCTTCTCTTTTTTTTCCTCCTTATCTTCTTTTATTATCATTATCATCGTTCTCATTGTCTTCATCTTCTTCTTCTCTTATAAATGTTCAGAAAATTAGAGCACATAAATTTTGATACACAATACATGAATTCTAGTGCACAGCACATAAATTTAGTATACAGTACAAAAATTTTTAATATTGACATTCAACCAATAAAATAGGCACAACACATAAATTTTTGTGAACAACACAAAAATCTTGTTGCATAGCATAGAATTTTTTATGTGCAGCATAAAAATTTTTGAAGGACTACATACCTAAAAAATTATGTCTCCCAAGTACAAAATACATTCGCAACAAATATTTTTGATATATGCAAATATTTGTGTGCTATGTGTAAAAATATATGTACTATGTATAAAAATTTGTAGCTGTATCAATAAGTTTGTGCTATATACAAAATTTTATGTATTATATTTCAAAAGTTGTGTACGGCAGAAAATGCTGATTATATATATATATATATATATATATATAAATACGCACGTATTTTTTTTACTGAATTTTACACAAACTTAATTAGATTTAAAGAAAATGATAAATAGGTTTTTGACATTTTGATTTGTAGATATTGAAGTTCTCGATAATTTGAAAATATATTTATATTTTTGACATTTTTAAAATTTAAACATATCGATTCCTCATGTTCACTTTGGTCTGTCAGACTCAACAAAAAAATTAAACATGACTCCCATTATATTGACCTAGTTGATACGAATACACACATAGAAAAAATTTTAAAATTAGACAAATTAAACTCAAAATCAATATGTCTAAATTTTAAAAAAATAAAAAACTTAAATGTTCATATACCAAAAAATCAGATATCAATTTATCCCTTTTTCTTATATTTATTACAAAAAAGACTTCAGGTAATATCACTCATCACCTTTAAGACACTCCTTAATTTTACACCCTGAACAAGTAGTGGCTGATCTGTTGACAAGACGCTGAATCGTTGATATCATTGGTCAATCCGAAGCCACATAAGATCCATATGCGTCACCTCGGCCTCCTACTGCCCCGTCCACCAATGTCCTTTCTTACGAACCAAAACTTCATAAACATTAACGCCTGAACAAACGCAAGACGCAACACAAATACTCATAGGTCTTATTCCATACTCTCTTCCTGTGTCTTTCTTATAGATCTGAGACCTCGTGACCAAGTCTATAATTCAAATGAAGTCAACAATGAACTCGAGTTCTGCAACCGGAATGACTATTATGATGCTGTTGGTGTTTTCTTGCTTGACCACACTTTTTGTTGTGGTGCCTCAAGCTGAGGCCGTGTGGTTAACAATTCCAAGTTCGGGAACTAAGTGTATCTCCGAGGAAATCCAATCAAACGTCGTCGTTTTAGCTGATTACTATGTTATTCCTGGTGAGGGTCATCACCATCTTCCTGGTATTTCTGCCAAGGTAATTTCTGTTTTTACTCTTTCCGAGACAGATTGATTCTTTTTTTCCGTGTAAACATTTTTTGAAGGTAGTCAAAGATATTAATCTATTATCCATCGCGTACGATGAATTTCTCACTGAAATGAATCCTAGTCAATGATAAATCATGGAAGAATGGCTGTTACCTGCTAGCGTAGTTTTACATTAAGGTTAGGGTTACAGTTATGGTCTCGGTAACTGTTGCAGTTGCCATATGGAAAATTGGAGAAAATGTACATAAATCGAAATGACCACAATTATAGCTTCAATTTAGGGGCTGTTTCTCAATTGGGGTATTGGAGTGAGAGGTAAAAAAAAAAGCTTTAGTATTAATTTTAACGCTATATGACTATAAATTATTCTTTTCCCTTCCTCGCTTCTAAAATCCCAACTTGGAAACAAGTTGCAAGCAACTTTGTTGCTGAAGACAACGCAACCGCAATTTATTAAGGATATTGAACACTCTGAAATTTTATAGATGTCTGATCTAGCTTGTTGCTATGCGAAACACTGTTGCAAATGCATAGCTATTGAAGACTTGAGGTCTTTGCTGTTTTAAAATCTAAATTAATTGCTAATAATTTGTTTATTTCACAGGTAACGTCTCCTTATGGAAATAATCTCCACCAGAAAGAAAATGTGACACAAGGTCAGTTTGCATTTACAACTGCGGAAGGTGGGAATTATGTGGCGTGCTTCTGGATGGATGGTCATCATCAAGAAGGTGTATCTCTCGGCATTGAATGGAAAACTGGAATTTCGGCCAAGGATTGGGAATCTGTTGCAAAGAAAGAAAAGATTGAGGTAAGCTGAAGGAAAAAAAACAAAATCCAAAATAGTCATTATTTCATTGCTAGAATGATAGGCAATTTTCGTTGATCACTCTTGATGTTGGAAATACATCTTGATTCCCCTCTATTTCTTCAAGCGACATCAAAGGGAAATTAGTTTTATATTTATAGGGGTGTTTTGTTTTATGTAACAAAATACAATGGCTTCAACTTTCACGTGAGTATTACCTAAATTGCAGTTGTAACCAATGTATGTTCTTAGAAATATAGAGTTAAATTATGTGTTCTTATTTTTAACTGTTGGATACATAGGTAATCCTTGATAGTTTGACTTATCAAAATTGATATGGTTCATGCTCTGTTATTTCCCCTGTAATTTCTAAATGTAGTATTCTAAGTTTGTAATGCTGTTATTATTTTAATTTTGTTTTAGGGTGTTGAACTTGAGCTGATGAAACTTGAGGGAGCAGTGCAAGCTATCCATCAGTATCTAATTTATTTGAAGGATAAGTAAGTCTCTTCCTCTTAAATCTTAATAGTGAATGATAGCCTCTATGTTAGGTTAGAGTTTGATTTAACCAGTTAATTTCGGCATGCATTATTCTAGGTGGGGGCATGAGGTAGGAAAACTACGTTTCCTCTATAATACCTTTGAAACTAAGTTGATCAATGGTATATTTGAGTAAGCATATTGCTCATAGAAACTAATATTGTAATGCGGAAATGCAATTTTGACAATAGCACTCTATAACTCACCAAATTCATGAACCACTTTGAGGTATCTAATATTTCAAAGACCAAATTGACGTATGTATGAGCATGGCGTTTCGATGACCATTTTGGACAGTAATTCTTACAATTTATTATTAGAAGTAGACTTTTGACCTTTTTAGAAAGTTGAATTTGTGGTGGCTATTATTTTTGTTGATATGATTACTATGAAATTTTGACAATATTTAAAACGTATAGCTAAAATTGAAGTCACACTTTCTTCCCATTTTGCAAGAGTTTTTTAATTTGATCATACTTTTTCTTTTCATTTTATTTTCAAATAAAAAAAATATTGACAAATAGTAACAAAGCGTGATATTTATTTTGGTTATCCTTTTTAAGTGTTGTCAAAACTTCGGAACTACCATAACTTCCATATGGATAGCCATCATAGCATTCAGCTTTTAGAAATCCTTCTTAGATGTAAACTTTTTGTCTATCTGAATATCTTCCTATGAAATGAAACTTGTAAATAATAGAATTACGGAGTCTGGACCAGGCTTTTAAAAAAGCAAGGGTTTAAGAAAGTTTATGCGAGATAATAGACTTTGGCTTGCCTCAGAGGATTCCAATACGGGCTAGGTT
The DNA here is from genome assembly GCF_014773155.1 of Arachis stenosperma. NCBI lineage: Eukaryota > Viridiplantae > Streptophyta > Magnoliopsida > Fabales > Fabaceae > Arachis > Arachis stenosperma. The sequence goes on from NC_080386.1 coordinate 71,486,879, forward strand.
CAATTAAGCCGAAGATCAACCTAGCTCAGACTATTTTCACTCCTAGGCAACGGCAAGAATGTTGAGAAATAGATTCAAGATGGCGAGTGCTGTGTTCATGAGCCAATTTAGCTTGAAAATTTGGTTCAGCTCAAAGTTAGTTCTTAGGTTAAAAATTTGGGTAGGGTTTCCTTAATACTTTGGGTTGGCTGGAAGTGGAACTAACACTGAATTATTATAAACCTTTACAAGTATCAATTTCAACAAAACAGCTCACTCCAGAATAGTTAGCTATGTAGTTCGTTTGGTGTTAGGCATTTAGCCCCCCTTATTGATAAAAAATATTTTCAACAAAATTATTAATAAATTTTAAAAATTTTATGCTTTAACTACATAACTGTAACCATTATGATTGATTAATGCATGTGCATTATTGTATGACTTGCTTTCTGGGACTATTTTACAGGGAAGCAAATATGAGGCAAGTTAGTGAAAGAACAAATGCAAGAGTTGCTTGGTTTAGCATCATGTCTCTTGGTGTGTGCATCATGGCGGCGGCACTGCAGCTGTGGTACCTGAAGCGCTTCTTTCGGAAGAAGAAGCTCATATAGATATCTTAACTTTTGTCATGTTATTGCTTTGTTAGGAGACTCTCGTCGTCCTTAACACAAACTGTGTTCCTCCATTTTAGAGAATCTACCAGGACTAGGATTTTTCTGGCTCTGTATAGTGTCATAACACTGGCAAATGTTACGGCTGCTCTCGATGATGGCTAGCCTGCCGGCTCAACCTGTCAACCATGCAAATACCCCTGAACCAAATATATTTGCGATCATTGAATGGCAGATCTATATCAATTCTATGTCACTAACTCAATCTTTGATCTGTCACAGTTTTCTGTTTTTTCCATCCTTTTTTCTCTTTAATACCTTAGCAATAGCATTTTTTTATTTTTTTTTTCTCTTGTGGAATTGGTGAAATTGATTCATTATGTAATTTGTTTGCACATTTGATTAGTATAGATATATGATGATGTTAGGGACTTGGGTATTATGGGGTGCTCAAAGTCCCATATCGAGTAGTATGGGATGCTTGATGTTGTATATAAGGAGAGTGGTTCTTCCCCGTTAATAGTTAGCTTTTAAGGTGTGGTTTCTCACTTTTCTTAGATACTTAACAATGGTATCAGAGCATGGTTGTCGGTGCCATGGAAAGGGTTACCTATAGGCTAGATTAAGGTGATAGACCGAGTAGTATGAGATGCTTGATGTTGTATAAAGCTAGTCCACAAGGAGAGAAATGTTGTCATTAGGATTAAGGTGTTTAGCTTACTTGCGACTTTTGTCACGAAAAACTTGTGAAATTCGCGAGTAATTTTGTGAAAAAAAATCAGAGTTTTATCCAATTTAGCTGCAAATTTTTTTGCATGAACGAAATTTGTAGCAACATTTGCAACAAAAATTGCAGCCAACTTTTGCAACAAATTTCGCAGATAATTATTCTCCAGCGAAATTTGCAGGTAATCATTACAGCAAACTCCACAAGTAATAAAATTTGCGAAAAAAAATCGCAGCAAATTTCGCAGATAATTAATTTGCACCAAAATTCGCAGATAATCATTGCAGCAAACTCAGCAATAAAATCCACAACAAAAATCGCAGCTAACTTGCATAGCAAATTTCACAAATAATTTGTAGCAAAGTTCGCAATAAATATAAATAATTCGTGACAAATACAAATTGTAAAAATTTAAAAGTATCAATGATTAATAGTCAACCAAATAAATGACAAACAATGTAAGAATCATTTTGTCAATAAACTCAAACTAACCTATGTAATTCCAAATTTCTAATGGTAAGTATCAAAATCTCAAGCATCATTTAATTAGATGGCCATTATACTAAATAGACAATATACTATTCAACAAAACATTATATAGTTCAATTTACTCTATCTCATCCAATTCTTTCTTCATTTCTTCTTTCTCCTTTCTCTCTTCTTCTAGTTGAGCTTGTAAAGAACTCGTTATTACACGAGGAATCTTCAATCTGTTTGAGCTACTGCCACCTTGACTTTTGCGAGGAGATTTCCTTGATAAATCTTTCCATTTTGATTCAAACGCACAAGCTACAATGATGAAGGAACACAGTACAAAATACATTAACTGGAAAGTCATGAGAAAAACTAATGCTGCAAATCTTTAGCAGCTTAAACATAACAAGATGAGACAATTATAGATGCTGGAGGATAACAATCTGCATAGAATGTCTAAGGAAAAGAGAAACACAAGTAACAGAATAACACTAAAGTGCAAATGAGAAATGCAAAATATAACATTTGCATCTTATTTGCCAGCACTTAGCTAGAACAAATCACTTCAACAACAATGAAAACAACAAAGCACGATCCTACTAAGTAGGTATGTTGGCTATATGGATCAAACGATGACATTGCACCTTGTCTTGGATCATGTTTGTGCTCATCCCATTTATACTCAAATCTCCTTTTAAATTTCTTTATAATCTAGGACAGATTACTACATCTGGGAAAACATTCCCTTTAGCAATAAAAACACATTATTTGTATTTGCCAAAATCAATACATCAAACCACCATATCAAATCGAATCACATTACACCATTGTAACTTGTAAGAACAGATGAGCAAAAATAGACCAATTTGCTCCCTCTTTACAGTTTCTAGTCTCTAGAATTCCTACTGGAAGTAATATTGAATAGTGGCAGAAACTTGTAACATCTTTCAACAATTTATTAATTAGCTTAATCCAGAAATATGTTGAGCTTAAAGTTATGGCCATTAAAAAACAATCATGCAGTGTCTTGGCAACTGGTATAAACAAAAGCACACGAAAAGTCATATGTATACCTTCACTCTGGTCTGCGAAACCACAAATGAGACATGCACAAATCCATGGCCTTCCAGCACAGGATGCTTTTGCACCAGCCTTAAGGTCACCGTTATGCTGCTTCAAACTACACCAATTAAGATAAGCACAAATTAAATATCTACTCCCTCGAGTCCATGGCAAGTTGCAGACAAAAGCATTACAAAATTAAGGGCAATAACAGAAACAACTTCATGGAAAGAACAAAATTTGAAAAAGGAGCACAAAGTCCCTTTGAATTTTAGGTCCTTTGATGTCATCAACATTAAGATAGAATATTCCAAAGATGAATGATGCTATTGAATTTTCTGTTTACAGTCAGAGAGATCAAATCATGGTCACAGTTTATCAGACTATCAGAATTTCAAGCACATTAAAGCATCATTCCAAATGCAAGTTACCTATCCAAATCAAACAGGAACCAGTGCAGAACCAACAACACTAATTTGCATACCAACATTACAATACATTGAAACAGAAATCAGTCAAAACTCAAAGTAGTACCAAAAACTAAATAAATAGATCTTCATAACAGCAGAGTATGTTTTTTAAATATCCAGAAGATCATCATAAAAGTTTTGAACCATAAAATATAAAATGAAGAATAGTTGCACATTCCATTATTTAATCACTTGTGTCTTGACTCGCACTCTCTTTCTCTCTACTTTCTCTGATGCTTCTCTTAGAACCAAAAGTAAGATGCTGGTGAACAGCAATGACCCTTTGAAGCTGGTGTTTTTCTATTGGTGCTAGGGATGAACCTTCTAGGATAATTAAAAGATTGGTTATGAGCTTCTTGGGTTCTGCCCTCGAGTTGAATTAAGGTCTTTCTTTGAAAGTCTGCATTCTATTTCTTAACCTTTTTTATGGATGGTTATTAATTTAGTGCTGGAATTTTTTTGGTATTCCCTCTTCGATGCTTGTTTGGTTATTCAGATTTAGAAAGCTCTCTCGTCTATTGTATTATGCTTTTAAAAACTGAATCAGTAAAATAGACATTTTTGAAGTAAGTTATTCAATAGTGTGTGCTTAATCTTACATCAATACCAACATTTTTCACTGACACAAACAATGAAATGATAATTGCAACTTCAGTTTCAGGAAGACACAATGCAAAAACATGGTAACCTGAGACAATATGAACATCTAATTGGAAGTTAGTATATATACTAGGGCTATAAAAGAATGAACCTTGTCTGGTGGACAGCTTCAAGAAACTGCATGGCCAAATGTAGAAACTCGCACTTTGGCATGCATGTAGAGCAAGCAAGTCCTCATTACTTTTCTGAATGGCAGAGAGATATGAGCAATTATTCAGGAATAAATGCAGTAATGACCAAAACTTAGTTAATAATATTGGAAGACTAACCTTAAACCTTCACCTTCTCCTCCCACTGAGTTTTGTCATAGACTCGCACTGTTATGGTTTCGCTACTGCAAATCAAGGTGATAAACTGTTTTTCACTTTAGATACTGGCCTCATTAAGAATATGTAATTCAAATAGAAACAGAGCAATATAACGAATTACTCAAAATCCTATGAATGATAAAGAGGGATTAAACTTCAATTACCCGAACAAATTCAAATTTATACAAAAGATACAACGATAAAGAGGGATTGAACATCAATTACCCAAACAAATTCCAATTCATACAAAAGATACAAAGAAGGGAATCACCTTAAATGAAAGTAATAGCAGCAATTAGTATCAACTCACCATGAAGATTAAAAAATGACATCTCGATCTTAGTAAATAGTATAGTTGTCAGACCGAACCGATAATCAACCTGGTCATATAACCGGGTCACTGGTTCAACCGGTGGATCACTGATTCACCCAATTGCCCCAGTCATAATTAAAAAAATATAAAATTATATAAATAAAATTAAATGCATGTGTTAAAACTTAAAATGCAAGTCTTTACAAATATATTAATAATAATGAATCAAATATCAATTCTTAAACATAACTAATGATGCAAAAAGAGATAATAAACTATTATCTGGTACAAAATACTTTTTTCAATTTAAATAAACAAGAGCAATGATAATCAGCAACAACTGGCCTTCCCAAGGTATGCTAGCGCCCCAACAGACTGGTCTTCCCACCGTGTGCGTGCGCACAGGTCTGTACGTATGCACAGATTGCAATTACCTATTGGTGTGCATGCGCACAAACTGTGCCAGCGCTGCAAGCAAATTGCCTGCCTCTGCGTGTGCGGACGCACAGGTCACAATTTGCGTAGAGTGTGCGTGCGCACAAGACTGTACGTGCGCACATACCAGAAAACTCATAATTCTGTAACTTTGCAGAATTTTAAGTTTTCAATACCAACTTTGAATGATCATAACTTCCTCTACAAAAATACATTCTCCTTAAACTTTATATCATTTGAAAGCTCTTAAGATCATCTTTAATTTAAAATAAATTCCAATCAATTTTGAAAACCGAGGCAAAAGTTATGATCAGACAAAGCTCACCAAAAATCCATTTTTACCCAAAACCTCAAACTTCACAATTTTCCAATTTTCACAACCAAAACAAACCAAAATCATACTCAAATATCATAAAACTCTACTACACACTACACTCTAACATTCCATTACACTTCTATCACCTTCACACCTAATTCACTTAACATTCTCTCCATAAACCAACACAAAACCATAATCCTCAATCAAAATTCTCAATCATGAACAATTTACACAATTCCTACATCAAGAATCCATATATCACTACCAAATTATAATTGTCAATCCAATCATGAAACTACACTCATAATCACCACCAACCCTCAACAACCAAAACCTTTTCTCTCATTAACAACAATAATTCACACATTCATCATCAACCTTCATAACCATTAAATACCAATAATCACCAACAACATATATCGTCACACATCATAATCATCAATATTAACCTATATAAATAATCACCATGAATACTCATCAATACCAATAATCTCCAATAATCATCATCAACCACACTAATCCAATGCAACCAAGAATTATCACCAATTCATATATAATCATTTATACACCAACAACATTCAATCCTATCTTAGGGTCAACTAGTTTAAGTGTCCATGAACATTACATATTACATAAAGGAAACCGAAACCATATCTTAGCCGATTCCCAAAACGTTCCCAACATCAAAATGAAGCTACCAAGCTTGCTCCAAAGCCTCAAATCAACTCCAACAAACAACAAAACTCAATCTAATATCACATATACATACCAACATCAAAATCTAAGATACACAAAACAACTAAACACAAGGGTTTAGTAAAACTTTACCTTATCCAACGTGATTAAGGATAAAATTCATCAATTACCCACTACTAGAGATCACCTAAAAAAGTAAAACCACAAAATCTACTCAAAAACCAAACACAAAAACGCGCAGAACATAAGGCTGGAAACTGGGAAGCAGAACGCAATTCCTTACCAGATTTCTTTAGATAGAAAGAAAGAGCTCGTCAAGAGCTTCGCTTAGCCGCAAACGGCTCGTCAATCGGAAGTCCGTAGCTCAAGTTACAAGCAAAAGAAGGTGAGGGTGAATAGTGACATTCCCCTCTTCTCCTCTCATCTCCAATCTGCGCCCCCACTCTCTCAAGTTAGGTCAAAACGAGCTGAATGCTCATTAATTAGCCTTATATATGTTGGACCTTGGGCCCGGTTTGGATTCGGTCCAACCCGTTAGCGTTTTTAGTTCATTTAGTTCACTTTATGCCAAAACCTTTAAGATTAGTGTCCGGTTTTCAATTCAAAAATTATTTTTGTCCTTTTAAAACAATCAACCAATTTTCCAAAATTTTATTTTTCTAAAAACACAGCACCGGACAAACTTAAACCGGTTTGGCCGGTTCGGCTGCCAGTTCACGGCTTTTCTCGATTTTCTGACTTAGAAAAATTTACTGAAACCAAATTTCACATTTTTATTTTCAAATTAAAACTTCTAAATTTTGAATCTATTTCGGACACAAATTATTTTTAAAACGGTTTTACATGAAAACGCGGGTTCTTACATCATCTCCTCCTTAAAAAGATTTTCGCCCTCGAAAATCCGAGTTACGCGACATATCCCTATCAAAACTCCCTACCGTGTCGATATTCCCTTTCTCCTTCCGCTACATCACTCTGATTATCGTCATTACGCATCCGAAGTTTTTCTTAAAACAATTATCAATTTTGTAATACTTTTTGAAACTTTTAAATCAAGTTCCATATAAATGATTTCATTGTTAAACCTTTTTCAAAAGAGCCAAAAATCGTTTACTCGAAAGTCAACTACTTGAAATCATGGTTATTCGTAAATAAAAACTTCTTAGTTTGAATTCCTTTCGATAAGATAATTTGGAACCCGAATTCACAAATGAACATAATCGGAGAACTCACTTTTCTTTTTAAACAATATCTTCCAAACCAAGAATTTCCAACGTAGTTTCAAAACCAAAGACTGCTTTTGTAACATTTCGCAAAGCGGTAAAAACAAGTTCAATCTAAATCAGTTCATCATGAAAGCTTTTTCAAAAGGCTCAAAAATTCATTTGTTCTTAAATCAAAACCTTTCAATTTGAATCTTGTTTTGATAAGATAAATTATAAACTAAATCACAAATCAAGAAAATAATAAAACTCACTTTTTCTGTAAACCATATTATTTAGACCAAGAGTTTCGATTTAATTTCAAAAGCAAAACATTTAAACCAAAAGTTCTCAAACCAAACTTGAAAATCATGTTAGCCTTTAAAATCCTTTTCAACTTGGTTCAAAACCATACCAATTAGAAACTGAAAATCATAAGTAAAAACCGCAAAAGAAACAGTCGGCACTTCTCCTGCCATCAGTATTGAGTAGTACCCTTCAACTGATATACCGCAACTCCACGAACTGGTCACAAACCTAACATCCGCAGACTCTTCCATGAGAAACGAAACTCTAACAACTTCTCATAATGTTACACACTTACTGCTTCACCTTCCGTATCCACAAACAGGTCTTAAAGAACTAACACATCGCATTACTATACCTAAAGATCACACGTGACATCAAAATGATTCTCGAATTTACTCAGAAAGATAAAAGAATTTGAAAAAGAAGGACAAACAATAAAGATAGTCTCCGCAAGAGTTTTGAAAGAACTACTGAATCTACAAGTAAACAAGGATGTACAATTGATGAAGAGTATTGGAAAGAAATCCAGTTTAGCAACCTCAAGGATGACTTCTGAATTAAAGATAATTGATAGGGACACAAAAAGGATAAGCAAGGCAGTAGTTTGGAACTAAATCAAGCTGAGTTAACAAGTATGAAATCACAGAAGAAGGTTAACTAAAGCTAGTGATGACACTCTCAAGGTTTAAAATTTATGATTAAGTACACATAGTACATTTGAATATAAGGAATAAAAACTGAAAGAAGATCACCTCATGTGCTAAAAGAAAGGTATGTAACTCGCATTTCACAAAAGGGTGACAGAAACATATATCAAAATTGCAATATGGTTAAAAGAAACTAAATTGCATTTTGTCTAAATAGTTTCCAAGTAAAAGACTGAATAGGTGAGGTTTGAAAAATGAAAGTCAATTGGGTTAAGGCCAAAATAATTTTTTAAAAATCATGAAAGACATTTAGGTACTCAATCAGATAAAGGTATACACTGATATTATAGCAAGGTTGTAAGAAAATCAAAAGTTTGTTCAAGAATTCTCAAAGTTTAAATTCAAACAAGCGTGTATGAAATTTTATAGCAAATATGGAACAAGTTAAACTTTATTTAGAAAAGTAACTCCGTGGTAAAAATTTGCTTACCAGTCAGTTCCAAAACTTTATTTAAAATAGTGCGTGTCAATTTCAAAACAACTTTGTCAATTTAAAGGATAGGCATGGATGCAATTTAAGCGAGAAAAATTGATTTAGATTTCTTGAGAAAATCCAAAACTTATTTCAAAAGTTCACATCAAAACTCTAAGAATACACTTGAAATTGCCATCATATAAGAATATTCAAGAATATTAAGATGTACAAAAAAAAGAAATCAGACAAAACAAGAAAGGATCTTAAATCAAGGGAGTTCAAATAAGACCCACGAAGCATGAGACACCAAACAAGCTTTCCATTGGTCCAAAAGAAGGTAACACACGTCAAGAAAGATAACTCAATCAATAGTGAAGTTTCAAGAAGGAACCTTTGACTAAAGAACGACAATTAAGAGGACAAACAATACACTAGATAGAAACAAATTTAAGCTGACTTAGAGGAGTATGGAATTCACAAGAGAAGGAAAACTGAGACTACTGGTGGTGTTCATAAAAGAAAAAGATTAGTTAAAAATAAAATCAAGTATCGCAACCATAGAAATAAAAGCTTAAAGAACTACCCCATACTTGAGAGGAAAGGTATGAACCCAAAATTTTCAAAAGAACAACAAATGCCTAAATACTGCATCATGCTAAATTAAAGTCAATTTGTCAAACGAAAACTAACAGGAATAAAAGCGAAAAGCCTTTCCTTTAAGAATTTAAAAATACCTAAGTACATAATCAAGTAGAGTTACGTATAGGAACCGTAATAGAATTATTTTGAAAAGTCAAATTGTACTTAAAATAAGTGTAGTTCCGTAAACCAATAAAAGAACAGGAGAGGTATTAGAAATAAATATTTTTAAATTGCATAAGGAATTTTCAAAGTTTTATATAGATAGGTGTATATCAAATCAGAAGCGATTTTTATAAAAGTTTGAAAATTGGTTATAAATATAGTCAATTAAGAGAACAACTGAATCACCATTTCTTTAAACAAGACTAGGAGTAAGGATATAAAAAGGCACACTGCATCTAGACAAGTTCAGAGTCATGTCAAAAAATTACATGGATCAAGAAAAAGAGCTCAAACAGAGGAAGATAGATACACCAAGGAATTCAACCGGCATATGCAATTTAGGATCAAAGAAGAAAGCATATGAACAGAAAAATAGGATTGAAAACACCAAACTGCTCCCCAAAAAAAATGGCAACAAGAACATCAAGATAGGTTAAGAAACAATAAGTCCAGGACATCCAACAGAATCCAAAGCACATAATTGAGCAACCTCGAGAAATAGTTTCTAATGTTCCCAAAATCCGCGATTTACCTTACTCAAAACTCGTGTATCATATATGATAACCCATCAGTGCTTTCATATACATAATTCACTAGTATTAAGTCGGTCAAACTTAATATCAGGAATTACGCAACGCAAGACTAATGGCGTTAATCAATAGACCGTCATGTGCATAAAGCTCTAATTCTCGTCATTCGACAAGACCTAATACATGACAAACGCTCAGAGTATGCAATTGAAGCACAATCAGTCCATCCCTCAGGCTTACGAGGACGAACCGCTCTGATACAACTAAATGTAACACCCCGATTACCCTAAGCATTACCTCTAGCCGTAAAGCAAAGGTTAATCAGAGGTTACGACAATTCTAAGGCTTATACATATTTATATATAGAAAGAAATAATATAATCTAGAAGCCTGATGAAAGAGTGAGCAAAAAAACCTTTATTTCAGAAGCGCGAAATGTTCACACAAAACTAACGCACAAGATACAAGATATAGGTGCAAGAGAATAGAACAAATGTATAGATATAGTAATATAAACATAGAAAACTAGCCGCAACTTGCGGAGTTTAAGCCGACTAGTTACAAATAGAGAGATAAAGAGTTTTAGAATCAAAACAGCTTATACATCCTATCTCTCAAGTAAGCCTCTAAGGCCATAAGGATAAATATACAAAAGGAGAGAGAATACTGTGATGAAAGTAAAACAGAAATAAACAAGAAACAAACCATGCTCCGCTCTGTTACCATATCCGCAATCTCACCGAAGTAGATTACGATCTGTATCTGAAAAACAACAACAAAGTACGGAATGAGAACCGGAGGTTCTCAGTATGGTAATAGTGCCCAATGATGTAAGATGTAAGGCCCCGAAATGCCGAAGGCAATCCTAGAACTTCACATTGCATACGGGTATTCAAGCTTAACAATATAAATAAATAAAGAACTTAAACCATAAACGGGGTTATCTGAACTATGGGAGTTCTAAATAACACTAATCACACTACTGTATCTCACAGCCTTCACCAACCTAACCTCCGTGCGATCCCATCGCCACCGCCTACCTAGCCTCCCAAGCACCAGTCAATCACAATTAATGCAAACAAATAAAACACAGATAATCTTCATATACAACAAGTAGTTCAAGAAGCAAATAGGCATGTTATACAATTAAGCAAACTCAAGTAAACAAAGCAAGCAAGCATATAGAAGATGCACATGATGAATGTATGTCCTATTGGCTATGATATCACATGTCGGTTATTGTGCCAAACCCGACAGCAAATCCGGTCGACAACTCCCAGATTAGTCTCTCTATTGCGCATAAGGAGGAAAATTCCGAGGGAGAGTGCCCTACCACCTTCTCCTTTCAGAGGGAAATATTATGAGGGAACGTGCCCTACCACCTTCCTCTGGTTGTCGCATGATTCCGTGGGTTAGTGCCCTACCACCTTGCAATCAGAGAGAAGTCACATTTTCAGGAGGGATAATTCCGAGGGATAAGTGCCCTACCACCTTCTCCTTTCAGAGGAAAATATTCCGAGGAAACGTGCCCTACTACCTTCCTCTGGTTGCGAAAAGCATGAATGAGAAGCCCAGCTTCAACTCTCACATCCGAACGTAGGCAGGATTCTGCCACCCCTACGACGGAGAACAATGCATAGTATAATTATATATTCAATCTCAAAGGCCACTCCTCATAACACACTCCCACTCATACTCATTCTATCAACCTTAGTCATTCACCAAGTTCACTACTCTTCCTTCTCTCTCAACTAGACTCAACATCAATACAACAGAAACCTAAACCTTTGTTCTCTAACTTTCCAAAATAATCATCAACTAAAACCCTTAGCCTATTTCCCTTATTCCCATACTCAAATCTAAGCCCAAAAACCTTAAAATGGTGTTATAGAAGCTTACAGCCTTGTTGGGAAGGTGAAACAGTTGAAAACAAAGTTTAAAATTATGAAACAGGGCGTGTGCGTCTGTACAAGTGTGTGCGTGCGCACGCCCAGGAAGATCCCTTTGCGTATGCACAGGTACCAAAATTTATAAGGTCTGTGTGCTCGCACAAGGTATGCTAGCGCCCCCAACAGACTGGCCTTCCCAACGTGTGCGTGTGCACAGGTCTGTGCGTACACACAGGTTGCAATTTTCCATCGGTGTGCGCGCGCACAAGCTATGCCAGCGCTGCAAGCAGATTGCCTGCCTCTGCGTTTGTGGATGCACAAGTCTGTGCGTGCGCACAGGTCACAATTTGCGCAGAGTGTGCGTGCGCACATACCAGAAAATTCAGAATTCTGTAACTTTGCAGAATTTTAAGTTTTCAACACCAACTTTGAATGATCATAACTCCCTCTACAAAAATACATTCTCCTCAAACTTTATATCATTTTAAAGCTCTTAAGATCATCTTTAATTTAAAATAAATTCCAATCAATTTTGAAAATCGAGGCAAAAGTTATGATCAGACAAAGCTCACCAAAAATCCATTTTTACCGAAAACCTCAAACTTCACAATTTTCCAATTTTCACAACCAAAACAAACCAAAATCATACTCAAATATCATAAAACTCTATTGTACACTACACTCTAACATTCCATTACACTTCCATCACCTCCACACCTAATTCACTTAACATTCTCTCCATAAACCAATACAAAACCATAATCCTCAATCAAAATTCTCAATCCTGAACAATTTACACAATTCCTACATCAAGAATCCATATATCACTACCAAATTATAATTGCCAATCCAATCATGAAACTACACTCATAATCACCACCAACCCTCAACAACCAAAACCTTTTCTCTCATCAACAACAATAATTCACACATTCATCATCAACCTTCATAACCATTAAATACCAATAATCACCAACAACATATATCGTCACATATCATAATCATCAATATTAACCCATATAAATAATCACCATGAATACTCATCAATACCAATAATCTCTAACAATCATCATCAACCACACTAATCCAATGCAACCAAGAATTAGCACCAATTCATATATAATCATTCACACACCAACAACATTCAATCCTATCTTAAGGTCAACTAGCCTAAGTGTCCATGAACATTATATATTACTTAAAGAAAACCGAAACCATACCTTGATCGATTCCCAAAATGTTTCTAACATCAAAATGAAGCCACCAAGCTTGCTCCAAAGCCTCAATCAACTCCAACTAACACTAAAACTCAATCTAATATCACATATACATATCAACATCAAAACCTAAGATACACAAAACAACTAAACACAAGAATTTAGTGAAACCTTACCTTATCCAACGTGATTAGGGGTAAAATCCATCAATTACTCGCTACTAGAGATTACTTAAACAAGCAAAACTACAAAATCTACTCAAAAACCAAACACAAAGACGCGCAGAACTTAGGGCTGGAAGCTGGGAAGCAGAACGCAATTTCTTACCAAATTTCTTTAGATAGAAAAAAAGAGCTCGTCAAGAGCTTCGCGTGGCCATAAACAGCTCGTTAATCGGAGGTTCGTAGCTCAAGTTACAAGCAAAAGAAGGTGAGGGTGAATAGTGACATTCCCCTCTTCTCCTCTCATCTCCAATCTGCGCCCCTCTCTCTCAAATTAGGTCAAAATGAGCTGAATGCTCATTAATTTGCCTTATATATGTTGGACCTTGGGCCCGGTTTGGGCCCGATCCAATTCGTTAGTGTTTTTGGTTCGTTTGGCCCACTTTGGGTCAAAACCTTTAAGATTAGTGCCCGATTTTCAATTCAAAAATTATTTTTGTCCTTTTAAAACAATAAACCAATTTTCCAAAATCTTATTTTTCTAAAAATACAGCATCAGACAGACTTAAACCGGTTTGGTCAGTTCAGATGTCGGTTCGTGGCTTTTCTCGGTTTTTCTCAGAAAATACATTTTCTGACTCAGAAAAATTCACTGAAACCAAATTTCACATTTTATTTTCAAATTAAAACTTCTAAATTTTGAATCTATTCCGGGCACTAAAATTATTTGTAAAACGGTTTTACATGAAAATGCGGGTTCTTACAATCCTCAACCTTCTTCATTCAATTTTTCAATGTAGCAAGAGAGGAAATCATCAACCTCGCTTGCCCGCCGCATCAAGAGAGGGAATTTCCAATCTCATCTTGTCCATTACAGCAAGAGAGAGAATCCTCTATCTCAGTTTGCCTATTAGTGGATGGAATCCAACCACCGTTCTCACCATTTCAATTCAAACTCATTTTCAATTCAACACAAGCAAGCATACTCGCAATCCGAATTAATCATTACGAAATTAAACCGAAGAGAATCCTCAACTTTCTATTCAACTTTGTAGTTTAGCTAGTGAGGGAATCCTTATCCTCAAGCTCATTTACCATAATAAGAGAGGGAATCATCGACCGCAACTTGTGTATCATAGCAAGTGAGAGAATCCTCAATCTCAATTTGCCTACCGCAACAAAAGAGAGAATCTTCAATCTCAACTTGCCCATTCGTGAGCGGGCAAAGCCATCATCCTCACCATATCAATCCAAAACTCATTTCAATTCAAAGTATCAAACATAACCAGAATTCAAATTAATAATCACAAGATTTAATCCGAAGGGAATCCTCGACCTTCTATCCAACCCTCTGTTGCGACAAGTGAGGGAATCCTCAACCTCAAGCTTGTCCACTACAATAAGAGAGGGAATCCTCGACCTCAACTTGTTTATCATAGCAAGTGAGAGAATCCTCAATCTCAAATTGTCTTTACATGATTGGGATAACACCACTGTCCTCACTATACAATTTTTATTGTCTCTTTAATCATAATCACAACACGAGAGAGGGAATCCTCTACCTCAACTCGCCTATTCACTCCGGGTAATAATCCTCGTCACACTTCTTAATCACAATCTCATCAAGATCTTCACTCACATATATAACGTATAACTCGTAGGGAATTCTCAACCTCCCAAAACCATCATCATTCTCCAATTATTAATAACTTAGACTCATCGTTCATTTTGCTCTAGACTCTTATCGAGGTTTATAAAGGTTTAAAAGGCTAAAGGAATGGTTAAAAGATTAAAAATACACTTTTGCAAAATCTGGAGGTCGCGCGTACGCATGCATGGTTCCGCGTATGCATGAAGTGAAAATTTAGTAAGTTGCGTACGCATGCATGGTGCCGCATACACATGACCCCAATTTTGAACCATTCCGCGTACGCATGCAATGTTTGCGTACGCAGAGGCACTTGGCAGAGGCCAATGCCCGCATACGCATGTCAAAAGCCATGTACGCATCCATATCAGAAAATAGAAAATCTGATATGTTGCAGAAATCAGTTTTTCAATTCAATTTTTAAAGCCTCATAAATTTTTCTACAAAATTCCTTTTTCAACCATTCTTGAACCGTTGGAAAGATCGATAAATGAATTTTCATAAAAATCTAGTTTTGGAGGTTTTTCAACTTCGAGGACTGAGTTACGGACCACCGAAGTTGGTCAAAAATAAGTTTTTACCTAAAAATAGAATTCACCAATTTTTCTAAGGTTCACAAGTCAAGTTCATTTTCACTCAACCAAAGCGACCATAACCAATCCAAATCAATCATTCACCACCAATTATACTCAAACCTAGGCATTTCACACCATTCAACCCTCAAGCATCAGTTATCACAATTCAATATCAATCTCAAACATAACAATTCACAATTCAAACTCAAATATAGCCCTTCACAACTTACTGGACTTACCTTCACGGCCTCCAGCCTAATTCCAGGGCCTCCAGCCCAATTCCACGGCTTCCGGCCCAACACTTATCAATTCAATACAAATTCACATATGCACAATATTTATTTAATATCAAATTCATTTATACATCAACTATACACACCAACTCATCCAACTAAACCATTTAAACTTAATTCTAGGGGCAATTAACTTAGAAATTCTCATCACACCACACAGTACTTAAATGAAACTTAAACCATACCTCTTGTAGTCATAACAATTTGATCCTTTCTTATAAATTTCTGCCAAGCATTAGCTCCAAACTCCACCAAAAGTTCCACAAGCTAATTTAAAGTTCCCAAAAGCACCAAAATCTCACCCAACAACTCTAACACAACTAATATCATACAAATGTCAACCTAGGATTCATAAATTTAATAAATCATAAGAGTTTTGAGGTTTTTACCTTAATCCATGGAAATTTGGGATGAAACTCACTATTAACTCATACTAGAGCACCCCTAAACAACCAAAATCACAATATCTCAACATACACTTAACAAAAAACACGAATTGAAGGGAAAAATAAAACTGGATAGAGGACAGTGGGATACTCATCACATAACCTTGATAGAATCGAAAAGGAGGAGACAGCCTCGCGTGGCCGCAAACGGCTTGTCAATCGGAGCTCCAAAGAGAAAGTTATGGTGATTTGAAGTTTGGGAAGTTAAGGTTTCTTACTCTCTTCTTTCTATGTGCCTCTCTCTCATTCTCTAAGGTAAATGAGCTGAAATGCTCATAACTATTGTTTATATATGTTGGGTCTTGGCCCAAACTTGGGCCCAGTTCACTTCTATGACTCGTTTGGCCCAATTTTGAGCCAAAACCCTTAATATTAATATTTTAATGTGCGTTTTAATTATTTTTACCATCTCAATTGCAAAGTTTAACCTTTTAACCTATCTTGCCCAGAATTAATTTTTTCAGTTACAGTACCAGAAGATCTCAGTCGATACTGTTGGTCAAATTTTTAATGCGCTTTTATTTAGAAAATTATATCTTCCTACTCAAAAAATTCACTGAGTCCAAATATAATATTTAAATTATTAAATTTTATTTGCTAAATTTCTAACTATTTTCGCCAATATTTATTTAATTAGTTACTTAATTAATTATAGTTTGATCGAAATTTACAAAAAACCAGTTTATTATTACTGTACTTGTTGTTAGAAACTATTTTATCTAAAACATAAATTTAATTGCTTATTAATAGAATAAAAATCGACAACTAAGAGTATGTTTGATTTACGTTTTTATGTTTTATTTTTATTTTTTTAATTTTTTTATTTTTTAGATTTTATAAAAGAAAAAGTAAAAATAATAAAATTTTATTTTTTATTTTTATTTTATTTTTTTTATAAAATTTTAAAAATAAAAAACACTAAAAATAAAAATAAAAAACGCAAACCAAACGTAATTTAATTCCTTTAAAGTTATTACATATAATGTTTGCTGTGTGATTTTAATTGTCAATAATAGAAGACAAAAATTGCATATGTGAAATAAAAGATACACGCCTTCAACTATATTAATTAAGTGTTGGATTGTCATAGATTCCATATTAGATTGGAATGAAATTAGAAAAAAAATACAACTCTGTAAGTTTTTATTTTAATTAGC
Source organism: Arachis stenosperma (assembly GCF_014773155.1). Lineage (NCBI taxonomy): Eukaryota > Viridiplantae > Streptophyta > Magnoliopsida > Fabales > Fabaceae > Arachis > Arachis stenosperma. The sequence continues at coordinate 71,504,286 of NC_080386.1, forward strand.
GATTGACATTTTTTACATAAATTTTTCGTTTACTCATATAGCTAGTGTTTACCCCTTCTTTATTTTGGTATTGTCATGAAATTTGTACAATAATATAAAGGTTTTAACAATATAAAATTTAAATTATAATTACTACTGCATAATTCATCACTTATTCCATTTAATTTTTTTTCCTAAATTTGTATTCTATCTTGTCTATGTGACCATGTTAAATAATTTGTATCATAATTATACTAAATAAAAATACTAATTATTAGGTGATAATATTATTTATAAATAACACATGAATCATATTTTAAATTCACTATATTTAACCAATATGGATCAGTCGATTGGTTACTTTAGTCGTCTGTTTAAATAAGTTTTAAGAGTTTAAATCCTGCCTTATGCATATAACAATCCATTAGTCAGCGACAAACTTTTAAATATAGTTGTATTTAACCAAATATCAATTTGATACTAATTTTAACAAAAACTAAATAGACAAAATACGACTCATAAACATAAAAAGTAAAAAAAAGGTTTGATTTTAAGGATTCATTGATCATATTTATCCATATTACACTTGTTCTTGCCTGTAGAATAGGTTGACTCCTTGTATGGAACGTCTGCCGGGCTATCTCCTCAGGAGGCTGCACTACTTAGCTCGTCAATCCCGAGCTTTTCCTTTCAATTCGCGGAAGTGTGGACAATGAAGGGGGAGTGTACCTGCAAAGGCACTCCAATGCTTAAGTCAGTATGAGATTCAAGTAAGAAGTGTCCCAGAAAGATATTTTTACCTTGCTTTTATAAGATCGGTTCTCTATCAATAACGGTTGATCCTCAACGTCTGTCTTGGTGAGGATCAATAACGTATCCGATCATTATGTTGCCTTTTACTCGACGGTTTTGGTCCATAACGTCGGTTTTGCCGAGTTATTAGGCATGAAGGCAGTATTTGTAACGTCTATTGCCGAGTTATGACGACAAGGTGTGACGTGTGATGCCGAGCTTTATAGGCGTAATGACCGTATTACAGCCCCCAAACTTAACCTGACAAATTTTTAATGAAGCAGGTTGAGCTTCTTGATGAGTTATAACTCGGTTAGATTGATTAGTTATGGAGACCCCAGTTCAACGTTCTTCATTAAAAAGAATGTTAGTGGTGAAAGTGGGGAGTCGTGTCAAGCCATTAATGAGGAGAGAGAAGAATGTTGTGTTTATTAAATGGCTTTTTATGTTTCCAAAACAAACTGTACCGTTTGATGTGATTGAGTTTTGAAGGTTAAGTTTCAATTTGGTTACCCCTGACTTTTGGTATTGCTTCTTTGGAAACAGTATGAGTAAAAGAGGTATGCATGTTCTTTGTATTCTTTACTGATTTCTCATTTTCTTCTTCTTCTTCTATTTTCATTATCTGGGTTCTGTTATGGGTGTTGAGAGGGATAAAAAGAAAATTATTGATTGGTCTTATGATTGGGTTAGTGAAGATGTTAAGTCTCGGGTATCTTTGTTTTGTGATGAAGCGGCTGTTAAGGAGATTTATGCTGGTAAGGTTGTGAGGGTTGGGTCTGGTGTGCAGGTGGAGTTGTTTTCATGTAGTGTGGAAGATAGGGTTTATCACCGGGTCAGGGGTTTGAGTACTTCTATATGCATAGTTGCATTCTGGAGGAACTGAGGGTTAAGTTGCCTTTTACTGATTTTGAGTGTCAAATTCTCAAGCAACTAAATTGTGCTGCTTCGCAGCTGCATCCTAATGGGTGGGCATTCGTGAGGTGTTTTGAGGTATTAATGGAAATTCTTGAAGAAAAGCCTTCTGTGGGTTTGTTTTTTTCCTTGTTTCAAGCTAAAGGAGTTTGGAAAGGGGGTGGGTTAATCTAAACAGTACTCCTAGATTTGGGATTTTCAAGTTGTATAAATCCTCCTTTAAAGAATTCAAAGAGATGTATCTAAAAGTGAAGAGTGTGGAGAAGCAATTTCCTTTTTATATGGACGAATTTGTAGCTGAGAGGTTTCCACTATGGTGGTGCTCGGAGCCTCAAAATATACTTGGACCCGAGGTGATAACTCTGAGGAATGCGTGCATTATTGAGTTCCTTGTGGAGCAAATTGATCGGAATGATTTGATATCTATGTTTGAAATTTTAAAGTGGGAGGAAAATAGGAATTTGGTTATAGAATATTTGGGTGAGTTTTGTTATTTTGGTTGGTTTTTTCTTTTGGGAAAAGTTCCTGATCATGTTTTGTATGTTTATGCAGGTGGTAAGTATCCTGGTGTCTCAGTTTCCTCCCTAAGGTCTAGGTTCAAGAACAAAAATCTGGAAAAGGAGGTGTCCTCATCCAATAAAGAGAAGGCTACTGTTGCCGCTGAGGTTAGTAAACCTATAACTGGTCGGAGGAAAGTTCTTGTGAAGAAGAGAAATGGTGAAGTTGTTGACCTATCTGAAGAATCTAGTCAAACGGGGAATGACGTTTCGTTGGAAGAAATCCGTGCATTTCTGATGAATCAGAAGAAATTACATGAAGTTTCTGAACATAGTGATGGGTTATCGGTTTGGGGAGGTGTCTTTCCGTATATGTCTGTGGCCGATGATATTTGCCAATCATCGGCTGATGTTTCATTGGCCAATGAGGTTGGGGAAATAGCCGTCGGGCAGTATATGCAGGTAAATGTTTTTTTTTTTGAATTGTTATGTTGGAGTTGTGTGAGGTTCTTATTTTGAAATAGGATTTTTTTTAACCTATAGGTAGTGGGATTTCGCATGGCGAGCTTAGGTCGTAGTCAAGAGGTGAAATACAAGAAGTTATCGATGCAGAGAGAGGAGGTTGAGATGCTGAAGGAGCAGTTGGCCCAGAGTAAAGGTATGATTGCTGAGCTGCAAACTAAACTCGTTGATGTTGAGAAATTATTGAAAGAAACAAAAGACAGCTATACTAAGGATGTGAAGGACTTAAAGAAAAAGGAAGCCAATTTAGCTAGTGCGGAGACTCGGCTAATCAAGGTTACTGCTCAGTTGAAAGACATGGAACAAAAGAAGCAAAATGAAATTTTGGATTCCTTCGTTGAAGGATTTGAAAGGGCTTCAATTCAGGCAAAATTTATAGCTCCTGAATTTGATTTTTCTGAGATGGATCCGGGGAAAATTGTCAGAGATGGTAAACTTGTTGATGATGATGGCGTTGCGGAGGACGAAGATGAGAATACTTAGTTTTGTTTTGAAATGAACTGTTGTTTCTGTGACATTTTTAGATTGGTGTTTTGTTTAGGATTTTGTATGTTGAAACATTTGCATTATGGATTTGTTTGCCTTTTTAGGCAAAAAATGGCGTTGTATTTTGAGATGGATTAAGTTATAATCCTTGTTTTGGTAATTTGCGCTTTGTAAGTTATATTCCTCTGATGTATGGAATACAATGGTAGATTTATTGATAGGGACATCTTGATAAGATGTCGAATGGTTTGCCGAGTTATAAGTATTGTTTGATGAAAATGCTTGTGTTTTGAAAAGCTTTTTCGAATTGCTAACTCGGTTAATGATTGACAAATAATATAGGAGTGTGATGAGCGGATATTTTATACGCTTTTTGGGGGTAATTTCATGTAGATTTTAGTATGTTTTAATTAGTTTTTAATAGAATTTTATTAGTTTTTAAGCAAAAATCATATTTCTGGACTTTACTATGAGTGTGTGTATTTTTCTGTGATTTCAGGTATTTTCTGGCTAAAATTGAGGAAGCTGAGCAAAAATCTGACTTAGGCTGAAAAAGGACTGCTGATGCTGTTGGATCCTGACCTCCCTGCACTCGAAATGGATTTTCTGGAGCTACAGGAGCCCAATTGGCGCGCTCTCAACGGCGTTGGAAAGTAGACATCCAGGGCTTTCCAGCAATATATAATAGTCCATACTTTGCGCGAAGATAGATGACGTAACTTGGCGTTGAACGCCAAGTACATGCTGTTGTCTGGAGTTAAACGCCAGAAACACGTCATGATCCGGAGTTGAACGCCCAAAACACGTCATAACTTGGAGTTTAACTCCAAGAAAAGCCTCTACTCGTGGATAGCTTTAGTCTCGGCCCCAGCACACACCAAGTGGGCCCCAGAAGTGGATTTCTGCACCAATTATTTTAGTTTACTCATATTCTGTAAACCTAGGTTACTAGTTTACTATTTAAACAACTTTTAGAGAATTATTCTGTACCTCATGACATTTTCAGATCTGAATTACATACTTTTTGACGACATGAGTCTCTAAACTCCATTGTTGGGGGTGAGGAGCTCTGCAGCGTCTCGATGAATTAATACAATTCCTTTATTTTCCATTCAAACACGCTTGTTCTTATCTAAGATGTTCATTCGCGCTTAATTATGGAGAAGGTGATGAACCGTGACACTCATCACCTTCCTCAGTCCATGAACGTGTGTCTGACAACCACCTCCGTTCTACATCAGATTGAATGAGTATCTCTTAGATTCCTTAATCAGAATCTTCGTGGTATAAGCCGGATTGATGGCGGCATTCATGAGAATCCGGAAAGTCTAACCCTTGTCTGTGGTATTCCGAGTAGGATTCTGGGATTGAATGACTGTGACGAGCTTCAAACTCCTGAAGGCTGGGCGTTAGTGACAAGCGCAAAAGAATCAATGGATTCTATTCCAACCTGATTGAGAACCGACAGATGATTAGCCGTGCTGTGACAGAGCATAGGAACGTTTTCACTGAGAGGATGGGAAGTAGCCATTGACAACGGTGACACCCTACATAGAACTTGCCATAGAAGGGATTTTGCGTGTGGAAAAGGATTTCAAGGAAGAGTTGAAGTTCAGAGGATAAAGCATCTCCAAAACTCCAACATATTTCCCATTACTGAACAACAAGTAACGTTTTGATTCTCTTTTATTTTTCTAATAATTTTAAACACTTTGACTTCTTACAATTAAATCCAAATAATCTTACTGGCCTCTTGACTAAGATTAATAAAATAAATATAGCTTGCTTCAAACCAATAATCTCCGTGGGATCGACCCTTACTCACGTAAGGTATTACTTGGACGACCCAGTGCACTTGCTGGTTAGTGGTACGAGATCATAAGAAATTTTGATTTTGATATTGAGATTAAGATTTCGTGCACCAGAGTGAATATCTGGAAAGTATCTGGTTTGATTGATGAACCTTTATTTACAAAGGTGCAGGTAGGCTAGCCTCATTAAAACCTCTCCAAGCAAAACCCTTTGTTTGGGAAAAATCTTGGTAGTAGGAAAAAGAGTACTAGCCTGGCCATGACTTTTAACTATAGAATTTCTTTAAAGAAGAAACGCTCCAGGTATTAGGTAAGCTAGTACCATCCATAGATTCCAATGTGTATGCCCCTTTGCCGAGGACCTTGGCTATTCGGTAGGGGCCGTCCCAATTTGTGGCGAGCTTTCCGTGGTTTGGAGGTTTCCGAGCTGTTTCTGTTTTCCGGAGGACTAAGTCGCCTTGTTCAAATGATCTGTTTCTGACGAGCTTATTATGTCGCCGAGTGACGATTGGATTTTTGATGGTTTAGAATTCACAAATGAATTCTCGTTGCAAGTATAGTTTCTAAACCAACAATAATCCTTTCATACAAAAGATTGTTTGTCACAAGTAACAAACCCCTAAATTTATAAACCGAAGTATTGGACCTCGGGTCGTTCTCCCTAGGAATTGTAATGAAGTGTCTTGTTATTGGTTGTGAATTATATTTGGGGTTTTTAAGCTTTTGGACAAGAAATATAAATGGCAAAGAAAATAAACTAACAACTAACAAAGCTCTTGGCAAGATATGAAAACTAGAAGTCCTATCCTAGTTATCCTTCTCAATTGTGATGAGAATTGTTCATTGCTACCACTTAGTTAACCATTACTAAAGAAAGGAAAGTCAAGTGGATGAATTGACTTGAGCCACAAGTCCTAGCCAACTCCCAAGGAAAGATTAGCTTTAGTGCACTCCAAACCAATTAGCAATCTCTCCAATTATCAATCAACAAAGGAATTAGATAACTCAAGAGTCACTGATTACTCTACCTAGGCCAAGAGGAACAAAATCTACACTATATCTAGAAGAGACATTTTAACAAACACATAGAGTGCAATAAAAGTAAACAACATAAATTGCTAGAATTAAAGAGAGATCTAACTACAAAGGCAAGAGATTAATAATGGAAAAGCAAAGAGGAACAATTATTATGAATTACCTCTTATTGAATTGAAAGAATGTAGAGGGAACAATACTAGATCTACAACAAAATGTAAGAACAACATAAAGGAAATTACAACAAAAGAGTAGAAGAAGATGAATCTAACAACAAGGAATTGAGATGTAGAAGTAGAAGAAAGCAAAGATTAAAACCTAGATCTAAGAACTAATCCTAATCCTAATCCTAATTCTAGAGAGAAGTGAGAGCTTCTCTCTCTAGAAACTAACTCTAACTACTAAACTAAACTAATGGTAACTAACTTGTAAAGTATGAAAAGTATAAGTATCCAAAGTATCCTGATTCCCCTTCAATCCTTGGCTTAAATAGTATCAGAAATGAGTTGGATTGGGCCCACAAGGCTTCTAAAATCGCTGGCCACATGTTGCTTTAAGTGAACTAGGTGGCAGCAACGGCACGTGCGTGTACTTTGCGCGTGCGCGCCACCATACGTGTAGCAACTATGGCAAATCTTATATCGTTTCGAAGCCCCGGATGTTAGCTTTCTAACCCAACTGAAACCGCATCATTTGGACCTTTGTAGCTCAAGTTATGGTCGTTTAAGTGCGAAGATGTCGGCTTGACAGCTTTCCGGTTCTTTCATTTCTTCATGAGTTCTCCAACTTTTCATGCTTCTTTCTTCATTCCCTTGATCCAATCCTTGCCTTCTAAATCTGAAATCACTTAGCAAACATATCAAGGCATCTAATGGAATCAAGGAGAATTAAATTTAGCTATTTTAAGACCTAAAAAGCATGTTTTCACTCTTAAGCACAATTAAAGGAGAATATACAAAACCATGCTATTTCATTGAATAAATGTGGGTAAAAGGTGATAAAATCCCCTAAATTCAATACAAGATAAACCGTCGAATTGGGGTTTGTCAACCTCCCCACACTTAAACCAAGCATGTCCTCATGCTTAAGCCAAGAGAAAGCAAAGGGATCAACATTTATTCAATGAAAACTAACTAAATGCAATCTACCTCTATGCAACTATCTACATGAATGCAATTGCTTGGTCAAAATAAATTAATTCCCAAGAAGCATATATAAGCACATGGGCAAAAGGTATTAACAACCATGCCAAACCACAATTGAATTGAGCTATTAAATATTTTTACAAACTTGCATGAAAGGAGATGATCATTGGTGGAGACATGTAATTGAGCATCAAACCCTCACCGGATGTATTTGCACTCTATTCGCTCAAGTGTTTAGGGTTGATTCACTCAATTCTTCCCTAATCATGCTTTCTAAGATTTTTTTTTCTTTTAACAATTGACATATATTTCATGCATGCATACAAGTATCATGAGGTCTTTTCATAGGTTGTAATGGGGTTAGGGTCAAGGTAGGATGCATATATGGTTAAGTGAGCTTGAAATTTGAATCTTTGATAAGCTTAAGCTTCCCACCTAACCTATGACATCCTATACAATTAAATTCCAACCTAACTACCCATTTTTCACTTTTTCACATACTCATGCATTTTCTTTTTCATTTCTCAACACTTATGCATTGATCTTATTGAGCTTCGCTTTGGGGCATTTTTGTCCCCTTTTTATTTCTTTCTTTTTTTCTTCTTCTTTTTTTTTTCTATATTTTTTTCCATATTATTTTTCTTTTCTTTTTTTTCTTTTCTTTTTCTTTTGTTTTATTTTTCTTTCTTCCTATATACAAGAGCATCAATGCATAAGGTTTTACAATTGATCAATACATGAGCATGTACCCAATTTCTAATAATTTCAATAAAAATACAAAACTACCCTTTTATTCACCCAATGTCCCAAGGTTCCCACACTTGAATGATACTCACACACTCTAGCCTAAGCTAATCAAAGATCCAAATAAGGACATTTATTATTTTTCGCTTTAAGGCTTGTAATGAGCTAAAATTAAGAACAAGTGGGTTAATCGTAGGCTCAAATTGGCTAACAAAGGAATATAAAAGGTTGGCTATTTGGATAAGTGAGTTGAATGAAATGATGGCCTCAATCATATAAATGCATGAATACACAAAATAATGGACATAAAGAATCAAACAAATCAAAGATTACAATCATAAAAAGAGAATAATGCACACAAGAAGGAAAATAAGTGGTTATAAGATGTAACCACACCATTAGGCTCAAATCTCACTTGCTTGTGTTCTTAGCTCAAAAATATGATCCACAATATATATATTTCAAGCAAGTTCTATGAAAAGTTTTCACTCAAATCAATTAAGGTGCCCTATAGATAGAAATCTTGAAAATTTCATTATTTTGACTAGCTTATTGTGTATACATATGCAAAAATTAAGAGAATGCAAGTAAAAATCCTAAAATCCTAGAATGAAATGCAAAAGTGTTGGGATTAGAAACTTGTCACCCAAAATCGTCGAACGGTCGGACGACCTCCCCACACTTAAAAGTTTGCACCGTCCTCGGTGCACTCAAAGATGAGCAAGGGGGTACGACGACTCTCCGGATTGCTACATGTTCTTAGTCTTGCTTCCGTTATTGCTTGTGGTGCATTCATCATGAAAAACAAAAATATAACACCATAAGGTAGGGTAATACAAAAGCAAGGAAGCATAATTGTTGGAATGAGGTAAATCACTAGAATTGAGTGAGTGAATTAGTGTGACATTAATGACAAATAAGTGTGTGAATTCTAAATTGCGCGGTTTAGAACACACATTAGCATAAAAGTTATGTCACAAAAGAAGCATGCACTTTACTCATTCTACTATGCTTGAGATGCTTTAAGTGAACTTGTAAGGTAAAACAAGCATTAAAGAAGCATGAAAGCATTCAAGCCAAACACATATGGATGCATATAATCATAAAATACAATGCATTAAGGTAAATGCATAACATCATCCATCAAGAGGTTGCCTAATCACAAAATAAGGCTCAAATCACATGGTGGCCAAATCATGTAATTCAAGAAGAGTTACAAGCTCGAAGGCAATTCTCATCACTTGGTATTTTTCAAAAGATAAGCATGAAAAACTCAAGACCAAGTAGCAAAATATAACCTCAATCATAGGATCCAACAAAGATTATCTAAAAACATTAATGCTAAATTAGCATTTAGGCAATAAGGGGGAAGCAATGCATAGTAAACAAAGTCAATAATCCAACACTTATGATGAAAAGAGAGAGAATAAAATGAAAACTAAACTAAAACTAACTAACAAACTAACCGACTAACTAATTAACTAACTAAAATAAATGGTTATCAATGGTGTTTGGAAGTGTTGGATGAGGGGTAGGAGGAGGGAAAAAGAAAGGAGAAGGAAAGAAATAGAAAGAGGAGAAGAAAAGAAATGTGGTGAAAGAAGGAAATCCACGCGTACGCGCGCATGCCGCGCGCGCGCGGATGGTTTATTTCGAGAGTGGCGCGTACGCGTCATGTGCGCATGCGCGCAAGTGGGGTTGTGCCAAAGGCACAACGTTGGCGTGGCGTAGGCATAACTCTCTGGAAAATGTATAGAATGTGGAACTTCTCAATCCACGCGTACGCACGCATGGCGCGCGTGCGTGGATGGTCCAAAATGCATGATGTGCGCGTACGCGTGAAGTGCGCGTACGCGTGGATGGTGCTCTGTTTTTCAAAAAAAAATTTTTTTTTTTTGCTATGTTTTTGCACCAATCCAAGCATTCTAAACCTCCAAGCATCTACCAAAATACCATAAAAACTTATTTGACATGATAAAATACTAATTAAACTCAACCAACTAATCTAAACATGAAATTAAACTAGTTCTACCAATATGTACAAAAAAAGAAAATGAAAGGATTTTACCATGGTGGGTTGTCTCCCACCTAGCACTTTTGTTTATTGTCCTTAAGTTGGACTTATGGGGAGCTTCTCTCAAGGTGGCTTGTGCTTGTACTCATCTTGGAACTTCCACCAATGCTTGGACTTCCAATAAGCTCCATCATTCAAGATTAATATCTCCAAGCTTTAATGGAGTTCTTCACAAACCATGGGCTCCCAATGTTGATCCTCATGTGTTCCCGGATCCCATATTTTGTCTTCACACCCATCTCCAAGTTGATTATCATTAATCCATGTGGGTGGTGAGCAAGGTGAATTCTCAACAAAGTGACCAAACATCCTTCTAGACCCAAGCAATCTAGTTCTACACCAACTCTTACAATTAAGCTTTGAGTATGCAACCATGATGAACCTAGAATGATATTTCAAACCACTAACCATTTCCTTTTTACTCTTAAAGCCACAAATATATCTTAGTTGACCATCCGTCTCAAGCAAACCATATTCAAGGGGAATAATAAAGCTTGAGCATAAGGAATTTACCCACTTGAATGAGAGAGTGGATGGTGGTGGCTTGGGGAGAGGTATTTCCAATGTGCTAGTAAACTCCACTCCCTTGTTTGCTTCTTTGTCAATCTCCACCTCTTCATAAACTTCTTCATTTTCAATCCTTTGTTCATCATATTCATCTAGCTCTTCTCCATCACTCAAGTCATAAATGGGAGGTTGAGAGAAATCTACCTCCATATCACTTTCAAATTCATTGGGAGAAGGTTCTTTAAATTCAAAGGATTCTTCACCAAGAAGATTGGATGCATGATCTTCATCACCAAGGAAACTCAATTTTTGCTTCATTCCTTCCAAGTCTTCATTCAAAAATTGTTTTGGAGATTGTGCACTTTCCTCCTCAACATCAAATTCAATCTTCTTGGAGGGTTTTCTTCAATTCTAAGTTCCCAAGGGGGTTCCGCATCTCCTAAGTCTTCAACCACTTCTTCCTCTTCTTCAATGACCATAGGTTCCTCCAATTGTTCTAACACAAAGTAGCATTCCTCATTCTCCACCGGAGTTTCCAATCTCTCCTTCATGCTATGCTTTTTAATTGATTCTCCACATGTAACCATGGGAGTGCCTTGAGTACTCAAATATTGGGAGACTAAATTGCTTACTACCTTGGTCAAAGTAGCCATAAATTCTAGTGTCTCCCTTTGCATTTCTCCTTGCCCTTGAATTATAAGGCTAAGGATTTCATCCATTGAAGATTGGAGTGGATAAGAGGGTTCATTGTCTTGGAGGAAGGGTTCATTATAGGAAGGTGGTTCTTCTTGGTAAGGTGGTGGTGTGTATTGAGGTGGTTCTTGGGAGTAGTAATCTTGGAATTGTGGTTCCATGTATGGCTCATATGGTTCAAAAGGTGGTTGGTGTAGTGGATATGAATCATGGTCATATGGAGGTGTTTGGTGAAAATAGGCTTGAGAGTGTGGTTGAGATTCATGTTGAGGATATGACTCATAGGCATATGGTGGTGGTTCTTGAAAGTCACAAGGAGATTCACCATAGCCATTGGATTGGTATGCATCATAGAATGGCTCTTCTTCATAGTGCATTGGTGGAGGTTGTTGCCATGAGGATTGATCATAAGCATATGGCTCCTCCCACCTTTGATTATCCCATCCTTGATACATTTCTTCATTGTAATCTCCACTTCCTACAACATAGTTGTAACTACACTCATAGCCAATATGAGAATTCATAGTGGAAAGAAAAAACAAAAATCAAAAGATAATAGAAAACAAGAGAAATAAAATTCTACAACTAGCAAATAAAGCAAAGAGCAAGATATTTACACTATTCACATATGTACAATAACCAATAACATCACACCATTGCAATTCCCCGGCAACGGCGCCATTTTGACGATTGGATTTTTGATGGTTTAGAATTCACAAATGAATTCTCGTTGCAAGTATAGTTTCTAAACCAACAATAATCCTTTCATACAAAAGATTGTTTGTCACAAGTAACAAACCCCTAAATTTATAAACCGAAGTATTGGACCTTGGGTCGTTCTCCCTAGGAATTGTAATGAAGTGTCTTGTTATTGGTTGTGAATTATATTTGGGGTTTTTAAGCTTTTGGACAAGAAATATAAATGGCAAAGAAAATAAACTAACAACTAACAAAGCTCTTGGCAAGATATGAAAACTAGAAGTCCTATCCTAGTTATCCTTCTCAATTGTGATGAGAATTGTTCATTGCTACCACTTAGTTAACCATTACTAAAGAAAGGAAAGTCAAGTGGATGAATTGACTTGAGCCACAAGTCCTAGCCAACTCCCAAGGAAAGACTAGCTTTAGTGCACTCCAAACCAATTAGCAATCTCTCCAATTATCAATCAACAAAGGAATTAGATAACTCAAGAGTCACTGATTACTCTACCTAGGCCAAGAGGAACAAAATCTACACTATATCTAGAAGAGACATTTTAACAAACACATAGAGTGCAATAAAAGTAAACAACATAAATTGCTAGAATTAAAGAGAGATCTAACTACAAAGGCAAGAGATTAATAATGGAAAAGCAAAGAGGAACAATTATTATGAATTACCTCTTATTGAATTGAAAGAATGTAGAGGGAACAATACTAGATCTACAACAAAATGTAAGAACAACATAAAGGAAATTACAACAAAAGAGTAGAAGAAGATGAATCTAACAACAAGGAATTGAGATATAGAAGTAGAAGAAAGCAAAGATTAAAACCTAGATCTAAGAACTAATCCTAATCCTAATCCTAATTCTAGAGAGAAGTGAGAGCTTCTCTCTCTAGAAACTAACTCTAACTACTAAACTAAACTAATGGTAACTAACTTGTAAAGTATGAAAAGTATAAGTATCCAAAGTATCCTGATTCCCCTTCAATCCTTGGCTTAAATAGTATCAGAAATGAGTTGGATTGGGCCCACAAGGCTTCTAAAATCGCTGGCCACATGTTGCTTTAAGTGAACTAGGTGGCAGCAACGGCGCGTGCGCGTACTTTGCGCGTGCGCGCCACCATACGTGTAGCAACTATGGCAAATCTTATATCGTTTCGAAGCCCCGGATGTTAGCTTTCTAACCCAACTGGAACCGCATCATTTGGACCTTTGTAGCTCAAGTTATGGTCGTTTAAGTGCGAAGAGGTCGGCTTGACAGCTTTCCGGTTCTTTCATTTCTTCATGAGTTCTCCAACTTTTCATGCTTCTTTCTTCATTCCCTTGATCCAATCCTTGCCTTCTAAATCTGAAATCACTTAGCAAACATATCAAGGCATCTAATGGAATCAAGGAGAATTAAATTTAGCTATTTTAAGACCTAAAAAGCATGTTTTCACTCTTAAGCACAATTAAAGGAGAATATACAAAACCATGCTATTTCATTGAATAAATGTGGGTAAAAGGTGATAAAATCCCCTAAATTCAATACAAGATAAACCGTCGAATTGGGGTTTGTCAACCTCCCCACACTTAAACCAAGCATGTCCTCATGCTTAAGCCAAGAGAAAGCAAATGGATCAACATTTATTCAATGAAAACTAACTAAATGCAATCTACCTATATGCAACTATCTACATGAATGCAATTACTTGGTCAAAATAAATTAATTCCCAAGAAGCATATATAAGCACATGGGCAAAAGGTATTAACAACCATGCCAAACCACAATTGAATTGAGCTATTAAATATTTTTACAAACTTGCATGAAAGGAGATGATCATTGGTGGAGACATGTAATTGAGCATCAAACCCTCATCGGATGTATTTGCACTCTATTCGCTCAAGTGTTTAGGGTTGATTCACTCAATTCTTCCCTAATCATGCTTTCTAAGATTTTTTTTTCTTTTAACAATTGACATATATTTCATGCATGCATACAAGTATCATGAGGTCTTTTCATAGGTTGTAATGGGGTTAGGGTCAAGGTAGGATGCATATATGGTTAAGTGAGCTTGAAATTTGAATCTTTGATAAGCTTAAGCTTCCCACCTAACCTATGACATCCTATACAATTAAATTCCAACCTAACTACCCATTTTTCACTTTTTCACATACTCATGCATTTTCTTTTTCATTTCTCAACACTTATGCATTGATCTTATTGAGCTTCGCTTTGGGGCATTTTTGTCCCCTTTTTATTTCTTTCTTTTTTTCTTCTTCTTTTTTTTTCTATATTTTTTTCCATATTATTTTTCTTTTCTTTTTTTTCTTTTCTTTTTCTTTTGTTTTATTTTTCTTTCTTCCTATATACAAGAGCATCAATGCATAAGGTTTTACAATTGATCAATACATGAGCATGTACCCAATTTCTAATAATTTCAATAAAAATACAAAACTACCCTTTTATTCACCCAATGTCCCAAGGTTCCCACACTTGAATGATACTCACACACTCTAGCCTAAGCTAATCAAAGATCCAAATAAGGACATTTATTATTTTTCGCTTTAAGGCTTGTAATGAGCTAAAATTAAGAACAAGTGGGTTAATCGTAGGCTCAAATTGGCTAACAAAGGAATATAAAAGGTTGGCTATTTGGATAAGTGAGTTGAATGAAATGATGGCCTCAATCATATAAATGCATGAATACACAAAATAATGGACATAAAGAATCAAACAAATCAAAGATTACAATCATAAAAAGAGAATAATGCACACAAGAAGGAAAATAAGTGGTTATAAGATGTAACCACACCATTAGGCTCAAATCTCACTTGCTTGTGTTCTTAGCTCAAAAATATGATCCACAATATATATTTCAAGCAAGTTCTATGAAAAGTTTTCACTCAAATCAATTAAGGTGCCCTATAGATAGAAATCTTGAAAATTTCATTATTTTGACTAGCTTATTGTGTATACATATGCAAAAATTAAGAGAATGCAAGTAAAAATCCTAAAATCCTAGAATGAAATGCAAAAGTGTTGGGATTAGAAACTTGTCACCCAAAATCATCGAACGGTCGGACGACCTCCCCACACTTAAAAGTTTGCACCGTCCTCGGTGCACTCAAAGATGAGCAAGGGGGTACGACGACTCTCCGGATTGCTACGTGTTCTTAGTCTTGCTTCCGTTATTGCTTGTGGTGCATTCATCATGAAAAACAAAAATATAACACCATAAGGTAGGGTAATACAAAAGCAAGGAAGCATAATTGTTGGAATGAGGTAAATCACTAGAATTGAGTGAGTGAATTAGTGTGACATTAATGACAAATAAGTGTGTGAATTCTAAATTGCGCGGTTTAGAACACACATTAGCATAAAAGTTATGTCACAAAAGAAGCATGCACTTTACTCATTCTACTATGCTTGAGATGCTTTAAGTGAACTTGTAAGGTAAAACAAGCATTAAAGAAGCATGAAAGCATTCAAGCCAAACACATATGGATGCATATAATCATAAAATACAATGCATTAAGGTAAATGCATAACATCATCCATCAAGAGGTTGCCTAATCACAAAATAAGGCTCAAATCACATGGTGGCCAAATCATGTAATTCAAGAAGAGTTACAAGCTCGAAGGCAATTCTCATCACTTGGGATTTTTCAAAAGATAAGCATGAAAAACTCAAGACCAAGTAGCAAAATATAACCTCAATCATAGGATCCAACAAAGATTATCTAAAAACATTAATGCTAAATTAGCATTTAGGCAATAAGGGGGAAGCAATGCATAGTAAACAAAGTCAATAATCCAACACTTATGATGAAAAGAGAGAGAATAAAATGAAAACTAAACTAAAACTAACTAACAAACTAACCGACTAACTAATTAACTAACTAAAATAAATGGTTATCAATGGTGTTTGGAAGTGTTGGATGAGGGGTAGGAGGAGGGAAAAAGAAAGGATAAGGAAAGAAATAGAAAGAGGAGAAGAAAAGAAATGTGGTGAAAGAAGGAAATCCACGCGTACGCGCGCATGCCCCGCGCGCGCGGATGGTTTATTTCGAGAGTGGCGCGTACGCGTCATGTGCGCATGCGCGCAAGTGGGGTTGTGCCAAAGGCACAACGTTGGCGTGGCGTAGGCATAACTCTCTGGAAAATGTATAGAATGTGGAACTTCTCAATCCACGCGTACGCACGCATGGCGCGCGTGCGTGGATGGTCCAAAATGCATGATGTGCGCGTACGCGTGAAGTGCGCGTACGCGTGGATGGTGCTCTGTTTTTCAAAAAAAAATTTTTTTTTTTGCTATGTTTTTGCACCAATCCAAGCATTCTAAACCTCCAAGCATCTACCAAAATACCATAAAAACTTATTTGACATGATAAAATACTAATTAAACTCAACCAACTAATCTAAACATGAAATTAAACTAGTTCTACCAATATGTACAAAAAAAGAAAATGAAAGGATTTTACCATGGTGGGTTGTCTCCCACCTAGCACTTTTGTTTATTGTCCTTAAGTTGGACTTATGGGGAGCTTCTCTCAAGGTGGCTTGTGCTTGTACTCATCTTGGAACTTCCACCAATGCTTGGACTTCCAATAAGCTCCATCATTCAAGATTAATATCTCCAAGCTTTGATGGAGTTCTTCACAAACCATGGGCTCCCAATGTTGATCCTCATGTGTTCCCGGATCCCATATTTTGTCTTCACACCCATCTCCAAGTTGATTATCATTAATCCATGTGGGTGGTGAGCAAGGTGAATTCTCAACAAAGTGACCAAACATCCTTCTAGACCCAAGCAATCTAGTTCTACACCAACTCTTACAATTAAGCTTTGAGTATGCAACCATGATGAACCTAGAATGATATTTCAAACCACTAACCATTTCCTTTTTACTCTTAAAGCCACAAATATATCTTAGTTGACCATCCGTCTCAAGCAAACCATATTCAAGGGGAATAATAAAGCTTGAGCATAAGGAATTTACCCACTTGAATGAGAGAGTGGATGGTGGTGGCTTGGGGAGAGGTATTTCCAATGTGCTAGTAAACTCCACTCCCTTGTTTGCTTCTTTGTCAATCTCCACCTCTTCATAAACTTCTTCATTTTCAATCCTTTGTTCATCATATTCATCTAGCTCTTCTCCATCACTCAAGTCATAAATGGGAGGTTGAGAGAAATCTACCTCCATATCACTTTCAAATTCATTGGGAGAAGGTTCTTCAAATTCAAAGGATTCTTCACCAAGAAGATTGGATGCATGATCTTCATTACCAAGGAAACTCAATTTTTGCTTCATTCCTTCCAAGTCTTCATTCAAAAATTGTTTTGGAGATTGTGCACTTTCCTCCTCAACATCAAATTCAATCTTCTTGGAGGGGTTTTCTTCAATTCTAAGTTCCCAAGGGGGTTCCGCATCTCCTAAGTCTTCAACCACTTCTTCCTCTTCTTCAATGACCATAGGTTCCTCCAATTGTTCTAACACAAAGTAGCATTCCTCATTCTCCACCGGAGTTTCCAATCTCTCCTTCATGCTATGCTTTTTAATTGATTCTCCACATGTAACCATGGGAGTGCCTTGAGTACTCAAATATTGGGAGACTAAATTGCTTACTACCTTGGTCAAAGTAGCCATAAATTCTAGTGTCTCCCTTTGCATTTCTCCTTGCCCTTGAATTATAAGGCTAAGGATTTCATCCATTGAAGATTGGAGTGGATAAGAGGGTTCATTGTCTTGGAGGAAGGGTTCATTATAGGAAGGTGGTTCTTCTTGGTAAGGTGGTGGTGTGTATTGAGGTGGTTCTTGGGAGTAGTAATCTTGGAATTGTGGTTCCATGTATGGCTCATATGGTTCAAAAGGTGGTTGGTGTAGTGGATATGAATCATGGTCATATGGAGGTATTTGGTGAAAATAGGCTTGAGAGTGTGGTTGAGATTCATGTTGAGGATATGACTCATAGGCATATGGTGGTGGTTCTTGAAAGTCACAAGGAGATTCACCATAGCCATTGGATTGGTATGCATCATAGAATGGCTCTTCTTCATAGTGCATTGGTGGAGGTTGTTGCCATGAGGATTGATCATAAGCATATGGCTCCTCCCACCTTTGATTATCCCATCCTTGATACATTTCTTCATTGTAATCTCCACTTCCTACAACATAGTTGTAACTACACTCATAGCCAATATGAGAATTCATAGTGGAAAGAAAAAACAAAAATCAAAAGATAATAGAAAACAAGAGAAATAAAATTCTACAACTAGCAAATAAAGCAAAGAGCAAGATATTTACACTATTCACATATGTACAATAACCAATAACATCACACCATTGCAATTCCCCGGCAACGGCGCCATTTTGACGATTGGATTTTTGATGGTTTAGAATTCACAAATGAATTCTCGTTGCAAGTATAGTTTCTAAACCAACAATAATCCTTTCATACAAAAGATTGTTTGTCACAAGTAACAAACCCCTAAATTTATAAACCGAAGTATTGGACCTCGGGTCGTTCTCCCTAGGAATTGTAATGAAGTGTCTTGTTATTGGTTGTGAATTATATTTGGGGTTTTTAAGCTTTTGGACAAGAAATATAAATGGCAAAGAAAATAAACTAACAACTAACAAAGCTCTTGGCAAGATATGAAAACTAGAAGTCCTATCCTAGTTATCCTTCTCAATTGTGATGAGAATTGTTCATTGCTACCACTTAGTTAACCATTACTAAAGAAAGGAAAGTCAAGTGGATGAATTGACTTGAGCCACAAGTCCTAGCCAACTCCCAAGGAAAGACTAGCTTTAGTGCACTCCAAACCAATTAGCAATCTCTCCAATTATCAATCAACAAAGGAATTAGATAACTCAAGAGTCACTGATTACTCTACCTAGGCCAAGAGGAACAAAATCTACACTATATCTAGAAGAGACATTTTAACAAACACATAGAGTGCAATAAAAGTAAACAACATAAATTGCTAGAATTAAAGAGAGATCTAACTACAAAGGCAAGAGATTAATAATGGAAAAGCAAAGAGGAACAATTATTATGAATTACCTCTTATTGAATTGAAAGAATGTAGAGGGAACAATACTAGATCTACAACAAAATGTAAGAACAACATAAAGGAAATTACAACAAAAGAGTAGAAGAAGATGAATCTAACAACAAGGAATTGAGATGTAGAAGTAGAAGAAAGCAAAGATTAAAACCTAGATCTAAGAACTAATCCTAATCCTAATCCTAATTCTAGAGAGAAGTGAGAGCTTCTCTCTCTAGAAACTAACTCTAACTACTAAACTAAACTAATGGTAACTAACTTGTAAAGTATGAAAAGTATAAGTATCCAAAGTATCCTGATTCCCCTTCAATCTTTGGCTTAAATAGTATCAGAAATGAGTTGGATTGGGCCCACAAGGCTTCTAAAATCGCTGGCCACATGTTGCTTTAAGTGAACTAGGTGGCAGCAACGGCGCGTGCGCGTACTTTGCGCGTGCGCGCCACCATACGTGTAGCAACTATCGCAAATCTTATATCGTTTCGAAGCCCCGGATGTTAGCTTTCTAACCCAACTGGAACCGCATCATTTGGACCTTTGTAGCTCAAGTTATGGTCGTTTAAGTGCGAAGAGGTCGGCTTGACAGCTTTCCGGTTCTTTCATTTCTTCATGAGTTCTCCAACTTTTCATGCTTCTTTCTTCATTCCCTTGATCCAATCCTTGCCTTCTAAATCTGAAATCACTTAGCAAACATATCAAGGCATCTAATGGAATCAAGGAGAATTAAATTTAGCTATTTTAAGACCTAAAAAGCATGTTTTCACTCTTAAGCACAATTAAAGGAGAATATACAAAACCATGCTATTTCATTGAATAAATGTGGGTAAAAGGTGATAAAATCCCCTAAATTCAATACAAGATAAACCGTCGAATTGGGGTTTGTCACCGAGCTATGGCTTGCTGTGCCGCAAGGAGTCGAATACTTGTCATGTTTCTGACTTCTTCGATGATGTCTAACTCGGCTCGCCGAGCTTCTTTGTGATCGTCGATCCGTGTACGGACCGAGCTTTGTGAAATTTCTAAAGGGATCATTGTTTCAGATCCATAGACGAGCCGAAATGGTGTTTCCTTCGTTGATGATTGTGGCGTAGTGTTATACCCCAAGAGGACTTCTAGTATGAGTTCGGCCCAAAGGCATTTGGCGTCATCCAACTTCTTTTTTAAAGCGTGTAATATGACCTTGTTTGCTGCTTGACGATCGGATTTCCTATCGGTAAAGAAATAAAAAAATATGATCGCGTTGTAAGTATAGTTTCTAAACCAACAGAAAATCCTTTCGTACAAAAGTTTTGGTCGTCACAAGTAACAAACCCAACAAAATTTATAAACCGAAGTATTCAAACCTCGGGTCGTCTTCTCAAGGAATTGCAGGGAAGTATGATTTATTATTGGTTATGGAAAATAGTATTTTGGGTTTTAAAAAGGTTTGAACAAGAGAAATAAATTACAAGAATTAATAAATTAATAACTAATAAAACTCTTGGCAAGGTATGAAAATTGGAATTCCTATCCTAGTTATCCTTATCAAGTGTGAAGAGAATTGGGTTTTAATCCCACTTAGTTATCTCTTATTAATTAAAGAAAAGTCAAGTGGACTAATTAAATTGATCCTCAAGTCCTAGTCGACTTTTAGAGCGATCCAAATCAGTTAGCAATTGCCAATTTTAACCACTGCTGAGTTTGATAACTCAAGTGTTACCAATTAATTAACCAAAGCCAAAAGGGAAGAAAATCTACTCGAATGAAAATAATTTGGATAAAGCGAAAGCATCAATAACATAAATTAAAGAAAGCAATCATAAGTCTGAAATACCTCAAATTGTATTAAATAGAAAATCAATCTAAACATAAAGAGTTCATAAACTAAATCGAGAAAATAAATAAAAGGAACATTGAACCTGTGATTGAAGAAGATGAAATCCTAATCCTAATCCTAATCCTAAGAGAGAGGAGAGAACCTCTCTCTCTAAAAACTACATCTAAGAACTAAAACTATGAATATTGAATGCATGCCTATGAATGAATGGATTCCCCCACTTTAGAGCCTCTAATCTATATTTTCTGGGACTGGATTTGGACCAAAAAGGATCCAGAAATCGCTGGGACGATTTCTGCAATTTTATGCACGTGAGGTCCGTCACGCGTTCGGGTCCTTTGGAGTTTTGCTCTTCCGCGCGCCCGCGTCAGTCACGCATTCGCGTCAATTGCGTTCTACTCAAGGCATGCATCCGCATCGTCCATGCGCTCGCGTCGATGCTTTTTACGCTAAGCACGCGTCCGCGTCGTCCACGCGTTCGCGTCGCTGCTTTACTTCAAAAACTTCATTTTGTGCGTTCTTTCCATTTTTTTATGTTTCCTTTATATCCTCTAAGCCATTCATGCCCTATAAAGCCTGAAAGTACTCAACACACAGATCACGGCATCGAATGGTAATAAAGAATAATTAAATTTAATATTTCTAAAGCATAGGAAACATGTTTTCACATATGTCATATCATAAGGAAGGAATTGTAAAATCATGCAAATTCATGTGAATAAGTGGGTGAAGAATTGATAAAATCATTCAATTGAGCACAAGATAAATAATAAAATAGTGGTTTATCAACCTCCTCACACTTAAACATTAGCATGTCCTCATGCTTAATTCAAGAGAAAAGAGAATGGAGGTAGAATGGTGGAATCCAATGCAATGCAATCTATCCTAAATGCAAACTACCTAAATGAGTCATGCAATCCTAGTTATTATTCACTTGTATATAAAGCTTACATGTAGTTAAATTAATTCATATCTTCAAGGAATCATATATGTAAAATTAAAGCCAAATCATATTAAAGCATAGTCACAATTGAGTTGAGTTAAGATAATTCACAACTTGCAAGACAATTAATAATTAGATATAGATATATGAGAATGATCTATTGAACCCTTACCGGATTTTGTGTTTACTCTCTAATCACTCAGTGTTTGGGGTTAATCACTCTCTTCTCTTCTAGTCATGCTTTCTAAAACTTTATTTTTCATCTAACCAATCGACAAATATGGAATATAGACATACAAAAATCATGAGGTCTTTTCTCAGGTTGTAATGGGGCTAAGGTAAGGGTAAGGATGTATATATAAGGCTAAGTGAGCTAACAAAGTGAATCCTTGATTAGCCTAAGATCTCACTTAACATACATACTTTATATAAATTCAAGGTTCTTTACCTAGCTACCCAGATTTTCCCACTTTTGTATTACATGCTCATGCACCACATTTAATTTTGATTTTTTTTGTCCCATGTGCATTGATTCTTTTTATTTTGCATTGGGAAAATTTTTGTATCCCCTTATTTGATTACTAAAAAAAAATTTTTTAATGCACATGGTAATTTAATTATTTACATGAGCATGCTTCCCAAATTTTTGAGATAACTTATTTAATTTAATTTCCTTATTTTCCTATCATCCCATGTTCTCATAAAATTTCTCATTCTTAAATTATACACAATATCTATCTTAAGCTAACCAAGGATTCAACTTGGGATTTTTATTTTGTTTTTCTGCTTAAGGCTAGTAATGTGGTTATAAAATAGAAGAAGGGGTAAAAAGGCTCAAGGGGGCTAACAAAGGTGATTGAAAGGGTAGGCTATTTGGGATAAGTGAGCAAAAACAAGTAATGGCCTCAATCATCTTTTGGTATATATCTATATTCTATATTGGACATATAGATTAAAACAAAGTAAGGATTGCAAGCATAGAAAAGAAGTGTGAAACATACAGGAATGAAATTTATGGTTTGATGTAACCATACAATAAAGCTTAAAACTCACAGGCTGTGTGTTCTCTAGCTCAGAAATCATATATCAGTTATGTATGTCATGCAAGTAGAAATCAAGAGTTTCCATTCAACTCAATATAAATATTAGGGTAGGGTGGCCCTTAAAATCTTAGTGCTCTTCCTTGATGAAATGTTGTTTAACTAACTAACATGTAATCTATCTATTGTATAATAGCCGTGGCTTATACAGCCACGCGTCAACCCCTCAATAACCAGAATAAAAAAATCGAAATGACCTCTAATCTAAACGTTTCATTCATCCCCTTATGGTCTCCCTCAATTGTCTAGGTTTCACCTCAAGGCGTGCTATCCTCTCTGTTACTTTTTTGAAACACTAAATTCCACCTTCCCCTTCGTTCTCTCATACATAGCCAACTCACTCCCCTGCTCCGGATAATCTTTGGCCATTCACGCTCTGTTTATCGCTTTCCCTGTGTCTCAAATCCTCATTTTCCTAAGGTATATGTCTCGCTCCCAAACGCCGTATCTTCAAAAGGATTGTTGTCAGCCGGTGAGATGCCGAAGATACTGAGAGACTGATATCTCTGTTGCAGGCTTTATGCGCTCACGAACATCAACAGGCTTGGTGAAGCATGCTGGGTCGAGGTCTTAACCACCGCTCCCCTCGTGTAGGCATTCTCTCGATTTCATGGTTTTTCTGGTACTGGATCTTTAATCTCTTTGATTTAGGGTTTCCTTTGTATTTTCGCTATTTTTGATTTGGGGTTTGGTAGGTGTTTTCTTTCTCTATGGTTTGAGATGGTCTGAAGTTTATTATCATCAATGTTATGTTTTTTTTCCTAGCAGCAGAGAAAGAAGAAGAACAACTCGAGCATGGCACAAACGCTAGCAATGCCCAAAGCTCCCTCGCTCGCCCTAATCTCAAACCCTATACCTCTTTCCAGAGCCATCTATTTCCCTGTTATCAACCCTCCCAAGGTAACTGATGAGCGGATAATTTATACGTTTTTTGGCATTATTTTTAGATAGTTTTTAGTATAATCTAGCTACTTTTAGGGATGTTTTCATTAGTTTTTATGCTAAATTCACATTTCTGGACTTTACTATGAGTTTGTGTATTTTTCTGTGATTTCAGGTAATTTCTGGCTGAAATTGAGGGACCTGAGCAAAACTCTGATAAGAAGGTTAACAAAGGACTGCTGATGTTGTTGGAATTTGACCTCCCTAAACTCGAAATGGATTTTCTAGAGCTATAGAACTTAAAATGGCGCGCTCTTAACGGCGTTGGAAAGTAGACATCCAGAGCTTTTCAGCAATATATAATAGTCTATACTTTATTCGTGATTAGACGACATAAACTGGCGCTCAATGCCAGTTCCATGCTGCATTCTGGAGTCAAATGCCATAAACACGTCACGAACCAGAGTTGAACGCCAAAAACACGTTACAACTTGGCGTTCAACTCCAAGATAAGCCTCAGCTCGTGTAAAGATCAAGCTCAACCCAAGCACACACCAAGTGGGCCCCGGAAGTGGATTTATGCATTAATTACTTACTTCTGTAAACCCTAGTAGCTAGTTTAGTATAAATAGAACTTTTTACCTTTGTATTAGACATCTCGTCTTTGGATTGTATTTTTCGATCTTTTGATCACGTTTGGGGGCTGGTCATTTGGCCATGCCTGAACCTTCATCACTTATGTATTTTCAACGGTGGAGTTTCTACACACCATAGATTAAGGGTGTGGAGCTCTGCTGTACCTCGAGTTTTAATGCAATTACTACTATTTTCTATTCAATTCGACTTATCCTTATTCTAAGATATTCGTTGCACTTCAACATGATGAATGTGATGATCCATGACACTCATCATCATTCTCACCTATGAACGCGTGACTGACAACCACTTCCGTTCTACCTTAGACCGGGCACATATCTCTTGGATTCCTTAATCAGAATCTTCGTGGTATAAGCTAGAATTGATGGCGGCATTCATGGGAATCCGGAAAGTCTAACCTTGTCTGTGGTATTCCGAGTAGGATTCTGGGATTGAATGACTGTGACGAGCTTCAAACTCGCGATTGTTGGGCGTGATGACAAACGCAAAAGAATCAAGGGATTCTATTCCAACATGATCGAGAACCGACAGATGATTAGCCGTGCTGTGACAGAGCATTTGGACCATTTTCACTGAGAGGATGGGATGTAGCCATTGACAACGGTGATACCCTATATACAGCTTGCCATGGAAAGGAATGAGAAGGATTGAAGGAAGGCAGTAGGAAAGCAAAGATCCAACAGGGACAAGCATCTCCAAACACTTATCTGAAATTTCCACCATTGAATTACATGAGTAACTCTATCTTTATTTTCTGTTTATTTATTATTAATATTTGAAAACTCTCTCACCAT
Organism: Arachis stenosperma; assembly: GCF_014773155.1. Lineage (NCBI taxonomy): Eukaryota > Viridiplantae > Streptophyta > Magnoliopsida > Fabales > Fabaceae > Arachis > Arachis stenosperma. Next base: position 71,529,436 of record NC_080386.1, read on the forward strand.
TTATTATCTGCCTGACTGAGATTTACAAGATGACCATAGCTTGCTTCATACCAACAATCTCTGTGGGATCGACCCTTACTCACGTAAGGTATTACTTGGACGACCCAGTGCACTTGCTGGTTAGTTGTGCGGAGTTGTGACTAAGTGTGATTCACGTTGAGAGCACTACCAAGTTTTTGGCGCCATTGTTGATGATCACAATTTCGTGCACCAAGTTTTTGGCGCCGTTGCCGGGGATTGTTCGAGTATGGACAACTGACGGTTCATCTTGTTGCTCAGATTAGGTAATTTTCTTTTTTATTTTCTTTTCAAAAAGTTTTCAAAAATATTTTTCAAAATTTATCACCTGTTTTCAAAAATTTTCAGAGTTTTCAAGAATGAATCCTAGAGTTACATATAACATGTTTTAGCTTGGCTGGCTATTAAGCCATGGCTAATTCACAGGATTTTGATTGAGGACTTTGAATTTATTACTTTCTTTTTCCTATATGTTTTTCGAAAAATATAAAAGAAAATCCAAAAAAATCATAAAATCATAAAAACCAAAAATATTTTGTATTTCTTGTTAGAGTCTTGAGTCAATTTTTAAGTTTAGTGTCAATTGCATATTCATATTGTTCTTGCATATTTTTTCCGAAAAATTCATGCATTCATGGTGTTCTTCATGATCTTCAAGTTGTTCTTGGTAAGTCTTCTTGTTTGATATTGATGTTTTCTTGTTTTGTGTCTTTTGTTGTTTTTCATGTGCATCTTTGTATTCATATTTTCTAAGCATTAAAGATTTCTAAGTTTGGTGTCTTGCATGTCTTCTTTGCATAAAAAATTTTTCAAAAATATGTTCTTGATGTTCATCATGATCTTCAAAGTGTTCTTAGTGTTCATCTTGACATATATAGTGTTCTTGCATGCATCATGTGTTTTGATTCATAATTTTCATGTTGTGAGTCATTTTTATGTTTTTTTTCTTTCATAATTAAAAATTCAAAAATAAAAAATATCTTTTCCTTTTTTCTCTCAAAATTTCGAAAAATTGGGTTGACTTAGTCAAAAATTTTTAAAATTAGTTGTTTTTTTGTAAGCCAAGTCAAATTTTCAAATTTAAAAAAATCTTATCTTATTAAATTTTTTTCAAAAAAATCAAATCTTTTTCTTTTATTTTATTTAATTTTCGAAAATGTAATTTTTTAAAAATATTTTTCAAAAATATTTTTCTTAGTTTTATCTTTATTTTCGAAAATTATGCTAACAATTAATGTGATTGATTCAAAAATTTGAAATTGTTACTTTCTTGTTAAGAAAGATACAATCTTTAAATTCTAGAATCTTATCTTTTAGTTTCTTGTTAGTTAAGTAATTAATTTTAATTTTAAAAATTAAATCTATCTTAACCTATCTTTTATATCATATCTTTTTCAAAATTTTATCTTTTTCAAAAATTTGATTTTAAAATATCTCTTCTAACTTCTTATCTTCTTATCTTTTCAAATTTGATTTTCAAATCTTTTTTAACTAACTATTTGACTTTTTGTTTGTTTCTTATCTTTTTCAAAACCACCTAACTACTTCTCCCTCTCTAATTTTCGAAAATATCTCTCCCTTTTTCAAAAATTATTCTTAATTTAATTAATTATTTTAAATTTTAATTTTATTTCTTATCTTAATTTTCGAAAATCACTAACTCCTTTTCAAAATTTATTTTCGAAAATTTCTTTCTCTCATCTTATTCTATTTATTTATTTATTTACTAACACTTCTCTTCACCTCTCTTCATCTCAAATCACTGTCCCTACCTTTACCCTTTATTCAGACTATTCATTCTTCTTCACTCTTATTCCCTTTCTTCTTCTACTAACAATAAGGAACTTCTTTACTGTGACATAGAGGATTCCTCTTATTTTTCTATTCTCTTCTCTTTCATATGAGCAGGAACAAGGAAAAAGGCATTCTTGTTGAAGCTGATCCAGAACCTGAAAGGACTCTGAAGAGGAAACTAAGAGAAGCTAAATTACAACAATCCAGAGACAACCTTGCTAAAATTTTCGAACAAGAAAAGGAGATGGTAGCCGAACCTAACAACAATAATGCAAGAAGGATGCTTGGTGATTATACCACACCTACGTCCAAGTTTGATGGAAGAAGCATCTCAATTCCTGCCATAGGAGCAAACAATTTTGAGCTGAAACCTCAATTAGTTGCTCTAATGCAACAGAACTGCAAGTTTCATGGACTTCCATCAGAAGATCCTTACCAGTTCTTAACTGAGTTCTTGCAGATCTGTGAGACTGTTAAGACTAATGGAGTAGATCCTGAAGTCTACAAGCTCATGCTTTTCCCTTTTGCTGTAAGAGACAGAGCTAGAACATGGTTGGACTCTCAACCTAAAGATAGCCTGGATTCCTGGGATAAGTTGGTCATGGCCTTCTTGGCTAAGTTCTTTCCTCCTCAAAAGCTGAGCAAGCTTAGAGTGGATGTTCAGACATTTAAACAAAAAGATGGTGAATCCCTCTATGAAGCTTGGGAAAGATACAAACAGATGACCAAAAGATGTCCTTCTGACATGTTTTCAGAATAAACCATGATAGATATATTCTATTATGGTCTATCTGAGTTCTCTAAGATGTCACTGAACCATTTTGCAGGTGGATCCATTCACCTAAAGAAAACGCCTGCAGAAGCTCAGGAACTTATTGACATGGTTGCAAATAACCAATTCATGTACACTTCTGAGAGGAATTCCGTGAATAATGGGATGCCTCAGAGGAAGGGAGTTCTTTAAATTGATGCTCTGAATGCCATATTGGCTCAGAACAAAGTGTTGACTCAGCAAGTCAACATAATTTCTGAAACGCCAGAAACACGTCACGAACCATAGTTGAACGCCAAAAACATGTTACAACTTGGCGTTCAACTCCAAGATAAGCCTCAGCTCGTGTAAAGATCAAGCTCAACCCAAGCACACACCAAGTGGGCCCCGGAAGTGGATTTATGCATTAATTACTTACTTCTGTAAACCCTAGTAGCTAGTTTAGTATAAATAGAACTTTTTACCTTTGTATTAGACATCTCGTATTTGGATTGTATTTTTCAATCTTTTGATCACGTTTGGGGGCTGGCCATTCAGCCATGCCTGAACCTTCATCACTTATGTATTTTCAACGGTGGAGTTTCTACACACCATAGATTAAGGGTGTGGAGCTCTGCTGTACCTCGAGTTTTAATGCAATTACTACTATTTTCTATTCAATTCGACTTATCCTTATTCTAAGATATTCGTTGCACTTCAACATGATGAATGTGATGATCCATGACACTCATCATCATTCTCACCTATGAACGCGTGACTGACAACCACTTTCGTTCTACCTTAGACCGGGCGCATATCTCTTGGATTCCTTAATCAGAATCTTCGTGGTATAAGCTAGAATTGATGGCGGCATTCATGGGAATCCGGAAAGTCTAACCTTGTCTGTGGTATTCCGAGTAGGATTCTGGGATTGAATGACTGTGACGAGCTTCAAACTCGCGATTGTTGGGCGTGATGACAAATGCAAAAGAATCAAGGGATTCTATTCCAACATGATCGAGAACCGACAGATGATTAGCCGTGCTGTGACAGAGCATTTGGACCATTTTCACTGAGAGGATGGGATGTAGCCATTGACAACGGTGATACCCTATATACAGCTTGCCATGGAAAGGAATGAGAAGGATTGAAGGAAGGCAGTAGGAAAGCAAAGATCCAACAGGGACAAGCATCTCCAAACACTTATCTGAAATTTCCACCATTGAATTACATGAGTAACTCTATCTTTATTTTCTGTTTATTTATTATTAATATTTGAAAACTCTCTCACCATTTATTATCTGCCTGACTGAGATTTACAAGATGACCATAGCTTGCTTCATACCAACAATCTCTGTGGGATCGACCCTTACTCACGTAAGGTATTACTTGGACGACCCAGTGCACTTGCTGGTTAGTTGTGCGGAGTTGTGACTAAGTGTGATTCACGTTGAGAGCACTACCAAGTTTTTGGCGCCATTGTTGATGATCACAATTTCGTGCACCAAGTTTTTGGCGCCGTTGCCGGGGATTGTTCGAGTATGGACAACTGACGGTTCATCTTGTTGCTCAGATTAGGTAATTTTCTTTTTTATTTTCTTTTCAAAAAGTTTTCAAAAATATTTTTCAAAATTTATCACCTGTTTTCAAAAATTTTCAGAGTTTTCAAGAATGAATCCTAGAGTTACATATAACATGTTTTAGCTTGGCTGGCTATTAAGCCATGGCTAATTCACAGGATTTTGATTGAGGACTTTGAATTTATTACTTTCTTTTTCCTATATGTTTTTCGAAAAATATAAAAGAAAATCCAAAAAAATCATAAAATCATAAAAACCAAAAATATTTTGTATTTCTTGTTAGAGTCTTGAGTCAATTTTTAAGTTTAGTGTCAATTGCATATTCATATTGTTCTTGCATATTTTTTCCGAAAAATTCATGCATTCATGGTGTTCTTCATGATCTTCAAGTTGTTCTTGGTAAGTCTTCTTGTTTGATATTGATGTTTTCTTGTTTTGTGTCTTTTGTTGTTTTTCATGTGCATCTTTGTATTCATATTTTCTAAGCATTAAAGATTTCTAAGTTTGGTGTCTTGCATGTCTTCTTTGCATAAAAAATTTTTCAAAAATATGTTCTTGATGTTCATCATGATCTTCAAAGTGTTCTTAGTGTTCATCTTGACATATATAGTGTTCTTGCATGCATCATGTGTTTTGATTCATAATTTTCATGTTGTGAGTCATTTTTATGTTTTTTTTCTTTCATAATTAAAAATTCAAAAATAAAAAATATCTTTTCCTTTTTTCTCTCAAAATTTCGAAAAATTGGGTTGACTTAGTCAAAAATTTTTAAAATTAGTTGTTTTTTGTAAGCCAAGTCAAATTTTCAAATTTAAAAAAATCTTATCTTATTAAATTTTTTTCAAAAAAATCAAATCTTTTTCTTTTATTTTATTTAATTTTCGAAAATGTAATTTTTTAAAAATATTTTTCAAAAATATTTTTCTTAGTTTTATCTTTATTTTCGAAAATTATGCTAACAATTAATGTGATTGATTCAAAAATTTGAAATTGTTACTTTCTTGTTAAGAAAGATACAATCTTTAAATTCTAGAATCTTATCTTTTAGTTTCTTGTTAGTTAAGTAATTAATTTTAATTTTAAAAATTAAATCTATCTTAACCTATCTTTTATATCATATCTTTTTCAAAATTTTATCTTTTTCAAAAATTTGATTTTAAAATATCTCTTCTAACTTCTTATCTTCTTATCTTTTCAAATTTGATTTTCAAATCTTTTTTAACTAACTATTTGACTTTTTGTTTGTTTCTTATCTTTTTCAAAACCACCTAACTACTTCTCCCTCTCTAATTTTCGAAAATATCTCTCCCTTTTTCAAAAATTATTCTTAATTTAATTAATTATTTTAAATTTTAATTTTATTTCTTATCTTAATTTTCGAAAATCACTAACTCCTTTTCAAAATTTATTTTCGAAAATTTCTTTCTCTCATCTTATTCTATTTATTTATTTATTTACTAACACTTCTCTTCACCTCTCTTCATCTCAAATCACTGTCCCTACCTTTACCCTTTATTCAGACTATTCATTCTTCTTCACTCTTATTCCCTTTCTTCTTCTACTAACAATAAGGAACTTCTTTACTGTGACATAGAGGATTCCTCTTATTTTTCTATTCTCTTCTCTTTCATATGAGCAGGAACAAGGAAAAAGGCATTCTTGTTGAAGCTGATCCAGAACCTGAAAGGACTCTGAAGAGGAAACTAAGAGAAGCTAAATTACAACAATCCAGAGACAACCTTGCTAAAATTTTCGAACAAGAAAAGGAGATGGTAGCCGAACCTAACAACAATAATGCAAGAAGGATGCTTGGTGATTATACCACACCTACGTCCAAGTTTGATGGAAGAAGCATCTCAATTCCTGCCATAGGAGCAAACAATTTTGAGCTGAAACCTCAATTAGTTGCTCTAATGCAACAGAACTGCAAGTTTCATGGACTTCCATCAGAAGATCCTTACCAGTTCTTAACTGAGTTCTTGCAGATCTGTGAGACTGTTAAGACTAATGGAGTAGATCCTGAAGTCTACAAGCTCATGCTTTTCCCTTTTGCTGTAAGAGACAGAGCTAGAACATGGTTGGACTCTCAACCTAAAGATAGCCTGGATTCCTGGGATAAGTTGGTCATGGCCTTCTTGGCTAAGTTCTTTCCTCCTCAAAAGCTGAGCAAGCTTAGAGTGGATGTTCAGACATTTAAACAAAAAGATGGTGAATCCCTCTATGAAGCTTGGGAAAGATACAAACAGATGACCAAAAGATGTCCTTCTGACATGTTTTCAGAATAAACCATGATAGATATATTCTATTATGGTCTATCTGAGTTCTCTAAGATGTCACTGAACCATTTTGCAGGTGGATCCATTCACCTAAAGAAAACGCCTGCAGAAGCTCAGGAACTTATTGACATGGTTGCAAATAACCAATTCATGTACACTTCTGAGAGGAATTCCGTGAATAATGGGATGCCTCAGAGGAAGGGAGTTCTTTAAATTGATGCTCTGAATGCCATATTGGCTCAGAACAAAGTGTTGACTCAGCAAGTCAACATAATTTCTGAAACGCCAGAAACACGTCACGAACCATAGTTGAACGCCAAAAACATGTTACAACTTGGCGTTCAACTCCAAGATAAGCCTCAGCTCGTGTAAAGATTAAGCTCAGCCCAAGCACACACCAAGTGGGCCCCGGAAGTGGATTTATGCATCAATTACTTACTTCTGTAAACCCTAGTAGCTAGTTTAGTATAAATAGAACTTTTTACCTTTGTATTAGACATCTCGTATTTGGATTGTATTTTTCAATCTTTTGATCACGTTTGGGGGCTGGCCATTCAGCCATGCCTGAACCTTCATCACTTATGTATTTTCAACGGTGGAGTTTCTACACACCATAGATTAAGGGTGTGGAGCTCTGCTGTACCTCGAGTTTTAATGCAATTACTACTATTTTCTATTCAATTCGACTTATCCTTATTCTAAGATATTCGTTGCACTTCAACATGATGAATGTGATGATCCGTGACACTCATCATCATTCTCACCTATGAACGCGTGACTGACAACCACTTTCGTTCTACCTTAGACCGGGCGCATATCTCTTGGATTCCTTAATCAGAATCTTCGTGGTATAAGCTAGAATTGATGGCGACATTCATGGGAATCCGGAAAGTCTAACCTTGTCTATGGTATTCCCAGTAGGATTCCGGGATTGAATGACTGTGACGAGCTTCAAACTCGCGATTGTTGGGCGTGATGACAAATGCAAAAGAATCAAGGGATTCTATTCCAACATGATCGAGAACCGACAGATGATTAGCCGTGCTGTGACAGAGCATTTAGACCATTTTCACTTTGAGGATGGAATGTAGCCATTAACAACGGTGATGCCCTACATACAGCTTGCCATGGAAAGGAATAAGAAGGATTGAAGGAAGGCATTAGGAAAGCAGAGATCCAACAGGGACAAGCATCTCCATACAGTTATCTGAAATTTCCACCATTGAATTACATGAGTAACTCTATCTTTATTTTCTATTTATTTATTATTAATATTCGAAAACTCTCTCACCATTTATTATCTGCCTGACTGAGATTTACAAGATGACCATAGCTTGCTTCATACCAACAATCTCCGTGGGATCGACCCTTACTCACGTAAGGTATTACTTGGATGACCCAGTGCACTTGCTGGTTAGTTGTGCGGAGTTGTGACTAAGTGTGATTCACATTGAGAGCGCTACCAAGTTTTTGGCGCCATTGTTGATGATCATAATTTCGTGCACCAAGTTTTTGGCGCCGTTGTCGGGGATTGTTCGAGTATGGACAACTGACGGTTCATCTTGTTGCTCAAATTAGGTAATTTTCTTTTTTATTTTCTTTTCAAAAAGTTTTCAAAAATATTTTTCAAAATTTATCACTTGTTTTAAAAAATTTTCAGAGTTTTCAAGAATGAATCCTAGAGTTTCATATAACATGTTTTAGCTTGGCTGGCTATTAAGCCATGGCTAATTCACAGGATTTTGATTGAGGACTTTGAATTCATTACTTTCTTTTTCCTATATGTTTTTCGAAAAATATAAAAGAAAATCCAAAAAAAATCATAAAATCATAAAACCAAAAATTTGTGTGCTCAGGTGAGAGAGTTAAGCATAGAGTGCGCTCGAGTTGGCGGAGTGGAGATTCCGAACAACAAGAGAATCGAGTTCTCGCTACAGTACATCCATGGAATTGGAAGGAGCAAAGCTCACAAGATTCTCTGCGATATAAGCATGGACAACAAGGTCACTAAGGATCTCAGCGAAGAGGATCTCATCACTCTTAGAGATGAAGTCTCCAAATACGTCATTGAAGGCAATTTGGTTAGTTTCCTTTCGCTTAGACCATTCAATTAATTAAGAAGAAAGTTTACTTTATTGATGTGTTTATTGATTTTCTCAGAGGAGGTTTAATGCGCTGAATATAAGGAGATTGAAGGAGATTCAATGTTACAGAGGATATGTAGATAGATACGTTTGCTGAAGAAGGTAAACGAAATCTCAGTGCTATGCGATGCCGAAGTCGCACTCATCATCTTCTCTGCCAAAGGCAAGCTCTTCGAATATTCCAGCAATCCCTGGTTTGTACCTCTTCATTCTCCCTCTCTCTGATCCAATATCACCTTTACTTAATTTCACTGCTCATAACTATACATAATATGGATCTTGATTAATAAGTGAAATTTTAATTTCTGTGTGGATATTACTTAATTAAGAACACCACCGATTATGTGTTTTCATCTGTTTCACATTAAAAGTACCGTCCACATGCAGTAGTAGGAGTATATATGCTTTTACATTTCCTATTTCTTCTTATATATATGCTTTCTCTATGTAACAAACTCTGCTTTATGCTTAATTAAATTTGATTAGCTTTCATATTCCTAATTAAGATAGTATTTTGTTGAACCAGATTGGGGCTGGGTGCTTATTAGAGAAGCTAATAAGGCTAATAATTTGAATTTCCTCATATAGAAGCTGAAGCTTGCTGGACTTCTTTATGAATAAGGATGGATCATATCATTGAGTATTTATTGAGAAAGAACAACAAGAATATGAAGGTAGAAGAGAAAATTAAACTATGAATGATTTCAAATTTTAAAGGTAGAAGAAAAACAGAAAAGTTTTTGCTTATTAATGTGATGATTTTGTGGGTTGGAAGTGTTCAAGTAGCTGCTTCTCAAAGAGTATTTTTATAGAATACGGATTGAATCAAAATGAAGAAGCAAGAATAGAGTTGAGAGCAGTAGATGCGTGGATACTGACTGACAAGCCCTACTCTCATCAATCCATTCATTCGGTAAGCTTCAATCTCCATTCCCAGTTCTTTCCCTTCTTGGATATGTTTTTGGCTATGATATCTTGGTGTTTCAGGTTTCTTTCTTTTCCTAACCCTTATTGATATAGCTACCTGTGCGATTAGGGTTCATGGAAAAGGATCCTGGGAACAAATTTTTTTGGTCTGATTTGTCAGATTCATTTAAAGATCGGTGGTAGTTCTCAAGAGGAAATCAGCCTAGGGTTCATGTCACTCTGCCTCTCTCTTATCTTGGGAAACAACAAGTTAGGTGGGAATTTTACGGCGGCCATGTCCTTTCTCTGTCCTCTTCCATCATGTGGCATGTTCACTATTATCATTATAAACTTTTTCTTTGTTTGGTTTGTTTTTTCGTATGTTAATTGGTAGGTGAAAAAAGTTTTTGATTATTTTTACCTTAATATATATTGCTGCTAGCTTAGGATCTATAGAAAAGATTATTGATAAGGGCGGCTATTTACTACATATTTATAGATTTATATCTATTGTTCTTAGTTTAGTATCTATAGAGAGGATTACTTATTGGGGGCTGTGAATATCTTTCCCTAGATGTCTAGATATCTGAAGTCACTAATTATCTTTCAAATTTTCATGTTACTTACTTCGTCCCCTCCCTCCTCCTGCCCCCTCCCACACCCCCAAAGTAAAGATTCTATGTATTTCAAAATTCAAATTTCTTAATTGATATATGTCTTAATTGATTGTATAGTAATTAGCTAATTTTAGGTACTTAATTACTTTGGTTAGATAAAGATAACTCTTTATTTACTTCACTTCCTAATTGATTAATTTTTCTTTGGAGATTAAAGAAATATACCTGTGTTGTACATAGATGCATACTTCTTTTAGGTTTATTAGTTAAAACGTGGCTAATTTTTTGGTTCTAGCAGCAATTGAAACAGAAGCATGTGGAAAAAAACACAATGAAAGTGAGACACATAATAAGATCTATATACAATCCATATGAAAACACTTCAAATGCTCTCCGAATATCCTAGAAATTGTAGGCATCAGATTGGATTTGGTTTTCTAATATGTAATTCATAGTAGCTTTGAATAATTTTGATTCTTTTTCTAAACTCTATCTTCATGAAGAGAGATTCTTTTTCGATTTTCTGTTAGGTTCTTCGTTTTCAGTATGCAGTGATTTTATTAAGGTTTGCAATTGTGCTCCTGATTTTTCACTGGGGTTTGCGTGTTTTAAATCTGAGTTTTGTAATTTTCCGTTGATTTTAATACTCAATTTTCTATAATGTACACTGAACTATTGAGCTATTAATACTCATACACACTTGATTTAGGGTAGGGTTTAGAGAGGGGGATGAGTTAAATAAGGAAGTTTATTACAGTGCACAAAATGAGTTAAATAAACATTATTATTAGAAAACTGTCTCGTGGGATTGCTGATAATTTGGATGACCCAAAATATAAGCATTACAAATATTGGTCTAACCCCTTAGAAACAAGGTGAGATCCTATACTTAATTACTTTATTAAACATTTTGTAGAAGTTGCACACAAGAAGACTGCCAATCTAGAATCTGACTATTGTTGGCACTTAGCTACTACGTAATTAATCATTTCATTACCTTGGTTTGGGGTATTGATAGATTCTTGCTTTTGCTATCTTCTATAATGTCGTATCCTGTTGTCTTTTAAAATCCGTTGTTTATTCATACTACTTCTCTTTATGGTTTGTGTTATATTTTTGTCCTGCTGCTGCAGATTACCACATGCACCAAATATGGAGATTTACTCTATGTATGGGGTCGGGATTCCAACGTAAAGAGCCTATGTTTATAAGTCAACCTCCTAATCGGAATGCTACATTCCGTTTCAAATTGACACATCAGCAATTGGTGGAGATGAGGACCCTTTTTTAAAGGATGGAGTTTATAGTGCCAATGGAGATGAAACCGTTCCTGTTTTAAGCGCTGGTTTCATTTGTGCAAGAGGTTGACGGGAAAAAACCCGCTTTAATCCTTCAGGCATCTAAACGTTCATAAGGGAGTCTGAAGACGCTGCTCCGGCTAATCTTCTCGAAGGAAGGGGAACCCAGAGTGGTGCTCATGTTGATATATTGGAGAACTTTGCATTTATTGAAGATATTATACGAGTAGCAGCATGAGCCTCTGGTGAGGTCTTAGGTGGACATAGAGTTCACTCAGATTTTCAAAGGGTCTCAAAATATTAACTCTCAGTGCAATAAATGTTATGGCTGGCAGCTGTTCCTTTGTTAAATTATTTTTTATTTTTTGGATTATAAATACTCATTGTTACCTTAGTTTAACATGAGTATTACCCATGAGGTTATAAAGAACTGTTGTTAGGAATTAAATGAAAATTCGCACTAATCTTTGATCATTTTAGCATTGGCATTGTGACACCAAACCAATCATTTCTGTGTTGTGAGTTTTTTGAAATATTACCTGTTCTATATGTTTTTGTTTTGGATTAATTTTAAGACACTTCTCAGTTATATCATATCATTAACAATTTCCTCTTTTGGTGTATGTGTTTATTTTCTTTTGATGGTGCTCCTACTAATGCATATACTTAAAATGTTGACAAGGATATGTGTACACCACAAAATCAGTCATGATTTTCTATTCGACTGATTGTTGTTTTTTATTGGATAAAGTAATTTTAAAAACATTTAGATCTTATTAGTTCTCTCTCGTGTCAATTTGAGAGTCAAATACGCAATTCTCTGAATACACAATTTTGATATTAATGGCACAAAATTATAAATAAAAATTTTTAACAAGAAAAAAAATTTAGGACATCATGTATTATTAACATATATTAGAATAGCATCAATTTATAGATATTTATTTGAATTTACATAACAATATAATTTTGTTATTTTAAAACACAAGGAGTTGTATTAACATTATACGTATAACCAAATTATTAGTTAATAAGTTGTCTTTGAGTGGGTTAATAACTTCGTTCACTTACCATATTTTTCAGGCTCTTGTGACTCAACTCGAACGTTTACTTATGATTAGTTGATTTACTGTAGAGTAAGTTTAACTATATATTTTATAATAATAACTCTGTTCTTATTGTGTTAAGAGAATTACTTGCATTTGAGATCTTAGGTCAATAAATTTGTGACTTGCGTATGTGTGAAAATTTTTTAAACTTGATATTATTTGTTTAGCTCATAACTAATAACTAATATGAAATTTTTTTGTGCTATTATTATGTCTTACTGATAACATTTTTAATTTATTAGGAAACCAGATATTTCTTTTAGGTTCAAGTATGAAACTAAAGCAATTTTTACTCTTTTGATTACTGTTGATTTTCTCAATTTTGACTCTTATTTATCTCAATGTTAGAAGATTTAATTTTATGCATTTGAATAATAATATATTTTTGTTGTAATACGTGAAAAACCCTATAAAATCTTATACGGTTCAATTTCAATTGCTCTCTTCCTTAAATTTTAATACGATAAAGAATTCTTTTTATATACATAAATTATATTGGTTTTGGTTCTTATTTATGTTTATCTTCTTAATTGTGTTGTTTATATTTTTAAGTTATATTTGTTGTTACATAATTTATGAAGTTGAACAAGATACAATGTTCTATGAGACAGGATTTCTATAGCCAATTCTAAGACGTGCTCATCAAAATTAATGTTTTGAAAAGCAACGATACTTATGCAAATTATGAAGAGTTAGGAAAAAATACTTATGTATTGAGTAGTGATAGAGTAAATAAATCTGTTATATTTAGTTAAGAATTGAACAACAAAAGTACTTTTTATTAACGTAAAAAGTGACAATCCAAGAACATTAAAAAAATAAATCCAAAAGAAGGAACCGAATTTTCAATCTGTGCGTTGCGCGGGTCTTCTGCTAGTGCTATATGTACAAGGTGTGTGGATTGTTTTTATTCTGTTACACTAAAGTTTCTAGTCTACTCTTTTATTTTCAATTAAACCAACTTATCATATGCTAAAAGGGTAAACTATACTAATTAATCCACTTAATATATAACTAGTAAGCTAAAAGTGCAAATTAAGCTAAAATATCTAAGATATATACAGCCCAAAGTGCAAAATGCAAAAATAAAATAAAAATACAGCAAAAGAAAAAGAAAAGTGTGCAAGTACTAAAAGATAAAATAAAATACAGAAAATGAACAAAATAAGATAGAAGAGTCTTATAGTGGTTCACCAAAAAAATATGCCAGAGATGGCAACCTCCCCACACTTAAATAATAGCATCGTCCTCGATGCTCACTCAAACTGGGTGTGAAGAAATGTCATCTCCAGAAGGATGGGCTATCGGTGTCTTCGTGAGTGGAAGGGGGTCTGTCTGCTGAAGGGGAGGCTCAGGCTGTAGAGGGATCTCTGGGTCAGCTGGCTGTATCGGATGGGGCTCCTCATAGCGTGGTACAGCCTACTCAGGTACTGCCTGCGTAGCCTGAGTATGTTCCTCCTCCTCATGATCACTTGCCTTCTCCTCAGATGTCTCTGATGGTGTGTCGGGCTCGGAGGGGATGTCGCCACCGGATCGGATCATCAACTTGAGGTGCTCATAGCGTCGCTTGTGGCGACGCTCAGACTTCTCATAACGTCGCCTGTTGCGACGCTCAGACCTCTCAAACTGCTGTTGGTGGCGGCGCTCCATCTGGTCTAAGCGGTCAAAGAGTCGGTGCACCAGAAGATAAACGGGCTCAGGAGCAGGTGGGGGTGCAGTGGATGGAGCTGGGGCAGTGGATGCTGAAGGGGCAGCTGAAGATGTAGCTGCCTCAGTAGAGTCAGTGAGAAAAGGAGGCTGGTAGCCTAGAGCCTAAAACTTCCTATTGTGAGGGATGATCTTCCTGTAGTCCGCGGCGGAAGGCTTTTCATCAGCAATTTCCCAAGGTACCTCAACTCGGTGACCCAACTCAGTAATCAGGAATGGAAATGGGAGGGTGCCTCTGACATGGACCCTGGCCATGTAATGCCGGATGAAGCAGGACAGATATAGGTCCTTACCCTCCATCACACACCAGATGAGGGTAATCATAGTAGCTGGCACCTCTGTCTCATGAGTGCTTGGCATTACGTAGTTACTCAGAATCTGCTGCCAAAGTTGAGCCTCATCATTCAGATATATTAGCCTGATTCCCTTAGGTACCACTGTGCTATTTCCCATGACCCATGGAACAGTAGAATCAAGAGCTATAGCCCGTTTTACTGCATCCCAATCAAATCTCATGAATCTCATATCCTCTTCAGCCCTCTGGTAACCGTCTGGCTGATCTGATTTAGGTGGGAGCTGGAGGATATCTTCTATGGCTTCCTCAGTAACCAGAATTTGTTTGCCTCTGAGCTGTACTACATCCAATGATGTTTTAAAGTAGTTACAGTAGAATTCTCGGACTCAGAATGAGTTGATCTCAGTCAAGTTTCTCTCCAGGAAGAACCAGCCTCTCTGTTTAATTTGGTTTGAAGTGTATTGATTGAGTTCTTCTGGAATTTTGAGTGTCCTTTCCAAGTATAGGTTTCTGGATGTGGCAAAAACTGGGTACCGCAGCTCACAGTATTTGTTTGCAAATTTTACAGGGTCAGCTGCAGGTACTAACTGATCAGCCTTTTCCTGCGGGATAAATTTCTTCTCTCGCCAAGAATTATCGTGTAAGATGCCAAGGATGGTCATAGAGTATTCGCCTCTTTTCCTTTTGCTAGTGGTTGCTTTGCCTTTTCCTTTGCTTTGAGGGTCAGACATTCTGAAAAGCATAAATTTCAGGATATAAATGAAGAACAAAAGCAGGAAAATAAGTAGGCAAATAGAATGAAAGTGATATAAGCACAGAGTGGCAAAAGAGTAAGAGAAGCATGATATGAGTTAAATATATGTGCATTTTGGATTGTATGCGAGTGAAAAAGTCTGAAAAGAAAAAGTACAATCCAAAATATATGATAAGCGGAATTCAAGTTAAATAGGAAAAACAATGAACATGCCCTGAGTTAGAAAGTTAAAGTAGTCAGGTAAAAAGAGAAGTTAGAAAGTTAAAATGGTTAATAGGTAAAAAGGAAGTTAGAAAGTGAAAATAGTGAGTTAGTAAAAAGAAGGTTAAAGTAAGTGGCATGATAATGGATTTCCTAGGTAACAAGAGATTCACAAATTTAAAGAATAATCAACTCATATTCAAGCAAAGATTTCAGTTTATTGATGACAATTCAGATAGATGCAAGAGTTGCGAATTAAAATAAATCATCAATAATGCAGGTTATTAACCAGGGAACCAAAGTGAATAAGAATGCTAGCCCATGCATTCATGAATTGGTTTGGTGGTGGCCAAGTAAGGCAAAATAGTAAGTTTTCAAACGCAATACATGAAAACAATTTGCAGAAAATTGGGCAGCATTTTGGCTAAAATTGGATGTTTCCAGGAAATAAACAGCAAGAAAAATAGTTCATATGAGATTAAAAGGTGCTGCAAAGAGTCACAAACAGCAAGAACATTAAAGAACAGTGTAATAGTAGCAAGAAACATGAAAGAATAGCATATGAACAGTGTTAACATCACAGCCATATCAAAATTGCGGAATAGATAAAACAAGTAACAAGAACGGCACAATTATCAGGCCTAAATCCACTAACCACATCCTAACTACCTAACCACCTAGAATCCACTACGATCATGCATCTCTAACTATCCTAAGATGAACAGAATCTGAAAAATATGCAACTAACTATGAATGATAGAGAAATCGGTGTTCAACGGAACCTGGTGTGTGTTTGAACAGGGATTACGGAACGGAGAGATGGTAGAAGTGACGCAGTGATGAGCGGATAATTTATACGCTTTTTGGCATTATTTTTAGGTAGTTTTTAGTATGATCTAGTTACTTTTAGGGATATTTTCATTAGTTTTTATGCTAAATTCACATTTCTAAACTTTACTATGAGTTTGTGTGTTTTTCTGTGATTTCAGGTAATTTCTGGCTGAAATTGAGGGACCTGAACAAAACTCTGATAGGAGGCTGACAAAGGACTGCTGATGCCGTTGGAATCTGACCTCCCTTCACTCAAAATGGATTTTCTGGAGCTACAAAACTCCAAATAGAGCGCTCTCAATGGCATTGGAAAGTAGACATCCAGAGCTTTCCAGCAATATATAATAGTCTATACTTTATTCGTGATTAGACGACGTAAATTGGCGCTCAACACCAGCTCCATGTTGTTGTCTGGAGTCAAACGCCAGAAACACGTCACGAACCGGAGTTGAACGCCCAAAACACGTTACAACTTGGCGTTCAACTCCAAAAGAAGCCTCAGCTCGTGGATAGATCAAGCTCAGCCCAAACATATACCAAGTGGGCCCCGGAAGTGGATTTATACATCAATTACTTACTTCTGTAAACCCTAGTAGCTAGTTTAGTATAAATAGAACTTTTTACTAGTTTATTAAGAGTCTTTGATCATTCGGTCTTGTGACCACGTTTGGGGACTGGCCATTTGGCCATGCCTGAACCTTTCACTTATGTATTTTCAACGGTGGAGTTTCTACACACCATAGATTAAGGGTGTGGAGCTCTGCTGTACCTCAAGTTTTAATGCAATTACTATTATTTTCTATCCAATTCGATTTATTCCTGTTATAAGATATTCGTTGCACTTCAACTTGATGAATGTGATGATCTGTGACACTCATCATCATTCTCACTTATGAACGCGCGTGACTGACAACCACTTCCGTTCTACCTTAGACCGGGCGCATATCTCTTGGATTCCTTGATCAGAATCTTCGTGGTATAAGCTAGAATTGATGGCGGCATTCATGGAAATCCGGAAAGTCTAACCTTGTCAGTGGTATTCCGAGTAGGATTCCGGGATTGAATGACTGTGACGAGCTTCAAACTCCTGAAGGCTGGGCGTTAGTGACAGACGCAAAAGAATCACTGGATTCTATTCCAACCTGATTGAGAACCGACAGATGATTAGTCGTGCTGTGACAGAGCACTTGGACCTTTTTCACTGAGAGGATGGGATGTAGCCATTGACAACGGTGATGCCTGATGAGCGGATAATTTATACGCTTTTTGGCATTGTTTTTAGGTAGTTTTTAGTAAGTTCAAGCTACTTTTAGGGATGTTTTCATTAGTTTTTATGTTAAATTCACATTTCTGGACTTTACTATGAGTTTGTGTGTTTTTCTGTGATTTCAGGTAATTTCTGGCTGAAATTGAGGGACTTGAGCAAAACTCTGAAAAAGGCTGACAAAAGGACTGCTGATGCTGTTGGAATCTGACCTCCCTACACTCGAAATGGATTTTCTGGAGCTACAGAACTCCAAATGGCGCGCTCTCAACGGCGTTGGAAAGTAGACATCTAGAGCTTTCCAGCAATATATAATAGTCCATACTTTATTCGGAAATTGACGACGTAACTTGGCATTGAACGCCAAGTACATGCTGCTGTCTGGAGTTAAACGCCAGAAACACGTCATGATCCGGAGTTGAACGCCCAAAACACGTCATAACTTGGAGTTCAACTCCAATAAATGCCTCAGCTCGTGGATAGATCAAACTCAGCCCAAGCATACACCAAGTGGGCCCCGGAAGTGGATTTATGCATCAATTACTTACTCATGTAAACCCTAGTAGCTAGTCTAGTATAAATAGGATGATTTACTATTGTATTAGACATCTTTTGACAGTTTAATCTTTTGACTGTTTAGTTTTTGATTATTCGGTCTTTTGATCATTCAGGGGGCTGGCCATTCGGCCATGCCTGAACCTTTCACTTATGTATTTTCAACGGTGGAGTTTCTGCATACCATAGATTAAGGGTGTGGAGCTCTGCTGTACCTCAAGTTTCAATACAATTACTATTACTTTCTATTCAATTCTCTTTTATTCTTATTCCAAGATATACGTTGCACAACACTTTGATGAATGTGATGATCCGTGACACTCATCATCATTCTCACCTATGAACGTACGTGACTGACAACCACTTCCGTTCTACCTTAGACCGGGCGCATATCTCTTAGATTCCCCAACAGAATCTTCGTGGTATAAGTTAGATAGATGGCGGCATTCATGAGGATCCAGAAAGTCTAAACCTTGTCTATGGTATTTCGAGTAGGATTCTGGGATTGAATGACTGTGACGAGCTTCAAACTCCTGAAGGCTGGGCGTGATGACAAATGCAAAAGAATCAATGGATTCTATTCCAACCTGATTGAGAACCGACAGATGATTAGCCGTGCTGTGACAGAGCATTTGGACCATTTTCACTGAGAGGATGGGATGTAGCTATCAACCAAGGGTGATGCCTCCAGACGATTAGCCGTGCAGTGACAGCGCATAGGACCATTTTTCCGAGAGGATTAAAAGTAGCCATTGATGATAGTGATGCCCTACATACAGCTTGCCATGGAAAGGAGTAAGAAGAATTGGATGAATGTAATAAGAAAGTAGAGATTCAAGAGGAGCACAGCATCTCCATACGCCTATCTGAAATTTCCACTATTGATTTACATAAGTATTTCTATCCCTTTTTATTTTCTATTTATTATTAATTTTCGAAACCCATAACCATTTAATCTGCCTAACTGAGATTTACAAGGTGACCATAGCTTACTTCATACCAACAATCTCTGTGGGATCGACCCTTACTCACGTAAGGTATTACTTGGATGACCCAGTACACTTGCTGGTTAAGTTGAACGGAGTTGTGTCCAGACATAGTTGAAAAAGCAATGAATTTTACAAAATACAATAACAAAGGAATCACAATTTCGTCCACCATGTGTTTGGCGCTGTTGCCGGGGATTGTTCGAGTTTGGACAACTGACGGTTCATCTTGTTGCTCAGATTAGGTAATTTTCTTTTCAAAAATTTTTCAAAAATCTTTTTCAAAATTTTCTTTTCTTTTTCGTTTTTTTTTTCAACTTTATTTTCGAAAAAAAATTAATAAAAATACAAAAAAAAATAGAAAATCATAAAAACCAAAAATATTTTGTGATTCTTGTTTGAGTCTTGAGTCAATTTTTAAGTTTGGTGTCAATTGCATGCTTTAAAAATTGTTCTTGTATTTTTTCGAAAAATTCCATGCATTCATAGTGTTCTTCATGATCTTCAAGTTGTTCTTGATAAGTCCTCTTGTTTGATCTTGATGTTTTCTTGTTTTGTGTTGGTTGTTGTTTTTCATGTGCATTTTTCGTTTGTTAGAGTCCATGCATTAAAGATTTCTAAGTTTGGTGTCTTGCATATTTTCTTTGCATCAAAAATTTTTCAAAAATTTGTTCTTGATGTTCATCATGATCTTCAAAGTGTTCTTGGTGTTCATCTTGACATTCATAGTGTTCTTGCATGCATCATGTGTTTTGATCCAAAATTTTCATGTTTTGGGTCATTTTTATATTTTTCTCTCTCATCATTAAAAATTTAAAAATCAAAAAAATATATTTTCCTTATTTCCCTCCAAATTTTCGAAAATTTGAGTTGACTTGGTCAAAAACTTTTAAAATTAATTGTTTCTTACAAGTCAAGTCAAAATTTCAATTTTAAAAAAATTTTATCTTTTCAAAATCTTTTTCAAAAATCATATCTTTTCCATTTTTTTCTTATTTTCGAAAATTTTAAAAATTATTTTTTTCAAAATCTTTTTCTTATCTTTTATACCATATTTTCGAAAATATGCTAACAATTAATGTGATTGATTCAAAAATTTGAACTTTCTTGTTAAGAAAGGTTCAATCTTTAAATTCTAGAATCTTATCTTGTAGTTTCTTGTTAGTTAAGTCATTTTAAAAATTAAATCTTTTTCAAAATATCTTTCTCTTAAAATTTTTATCTTATCTTTTTATCTTATCCTTTTCAAAATTTTATCTTTTTCAAAATTTGATTTCAAAATATCTTATCTAACTTCTTATCTTCTTATCTTTTTCAAATTTGATTTTAATATCTTTTTCAACTAACTATTTGACTTTTTGTTTGTTTCTTATCTTTTTCAAAATCACCTAACTACTTTTCCCTCTCTAATTTTCGAAAATATCTCACCCCTTTTTCAAAAATTCTTTTTAATTAACTAATTGTTTCATGTTTTAATTTTAATTACATCTTATCTCTAATTTTCGAAAGTTACTAACCCCTTTTTAAAAAATTATTTTCGAATTCTCTTCCTTTTCTCTTCTTCTATTTAATTATTTAATTACTAACACTCTTCCCCCCTCTCTTTTTCTACTAACACAAAGGAATCTCTATACTGTGACATAAAGGATTCCTCTTTCTTTTCTTGTCTTCTTCTCTTTCATATGAGCAGGAACAGGGAAAAAGGCACTCTTGTTGAAATTGATCCTGAACCTGAAAGGACTCTGAAAAGAAAATTAAGAGAAGCTAAATTACATTATTCTAAAGGTAACCTTTCAGAAATTTTCGAACAAGAGAAGGAGATGGCAGCCAAAAATAATAATAATGCAAGGAGAATGCTTGGTGATTTCACAAAACCAACGTCCAAGTTTGATGGAAGAAGCATCTCCATTCCTGCCATTAGAGCCAATAACTTTGAGCTGAAACCTCAGCTAGTTGCCTTGATGCAACAAAACTGCAAGTTTTATGGACTTCCATCTGAAGATCCTTATCAGTTTTTAACTGAGTTCTTGCAGATCTGTGAGACTGTAAAGATGAATGGAGTTGATCCTGAAGTCTACAGACTCATGCTTTTCCCTTTTGCTGTGAGAGACAGAGCTAGAATATGGTTGGATTCACAACCTAAGGATAGCATGGACTCCTGGGATAAGCTGGTCTCTGCCTTCTTGGATAAATTCTTTCCTCCTCAAAAGCTGAGCAAGCTGAGAGTGGATGTTCAAACCTTCAAACAAAAAGATGGTGAATCCCTCTATGAAGCTTGGGAAAGATACAAGCAGCTGACCAAAAGATGTCCATCTAACATATTTTCAGAATGGACCATATTAGATATATTCTATTATGGTCTATCTGAATTTTCGAAAATGTCATTGGACCATTCTGCAGGTGGATCTATTCACCTGAAGAAAACGCCTGAAGAGGCTCAAGAACTCATTGACATGGTTGCAAACAACCAATTCATGTACACTTCTGAGAGGAATTCCGTGAATAATGGGATACCTCAGAAGAAAGGAGTTCTTGAAATTGATGCTCTGAATGCCATATTGGCTCAGAACAAAGTGTTGACTCAACAGGTCAACATGATCTCTCAAAATCTGAATGGATGGCAACATGCATCCAACAGTACTAGAGAGGCAGCTTCTGAAGAAGCTTATGATCCTGAGAACCCTGCCATGGCAAAGGTTAATTACATGGGTGAACCTTATGGAAACACATATAACTCATCATGGAGAAATCATCCAAATTTCTCATGGAAGGATCAACAAAAGCCTCAACAAGGCTTTAACAATGGTGGACGCAATAGGCTGAGCAATAGCAAGCCATATCCATCATCTTCTCAGCAACAGACAGAGAATTCTGAACAAAACACCTCTAATCTAGCCAATCTAGTCTCTGATCTGTCAAAGGCCACTTTCAGTTTCATGAGTGAAACAAGATCCTCCATTAGAAATCTGGAGGCACAAGTGGGCCAGCTGAGTAAGAAAGTCATTGAAACTCCTCCCAGTATTCTCCCAAGCAATACAGAAGAGAATCCAAAAGGAGATTGCAAAGCCATTGACATAGTCAATATGGCCGAATGCACAAGGGAGGAGGAGGACGAAAATCCTAGTGAGGAAGACCTCCTGGGACGTCCCTCAAGCAAGAAGGAGTTTCCTATTAAGGATCCAAAGGAATCTGAGGCTCACATAGAGACCATAGAGATTCCATTAAATCTTCTTCTGCCATTCATGAGCTCTGAAGACTATTCTTCCTCTGAAGAGGATGAAGATGTGACTGGAGAGCAAGTTGCTCAATACTTAGGAGCTATCATGAAGCTGAATGCCAAGTTGTTTGGTAATGAGACTTGGGAAAGTGAACCTCCCTTGCTCATTAGTGAACTGGATACATGGATTCAGCAAATTTTACCTCAAAAGAAACAAGATCCTGGCAAGTTCTTAATACCTTGTACCATAGGCACCATAACCTTTGAAAAAGCTCTGTGTGATCTGGGGTCAGGGATAAATCTTATGCCACTCTCTGTAATGGAGAAGCTGGGGATCATTGAGGTACAACCTGCCTTGTTCTCATTACAATTGGCAGACAAGTCATTAAGACAAGCTTATGGAATAGTAGAGGACGTGTTAGTAAAGGTTGAAGGCCTTTACATCCCTGCTGATTTCATAATCTTAGACACTAGGAAGGAAGAGGATGATTGCATCATCCTTGGAAGACCTTTCCTAGCCACAGCAGGAGCTGTGATAGATGTCAACAGAGGTGAATTAGTCCTTTAATTGAATGGGGACTACCTTGTGTTTAAGGCACATGGCCATCCCTCTGTGACAAAAGAGAGTAAGCATGAAGAGCTTCTCTCAGTTCAGAGTCAAGAAGAACCCACACAGTCAAACTCTAAGTTTGGTGCTGGGAGGCCACAACCAAACTCTAAGTTTGGTGTTAAGACCCCATATCTAAACTCTAAGTTTGGTGTTGGGACTATACAACATTGACCTGATCACCTTGTGGCTCCATGAGAGCCACTGTCAAGCTATTGACATTAAAGAAGCGCTTGTTGGGAGGCAACCCAATTTTATTTATCTAATTTTTATTTTATTCTATATTATTGTTATTTTGTGTTTTATTAGGTACATGATCATGAGGAGTCACGAAGAAAATCATAAAAATTAAAAACAGAGTAAAAAACAGCAGAAAAAAAATTCGCACCCTGGAGGAAGCACAGGCTGGCGTTCAACGCCAGTAAGATGCATCTGGCCGGTGTTCAACGCCAGAACAGAGCATCATTCTGGCGCTGAACGCCAGAAACAAGCAACATTCTGGCGCTGAACGCCAGGAATGTGCCCAGAGAAGAAAAGCTGGCGCTGAACGCCAGTAACAAGCATGAAACTGGCGTTCAACGCCAGAAACATGCTTTACATGGGCGTTGAACGCCCAGAATGTGCACCACACGGCGTTTAAACGCCAGAATGGTGTGCAAAGGCATTTTACATGCCTATTTGGTGCAGGGATGGAATTCCTTGACACCTCAGGACCTGTGGACCCCACAGGATCACCTCAGGATCTGTGGACCCCACAGGATCCCCACCTACCATATTCCCACCTTACCTCCTAATCCTAGTTTTTGTGATTACTCTTCCCCATGTCACACTTCCCAACACTCTTCACCAATCACCTCAATTCCTCTTCCCAATTACCCCCTTCACCACTCACATCCATCCACTCTTCCCCATAAACCCCACCTACCTTCAAAAATTCAAAACCATTTTCCCACCCATTCCCACCCAAAATGGCCGAACATACACTCCCCCCACTCCCTATAAATACCCTTCCATTCTCCTTCATTTTCACACAACACAAACCCCTCTTCTTCCACTTAGCCGAACCTACATCTCTCCCCCTCTACCATATTTTCTTCTTCTTCTTCTTCTCTTCTTTCTTCTCTTGGTCGAGGGCGAGCAATATTTTAAGTTTGGTGTGGTAAAAGCATAAGCTTTTTGTTTTTCCATTACCATCAATGGCACCTAAGGCCGGAGTATCCTCTAGAAAAGGAAAAGGGAAGACAAAAGCTTCCACCTCCGAGTCATGGGAGATGGAAAGATTCATCTCCAAGAGCCATCAAGACCACTTCTATGATGTTGTGGCAAAGAAGAAGGTGATCCCTGAGGTCCCTTTCAAGCTCAAGAAAAATGAGTATCCGGAGATCCGACATGAAATCCGAAGAAGAGGTTGGGAAGTCCTAACCAACCCCATGCAACAAGTCGGAATATTAATGGTTCAAGAGTTCTATGCCAATGCATGGATCACTAGAAACCATGATCAAAGTATGAACCCGAGTCCAAAGAATTATCTCACAATGGTTCGGGGGAAATACTTAGATTTTAGTCCAGAAAATGTGAGGTTGGCATTCCACTTGCCCATGATGCAAGGAGATGAACGCCCTTATGGATATATGTGTGGAAGGAGCTCAATGGAAGAGAGACTCCAAAGGCAAGCCAGTCCAACTAAGAAGACTGGATCTCAAGCCTATAGCTAGAGGATGGTTGGAGTTCATTCAACGCTCCATCATTCCCACTAGCAACCGATCTGAAGTTACTGTGGATCGGGCCATCATGATTCATGGCATCATGATTGGAGAGGAAGTAGAAGTTCATGAGGTCATCTCCAATAAAATCTACAAAATAGCCGACAAGCCCTCACCCATGGCACGGCTAGCTTTTTCTCACCTTATTTGCCATCTATGTTACTCAGCTGGAGTTATCATAGAAGGAGACATCTCCATTGAAGAGGACAAGCCCATCACCAAGAAAAGGATGGAGCAAGCAAGAGAGACCCTTCACGGTTCTCAAGAGATGCATGAGGAAGCTCATCATCAAGAAATCCCTGAGATGCCTCAAGGGATGCACTTTCCTCCCAACAACTATTGGAAACAACTCAACACTTCCTTAGAAGATTTGAGCCACAATGTTGAACAATTAAGGGTGGAACATCATGAGCACTCCATCATTCTCCATGAAATAAGAGAAGATCAAAGAGCAATGAGGGAGGAGCAACAAAGGCAAGGAAGGGACATAAAAGAGCTTAAGAACATCATTGGTCCTTCAAGAAGAAGACGCCACTAAAGGTGGATTCATTCCTTGTTCTTTATTTCTTTCTGTTTTCGGTTTTTAATGTTGTGTTTATCTATGTTTTATGTCTTTACTTCATGATCATTAGTATGTAGTAACCATGTCTTAAGGCTATGAATAAAATCCATTAATCCTTCACCTCTCTTAAATGAAAAATGTTTTAATTCAAAAGAACAAGAAGTACATGAATTTCGAATTTATCCTTGAATTTAATTTAATTATATTGATGTGGTGACAATACTTTTTGTTTTCTGAATGAATGCTTGAACAGTGCATAATTTTGATCTTGTTGTTTATGAATGTTAAAACTGTTGGCTCTTGAAAGAATGATGAACAAAGAGAAATGTTATTGATGATCTGAAAAATCATGAAATTGATTCTTGAAGCAAGAAAAAGCAGTGAATAGCAAAAGCTTGCGAAAAAAAAAATTTGAAAAAATGGCAAAAAAAATATAGAAAGAAAAAGAAAAAGCAAGCAGAAAAAGCCAATAGCCCTTAAAACCAAAAGGCAAGGGTAAAAAGGATCCAAGGCTTTGAGCATCAATGGATAGGAGGGCCCAAGGAAATAAAATCCAGGCCTAAGCGGCTAAATCAAGCTGTCCCTAACCATGTGCTTGTGTCATGAAGGTCCAAGTGAAAAGCTTGAGACTGAGTGGTTAAAGTCGTGATCCAAAGCAAAAGAGTGTGCTTAAGAGCTCTGGACACCTCTAACTGGGGACTTTAGCAAAGCTGAGTCACAATCTGAAAAGGTTCACCCAGTTATGTGTCTGTGGCATTTATGTATCCGGTGGTAATACTGGAAAACAAAATGCTTAGGGCCACAGCCAAGACTCATAAGTAGCTGTGTTCAAGAATCAACATGCTTAACTAGGAAAGTCAATAACACTATCCAAAATTCTAAGTTCCTAAAGAAGCCAATCATTCTAAACTTCAAAGGAAAAAGTGAGATGCCAAAACTGTTCAGAAGCAAAAAGCTACAAGTCCCGCTCATCTAATTATAATTAATATTCATTGATATTCTGGAATTTATAGTATATTCTCTTCTTTTTATCCTATTTGATTTTCAGTTGCTTGGGGACAAGCAACAATTTAAGTTTGGTGTTGTGATGAGCGGATAATTTATACGCTTTTTGGCATTTTTTTAGGTAGTTTTTAGTAAGTTCAAGCTACTTTTAGGGATGTTTTCATTAGTTTTTATGTTAAATTCACATTTCTGGACTTTACTATGATTTGTGTGTTTTTCTGTGATTTCAGGTAATTTCTGGCTGAAATTGAGGGACTTGAGCAAAACTCTGAAAAAGGCTGACAAAAGGACTGCTGATGCTGTTGGAATCTGACCTCCCTACACTCGAAATGGATTTTCTGGAGCTACAGAACTCCAAATGGCGCGCTCTCAACGGCGTTGGAAAGTAGACATCCAGAGCTTTCCAGCAATATATAATAGTCCATACTTTATTCGGAAATTGACGACGTAACTTGGCATTGAACGCCAAGTACATGCTGCTGTCTGGAGTTAAACGCCAGAAACACGTCATGATCCGGAGTTGAACGCCCAAAACACGTCATAACTTGGAGTTCAACTCCAATAAATGCCTCAGCTCGTGGATAGATCAAACTCAGCCCAAGCATACACCAAGTGGGCCCCGGAAGTGGATTTATGCATCAATTACTTACTCATGTAAACCCTAGTAGCTAGTCTAGTATAAATAGGATGATTTACTATTGTATTAGACATCTTTTGACAGTTTAATCTTTTGACTGTTTAGTCTTTGATTATTCGGTCTTTTGATTATTCAGGGGGCTGGCCATTCGGCCATGCCTGAACCTTTCACTTATGTATTTTCAACGGTGGAGTTTCTGCATACCATATATTAAGGGTGTGGAGCTCTGCTGTACCTCAAGTTTCAATATAATTACTATTACTTTCTATTCAATTCTCTTTTATTCTTATTCCAAGATATACGTTGCACAACACTTTGATGAATGTGATGATCCGTGACTAGTGCGCGAAATTGTGATCACTACACAACTTTGCACAACTAACCAGCAAGTGCACTGGGTCGTCCAAGTAATAAACCTTACGCGAGTAAGGGTCGATCCCACGGAGATTGTTGGTATGAAGCAAGCTATGGTCACCTTGTAAATCTTAGTCAGGCAGACTCAAATGGGTATAGATGATATATGAATAAAACATAAAGATAAAGATAGAGATACTTATGTATATCATTGATGAGAGCTTCAGATAAGCGTATGAATATACTTTCCCTTCCGTCTCTCTGCTTTCCTACTGTCTTCATCCAATCCTTCTTACTCCTTTCCATGGCAAGCTTATGCAAGGGTTTCACCGTTGTCAGTGGCTACCTCCCATCCTCTCATTGGAAATGTTCAACGCACCCTGTCACGGCACGGCTATCCATCTGTCGGTTCTCAATCAGGCCGGAATAGAATCCAGTGATTCTTTTGCGTCTGTCACTAACACCCCGCCTTCAGGAGTTTGAAGCACGTCACAGTCATTCAATCATTGAATCCTACTCAGAATACCACAGACAAGGTTAGACCTTCCGGATTCTCTTGAATGCCGCCATCAGTTCTTGCCTATACCACAAAGACTCTGATCTCACGGAATGGCTGGCTCGTTTGTCAGGCGAGCACTCGGTTGTCAGGCGATCAACCATGCATCGTGTATCAGGAATCCAAGAGATAAACACTAGAGCCTCGTATGCTTGTAGAACAAGAGTGGTTGTCAGTCACTTTGTTCATGAGTAAGAATGATGATGAGTGTCACGGATCATCACATTCATCAAGTTGCAGAACAAGTGATATCTTGGACAAAGAACAAGCGAAATTGAATAGAAGAACAATAGTAATTGCATTAATACTCGAGGTACAACAGAGCTCCACACCTTAATCTATGGTGTGTAGAAACTCCACCGTTGAAAATACATAAGAACAAGAGTGATCATTGGCTTCGGTCCCAGAGAGGGAACCAGAAGAACCAAGATCTGATCTAAGAACTAGATGTCCAAAGATGAAAATACAATAGTAAAAGGTCCTATATATAGAAAACTAGTAGCCTAGGGTGTACAGAGATGAGTAAATGACATAAAAATCCACTTCTGGGCCCACTTGGTGTGTGCTTGGGCTGAGCAATAAAGTATTTTCGTATAGAGACTCTTCTTGGAGTTAAACGCCAGCTTTTATGCCAGTTTGGGCGTTTAACTCCCATTTTGGTGCCAGTTCCGGCGTTTAACGCTGGGAAATCTGAAGGTGACTTTGAACGCCGGTTTGGGCCATCAAATCTTGGGCAAAGTATGGAATATCATATATTTCTGGAAAGCCCAGGATGTCTACTTTCCAACGCCGTTGAGAGCGCGCCAATTGGGCTTCTGTAGCTCCAGAAAATCCACTTCGAGTGCAGGGAGGTCAGAATCCAACAGCATCTGCAGTCCTTTTCAGTCTCTGGATCAGATTTTTGCTCAGGTCCTCAATTTCAGCCAGAAAATACTGAAATCACAGAAAAAACACACAAACTCATAGTAAAGTCCAGAAAAGTGAATTTTAACTAAAAACTAATAAAAATATACTAAAAACTAACTAGATCATACTAAAAATATACTAAAAACAATGCCAAAAAGCGTACAAATTATCCGCTCATCACAACACCAAACTTAAATTGTTGCTTGTCCCCAAGCAATTGAAAAGCAAATAAGATAAAAAGGAGAGAATATGCAATGAATTCCAAAACATCTGAAGATCAGTATTAATTAGATGAGGGGCTTTTAGCTTTTTGCCTCTGAACAGTTTTGGCATCTCACTCTATCCTTTGAAATTCAGAATGATTGGCTTCTTTAGGAACTCAGAATCCAGATAGTGTCATTGATTCTCCTAGTTAAGTATGATGATTCTTGAACACAGCTACTTATTGAGTCTTGGCTGTGGCCCAAAGCACTCTGTCTTCCAGTATTCCACCGGATACATACATGCCACAGACACATAATTGGGTGAACCTTTTCAGATTGTGACTCAGCTTTGCTAAAGTCCGTTTTTTTTTGTATTCATTGCTTTTCTTGCTTTAAGAATCATTTTTATGATTTTTCAGATCCTCAGTAACATGTCTCCTTTTTCATCATTCTTTCAAGAGCCAACATTCATGAACCACAAATTCAAAAGACATATGCACTGTTTAAGCATACATTCAGAAAACAAAAGTGTTGCCACCACATCAAAACAATTAATCTGCTATAAAATTCAAATTCATGCAATTCTTCTCTTTTTCAATTAAGAACATGTTTATTTAAGAAAGGTGATGGATTCATAGGACATTCATAACTTTAAGGCATAGACACTAAGACACTAATGATATAAGACACAAACATGGACAAACATAAAGCATAAATTTTCGAAAAACAAGAAAATAAAGAACAAGGAGATTAAAGAACGGGTCCACCTTAGTGATGGCGGCTTGTTTTCCTCTTGAAGGTCTTATGGAGTGCTTGAGCTCCTCAATGTCTCTTCCTTGTCTTTGTTGCTCCTCTCTCATGATTCTTTGATCTCTCTAATTTCATGAGGAGGATGGAATGTTCTTGGTGCTCCACCCTTAGTTGTCCCATGTTGGAACTCAATTCTCCTAGGGAGGTGTTAATTTGCTCCCATAGTCTTGTGGAGGAAAGTGCATCCCTTGAGGCATCTCAGGGATCTCATGATGAGAAGGGTCTCTTGTTTGCTCCATCCTTTTCTTAGTGATGGGCTTGTCCTCATCAATGGGGATGTCTCCCTCTATGTCAACTCCAACTGAATAACAGAGGTGACAAATGAGATGAGGAAAGGCTAACCTTGCTAAGGTAGAGGACTTGTCCGCCACCTTATAAAGTTCTTGAGCTATAACCTCATGAACTTCCACTTCTTCTCCAATCATGATGCTATGAATCATGATGGCCCGGTCTAGAGTCACTTCGGACCGGTTGCTAGTGGGAATGATTGAGCGTTGGATAAACTCCAACCATCCTCTAGCCCCTTCTTAATTGAACCGGCTTCCCTTTTGAATCTCTCTTCCATTGGGCGCCCTCTTCACAAATGTCAGTGAGGACTTGGTCCAACCTTTGATCAAAGTTGACCCTTCTAGTGTAAGGATGTTCATCTCCTTGCATCATGGGCAAGTTGAATGCCAACCTTACATTTTCCGGACTAAAATCCAAGTATTTCCCCCGAACCATAGTAAGCCAATTCTTTGGATCCGGGTTCACACTTTGATCATGGTTCTTGGTGATCCATGCATTGCATAGAACTCTTGAACCATTAAGATTCCGACTTGTTGAATGGGGTTGGTGAGAACTTCCCAACCTCTTCTTCGAATCTCATGTCGGATCTCCGGATATTCACTCTTTTTGAGTGAAAAAGGGACCTCGGGGATCACCTTCTTCAAGGCCACAACTTCATAGAAGTGGTCTTGATGCACCCTTGAGATGAATCTCTCCATCCCATGACTCGGAGGTGGAAGCTTTTGCGGAATGCTTTGTGTTCGGCCAAGAGGGGGAGAAGTGGTGTTTAGGTTGTGTGAAAATGAAGGGGTGAAGAAGGGTTTATATAGGAGTGAGGGGAGGGGTAGGGTTCGGCCATTATGGGTGGGTTTGGGTGGGAAAGTGGTTTGAATTTGAATGGTGAGGTAGGTGGGGTTTTATGAAGGATGGATGTGAGTGGTGAAGAGAAAGATGGGATTTGATAGGTGAAGGGTTTTTGGGGAAGAGGTATTGAGGTGATTGGTGAATGGGTGAAGAAGAAGAGAGAGTGGTGGGTTGGTGGGGATCCTGTGGGGTCCACAGATCCTGAGGTGTCAAGCAAAAGTCATCCCTGCACCAAATGGCATGCAAAAACATGTTTTGTGCCAAATCTGGCGTTAAACGCCGGGCTGGTCCCCATTTCTGGCGTTTAACGCCAGGTTCTTACCCTTTTCTGGCGTTTAACGCCAGTCTGGTGCCCCTTTCTGGCGTTAAACGCCCAGAATGGTGCTAGACTGGGCGTTAAACGCCCAACTGCTAGCCTTACTGGCGTTTAAACGCCAGTAGGTTCTTCCTCCAGGGTGTGCTGTTTTTCTTCCTGTTTTTCATTCTGTTTTTGCTTTTTCAATTGATTTTGTGACTTCTTATGATCATCAACCTACAAAAAACATAAAATAACAAAAGAAAGTAGATAAAATATAACATTGGGTTGCCTCCCAACAAGCGCTTCTTTAATGTCAGTAGCTTGACAGAGGGCTCTCATGGAGCCTCACAGATACTCAGAGCAATGTTGAAACCTCCCAACACCAAACTTAGAGTTTGAATGTGGGGGTTCAACACCAAACTTAGAGTTTGGTTGTGGCCTCCCAATACCAAACTTAGAGTTTGACTGTGGGGGCTCTGCTTGACTCTGATTTGAGAGAAGCTTTTCATGCTTCCTCTCCATGGTGACAGAGGGATATCCTTGAGCCTTAAACACAAAGGATTCTTCATTCACTTGAATGATCAGTTCACCTCCATCAACATCAATCACAGCCTTTGCTGTGGCTAGGAAGGGTCTGCCAAGGATGATAGATTCATCCATGCATTTCCCAGTCTCTAGGACTATGAAATCAGCAGGGATGTAATGGTCTTCAATCTTCACCAAAACATCCTCTACAAGTCCATAAGCTTGTTTTCTTGAGTTGTCTGCCATCTAGTGAGATTCTTGCAGCTGTACCTCAAGATCCCTAGCTTCTCCATTACAGAGAGAGGCATGAGGTTTACACTTGACCCTAAGTCACACAGAGCCATCTTGAAGGTCATGGTGCCTATGGTACAAGGTATTGAAAACTTCCCAGGATCTTGTCTCTTTTGAGGTAATTTCTGCCTAGACAAGTCATCCAGTTCTTTGGTGAGCAAAGGAGGTTCGTTCTCCCAAGTCTCATTTCCAAATAACTTGTCATTTAGCTTCATGATTGCTCCAAGGTATTTAGCAACTTGCTCTTCAGTGACATACTCATCCTCTTCAGAGGAGGAATACTCATCAGAGCTCATGAAAGGCAGAAGTAAGTCTAATGGAATCTCTATGGTCTCATTTTGAGCCTCAGATTCCCATGGTTCCTCATTGGGGAACTCAGTGGAGGCTAGTGCACGCCCATTGAGGTCTTTCTCAGTGGCGTTCACTTCCTCTCCTTCCTCTCCAAATTCGGCCATGTTTATGGCCTTGCACTCTCTTTTTGGATTTTCTTTTGTATTGCTTGGAAGAGTACTTGGAGGGAGTTCATTAGCTTTCTTGCTCAGCTGTCCCACTTGTGCCTCCAAATTCCTAATGGAGAATCTTGTTTCAGTCATGAAACTTTGAGTGGTTTTGATTAGATCAGAGACCATGGTTGCTAAGTTAGAGGTGTTCTGCTTAGAACTCTCTGTCTGTTGCTGAGAAGATGATGGAAAAGGCTTGCCATTGCTAAACCTGTTTATTCCACCATTGTTGTTGTTGAAACCTTGTTGAGGTCTCTCTTGATTCTTCCATGAGAAATTTGGATGATTTCTCCATGAAGAATTATAGGTGTTTCCATAGGGTTCTCCTAGGTAATTCACCTCTTCCATTGAAGGGTTCTCAGGATCATAAGCTTCTTCTTCAGATGAAGCATCCTTAGTACTGCCAGGTGCATTTTGCATTCCAGACAGACTTTGAGAAATCAAATTGACTTGTTGAGTCAATATTTTATTCTGAGCCAGAATGGCATTCAGAGTATCAATCTCAAGAACGCCTTTCTTCTGACTTGTCCCATTGTTCACAGGATTCCTTTCAGAAGTGTACATGAATTGGTTATTTGCAACCATTTCAATTAGTTCTTGAGCTTCTGTAGGCGTCTTCTTCAGGTGAAGAGATCCTCCAGCAGAGCTATCCAAAGACATCTTGGATAGTTCAGACAGACCATCATAGAAAATACCTATGATGCTCCATTCAGAAAGCATATCAGAGGGACACTTTCTGATCAATTGTTTGTATCTTTCCCAAGCTTCATAGAGGGATTCTCCTTCCTTCTGTCTGAAGGTTTGGACTTCCACTCTAAGCTTACTCAATTTTTGAGGTGGAAAGAACTTTGCCAAGAAGGCATTGACTAGCTTTTCCCATGAGTCTAGGCTTTCTTTAGGTTGTGAGTCCAACCATGTCCTAGCTCTGTCTCTTACAGCAAAAGGGAATAGCATAAGTCTGTAGACCTCAGGGTCAACCCCATTAGTCTTGACAATGTCACAGATTTGCAAGAATTCAGCTAAGAACTGATGAGGATCTTCCAATGGAAGTCCATGGAACTTGCAATTCTGTTGCATTAGAGAAACTAATTGAGGCTTAAGCTCAAAGTTGTTTGCTCCAATGGCAGGGATAGAGATGCTTCTCCCATAGAAGTCGGGAGTAGGTGCAGTAAAGTCACCCAGCACCTTCCTTGCATTGTTGTTGTTGTTGTTGTTTTCGGCTGCCATGGTTTCTTTTTCTTTAAAGATTTTTGTCGGGTCCTCTACAGAGAGTTGTGCCTTAGCTTCTCTTAGCTTTCGCTTTAAGGTCCTTTCAGGTTCAGGGTCAGCTTCAACAAGAATGCCTTTGTCTTTGTTCCTGCTCATATGAAAGAGAAGAGAACAAGAAAATATGGAATCCTCTATGTCACAGTATAGAGATTCCTTGAGGTGTCAGAAGAACAGAAAAATAGAAAGAAGAGGTAGAAGAATTTGAACTTAATTAGATAGAGTTCGAATTGTGCATTGAGAAGGAGTGGTACTCCATAAATAGAAGGATGTGGGAAGAGAGGAAGAAATTTTCGAAAATCAAGTGAAATATTTTGAAAACATTTTTGAAAAAAAATTAATTAATTTTCGAAAATCAAGAGTGGAAAAGGAATCAAGTAATTTTTGAAAAAGATTTTTGAAATTAGAAATAAAAAAGATATGATTAAAAACTGTTTTGAAAAAGATGTGATTAAAAAGATATGATAAAAAAAATTATGCTTTTAAAAAGATATGATTGAAAAGATATGATTTGAAAACAATTTTAAAAAGATTTGATTTTAAAAATTAATGACTTGCCTAACAAGAAAAGATATGATTCAAACATTAAACCTCTCTCAACAGAAAAGGCAACATATTTAAAATGTTCAATCAAATCATTAATTGTTAGTAAGTATCTTTGAAAAAGGAAAGAAATTGATTTTGAAAACATTTGATTGAAAAGATATGATTTGAAAAAGATTTGATTTTGAAAAACTTTGAAAACTTGAAAAAAATTGATTTTGAAAACAAAATCCTCCCCCTTGTGCCATCCTGGCGTTAAACGCCCAGAATGGTGCACATTCTGGCGTTTAACGCCCAATGCACTACCTTTTTGGGCGTTAAACGCCCAACCAGGCACCCTGGCTGGCGTTTAAACGCCAGTCTGTCCTTCTTCACTGGGCGTTTTGAACGCCCAGCTTTTTCTGTGTAATTCCTCTGCTGCATGTTCTGAATCTTCAGTTCCCTATACTATTGACTTGAAAATAGAACCAAGATCAAATAAACAATGCATGCAAGACACCAAACTTAAAATTAGACACTAGACTCAAACAAGAAACATAAAAATATTTTTGGTTTTTTATGATTTTTATAAATTTTTTTGGATTTTTCGAAAATTATATGAAAATAGAAAATAAAGGTTTCAGAATTCTCAATTTGGATTCCAGGAATCATTGCAATGTTAGTCTAAGACTCCGGTCCAGGAATTAGACATGGCTTCACAGCCAGCCAAGCTTTCAGAGAAAGCTTCGGTCCAAAACACTAGACATAGCCAATGGCCAGCCAAACCTTAGCAGATCATTGCTCCAATAGCAAGATTGATAGAAATCAACAAGCTCTTGTGATGATCAGTTGAAACCTCGGTCCAATAAGATTAGACATGGCTTCACAGCCAGCCAGACTTCAACAGATCACCATGAAACTCTAGAACTCATTCTTAAGAACTCTGAAAAAAAATACCTAATCTAAGCAACAAGATGAACCGTCAGTTGTCCATACTCAAAACAATCCCCGACAACGGCGCCAAAAACTTGGTGCGCGAAATTGTGATCACTACACAACTTTGCACAACTAACCAGCAAGTGCACTGGGTCGTCCAAGTAATAAACCTTACGCGAGTAAGGGTCGATCCCACGGAGATTGTTGGTATGAAGCAAGCTATGGTCACCTTGTAAATCTTAGTCAGGCAGACTCAAATGGGTATAGATGATATATGAATAAAACATAAAGATAAAGATAGAGATACTTATGTATATCATTGATGAGAGCTTCAGATAAGCGTATGAAGATACTTTCCCTTCCGTCTCTCTGCTTTCCTACTGTCTTCATCCAATCCTTCTTACTCCTTTCCATGGCAAGCTTATGCAAGGGTTTCACCGTTGTCAGTGGCTACCTCCCATCCTCTCATTGGAAATGTTCAACGCACCCTGTCACGGCACGGCTATCCATCTATCGGTTCTCAATCAGGCTGGAATAGAATCCAGTGATTCTTTTGCGTCTGTCACTAACGCCCCGCCTTCAGGAGTTTGAAGCACGTCACAGTCATTCAATCATTGAATCCTACTCAGAATACCACAGACAAGGTTAGACCTTCCGGATTCTCTTGAATGCCGCCATCAGTTCTTGCCTATACCACGAAGACTCTGATCTCACGGAATGGCTGGCTCGTTTGTCAGGCGAGCACTCGGTTGTCAGGCGATCAACCATGCATCGTGTATCAGGAATCCAAGAGATAAACACTAGAGCCTCGTATGCTTGTAGAACAAGAGTGGTTGTCAGTCACTTTGTTCATGAGTAAGAATGATGATGAGTGTCACGGATCATCACATTCATCAAGTTGAAGAACAAGTGATATCTTGGACAAAGAACAAGCGGAATTGAATAGAAGAACAATAGTAATTGCATTAATACTCGAGGTACAGCAGAGCTCCACACCTTAATCTATGGTGTGTAGAAACTCCACCGTTGAAAATACATAAGAACAAGAGTGATCATTGGCTTCGGTCCCAGAGAGGGAACCAGAAGAACCAAGATCTGATCTAAGAACTAGATGTCCAAAGATGAAAATACAATAGTAAAAGGTCCTATATATAGAAAACTAGTAGCCTAGGGTGTACAGAGATGAGTAAATGACATAAAAATCCACTTCCGGGCCCACTTGGTGTGTGCTTGGGCTGAGCAATGAAGCATTTTCGTGTAGAGACTCTTCTTGGAGTTAAACGCCAGCTTTTATGCCAGTTTGGGCGTTTAACTCCCATTTTGGTGCCAGTTCCGGCGTTTAACGCTGGAAAATCTGAAGGTGACTTTGAACGCCGGTTTGGGCCATCAAATCTTGGGCAAAGTATGGACTATCATATATTACTAGAAAGCCCAAGATGTCTACTTTCCAACGCCGTTGAGAGCGCGCCAATTGGGCTTCTGTAGCTCCAGAAAATCCACTTCGAGTGCAGAGAGGTCAGAATCTAACAGCATCTGCAGTCCTTTTCAGTCTCTGGATCAGATTTTTGCTCAGGTCCCTCAATTTCAGCCAGAAAATACATGAAATCACAGAAAAACACACAAACTCATAGTAAAGTCCAGAAAAGTGAATTTTAACTAAAAACTAATAAAAATATACTAAAAACTAACTAGATCATACTAAAAATATACTAAAAACAATGCCAAAAAGCGTACAAATTATCCGCTCATCAGTGACACTCATCATCATTCTCACCTATGAACGTACATGATTGACAACCACTTCCGTTCTACCTTAGGTCGGGCGCATATCTCTTAGATTCCCCAACAGAATCTTCGTGGTATAAGTTAGATAGATGGCGGCATTCATGAGGATCCGGAAAGTCTAAACCTTGTCTATGGTATTCCGAGTAGGATTCTGGGATTGAATGACTGTGACGAGCTTCAAACTCCTGAAGGCTGGGCGTGATGACAAACGCAAAAGAATCAATGGATTCTATTCCAACCTGATTGAGAACTGACAGATGATTAGCCGTGCTGTGACAGAGCATTTGGACCATTTTCACTGAGAGGATGGGATGTAGCTATCAACCAAGGGTGATGCCTCCAGACGATTAGCCGTGCAGTGACAGCGCATAGGACCATTTTTCCGAGAGGATTAAAAGTAGCCATTGATGATAGTGATGCCCTACATACAGCTTGCCATGGAAAGGAGTAAGAAGAATTGGATGAATGTAATAAGAAAGTAGAGATTCAAGAGGAGCATAGCATCTCCATACGCCTATCTGAAATTTCCACTATTGATTTACATAAGTATTTCTATCCCTTTTTATTTTCTATTTATTATTAATTTTCGAAACCCATAACCATTTAATCTGCCTAACTGAGATTTACAAGGTGACCATAGCTTGCTTCATACCAACAATCTCTGTGGGATCGACCCTTACTCACGTAAGGTATTACTTGGATGACCCAGTACACTTGCTGGTTAAGTTGAACGGAGTTGTGTCCACACATAGTTGAAAAAGCAATGAATTTTACAAAATACAATAACAAAGGAATCACAATTTCGTCCACCAATGCCCTACATACAGCTTGCCATGGAAAGGAGTAAGAAGGATTGAATGAATGTAGTAGAAAAGCAGAGATTCAGAAGGAACACAGCATCTCCATACACCTATCTGAAATTCCCACCATTGAATTACATGAGTAACTCTATCTTTACTTTCTGTTTATTTTTATTAATCATATTTGATTTTCAAAATTTCATAATCATATTTGAATCCGCCTGACTGGGATTTACAAGATGACCATAGATTGCTTCATACCAACAATCTCCGTGGGATCGACCCTTACTCACGTAAGGTATTACTTGGACGACCCAGTGCACTTGCTGGTTAGTTGTGCGGAGTTGTGACTAAGTGTAATTCACGTGTGAGAGCTACCAAACTATTGGAGCCATTGTTGATGATCACAAATCCGTGCACCAAGTTTTTGGCGCCGTTGCCGGGGATTGTTCGAGTATGGACAACTAACGGTTCGTCTTGTTGCTCAGATTAGGTAATTTTCTTTTCAAAAAGTTTTCAAAAAATTTTCAAAAATTTTTTTCTTTTTTCGTGTTTCTAAAGAATATTTTCGAAAAAAATTATAAAAATACAAAAAAAATCATAAAATCATAAAAACCAAAAATATTTTGTGTTTCTTGTTTGAGTCTTGAGTCAATTTTTAAGTTTGGTGTCAATTGCATGTTTTTAAAATTTAAGCATCATTTTTTCGAATTATTCTATAATGAGTGTACTCTTAGCGTACTGTTAATCTATATATTGATAAGAATCTTGTAATTACATATAAGAAATATGAATAATAAAAATAATATTTTTTTAAATAATTATTCGTTTCTTCCCTAAACTCTTTGTAGCATGGTAACAATTCTTCTATCCTTTGCATCTCATTTTAGTATTGGACCATGGCAGCAAAGATCCAACCTCATAGATCCGCATCATGAAGCTCCATCCACTCCTCGATCTTGGTAGTGTAGTCGCTACTACACTAGCCACCGCTTGTGATCTATGAATGATGTCGCGCCGGTGTTTAAGTAGTTGGGGCGCAATTGAAGAGGAAGTCGAGGGCGGAGTAGATGGGGATGAGGCCAATGAAGGAGGCATAGGGGAAGGGTATGTTGTGTTCACCAACAGTGGCGAGTAAGTAGCCAAACGTGAGGAAGGTGAGCAATGAGTAAGGGCTAAAGAAAATATAGAAGATAGAATTTGATGAAAAGTAACAGATAGAAAATTCATTCACAATTGATTAAAGAATTAAACTATGCATGGTTTCACGTACTGAAATATATACTAGCTAAGGTAGTGACTCAGTCAAAGCCAAGAATCAAGAATTCTCCTAACAAACTTAGCCACTAAATCTTAACAACTACTACCACTGATATCTAACTAATCTTTATTATATTTTTCTTAACACAGCAAATTCAACCGTTATAATGAGATGAACATTTTCAACGGAAAGAGTTATGGCTGAGATAAGAAAAGGAGAAAGAATGGGTAACTGAAAATGTTCTTAGTATGAGAGCTGAATAACGGAAATAATGCTCAATTACAAAATTTCAATAGAGTCCCAAATTTTTTTACAGTTCAAGAAGGGCTTGTTTGGATGAACTTTTAAGAAAAGATCTTTTTTCGAATTATTTTTTTAAAATATTTTATAGAGAATTTAAAGTAATTTTATGTTTGGATATCTCATGTAAAAAGGTCTTTTTATCTATCAATTATATTTGGGTATAATAATATAAAAATACTTTTTTGTTTATTTATTACATAAAAAACATCTTTTTTTCAAAGAAAAAATATATTTTAAAAAAAGATGTAAATTACAGTTTCTCAAATTTTTTTTTTATTTTACTAGTGCTTTTACTTTTACTACTAAAAATTTGTCAAATACATTAAAAAATAAAAAAAACTTTTTTTTATTAAAAAAAAAAAAGTCTTTTTAAAATAATGACATCCAGACTTGCACAAAATACCCAAATTCTTCAAGAATCAGAAGATACTTCCAAAAAACATACATGACATACCTGAAATTTTTCCCTGTATCATAATTTGAAAAACTATTTTTCGATTGTTTTTTGTCCGACTATTTTTCAATATGTTTTGCAACTTTACAATTGTTTGGGCCAAGGTGTGTAAGCCCAAATCCGTAATCCATAACTTGACCCGGCCGGTTTTAATAAAAATCGGTGAACCGGAAGGTTTGAGAAATCCAGACCGGTTCAATTTTCAAAAAAAAAAAAAAAAAGATAACCCTAATCCCAGCGAAGGATCCCCTCCCCAACCCACGCTCTTACTCTCTCGCTCTGAAACAGATCTGAAACGGGCGAGCTCAACGCGGCGCCACAACCTTCTCACTCTCACAGAGCCGCTGTCGCCGACACCGCACGGTGGCCGTCTCGTTGCCGGCTCCGCTACGTTTGCCAGCTCCTGCGCCTTCACTGCTGTCGCGTCGTCTGTAGTCCACATCTGACGCCTCCGTCCGCGTCGCGTCGTCCCTGCGCCTTCACTGCGTCAGCCAGCTCCTGCGCCTTCACTGCCTCTCGTTGTTCGTGTACGTCTCTCATCGTCTTCGTCGCGTCTTCATCCGACGCGGCTCGCCGGCGCTGCTGCCTCCCCCTCCCCCTCGCCACTCTTTGCTTCGCCGTGCTTGCTCTCTCTCTTCTCTGCCCGCGTTCTGCCTTCACGTCATCAGGTAAGCTTTTTAATTTTTTTAAGTTGTTCAGTTGCTGGATTATAATCTTTTTAACTGATTAATTGATTAACTGTTGTTGGATTAACTGATTCAGTTGATCTTGATTGTTGTTGATTATAATTTGTCGATTCTTGGCAGATCATTCCAATTTTGTTTTTACAGTGTAATATATGTAGTGTAGTGGTTGATTGATGCCTTTTTCTTCTTTCTGATTATTGGTGTTTAGGGTTGATTTGTTTCTGTTTTAATATCATTATGGTGAATTGAGGTGCTGTTTTTATATTGTTGGTGCTGTTTTTTATATTGTTCTGTGAATTTATATTGTTGGATAGTGGATTGATTCTGTGAATTGAGCTGTAGTGGATAGTTTATGACTATTTTATATATTTTATTTATGTGGAACCGAGTCAATTAGTTCAAGTAGTGATCTACTGGTTGAACCAGTCACCCAGTGATCCAGTAACTTGACCTGTTCGTACGGTTCTGTCAACTATGCTCTAGGCTCTCTCTTTCTTCTGACTTCCTTCTCTATAG
Source organism: Arachis stenosperma (assembly GCF_014773155.1). Taxonomy (NCBI): domain Eukaryota; kingdom Viridiplantae; phylum Streptophyta; class Magnoliopsida; order Fabales; family Fabaceae; genus Arachis; species Arachis stenosperma. Next base: position 71,570,416 of record NC_080386.1, read on the forward strand.
ATTTCGAAAGGACCTTGTGTTCCAGCTACAGCATCAGCTTCTGCTTCTGCCCTTCGCTAAGGTTCGAATGGGTGCTCAGGACCTTCTCCGTTTCTGGTATGCTCTTCATCCAAGCATGCCTTCTTCGTTGTTTTCCATTTTGCTTCTTCCTCTCAATTTTCTAGATTACCTGCTTTTCAGTTAGGGTTTTTGAGGTGAAGTGAACCTCGGTTTCATCTGTGAGCTTGATATTTTCAACTCCATCGAAATTCTTGCCGTTGATTTTGAAGAATCGACAATGGTTGTCAATGTTTCATTTACCCAGTTGCATTTACTGCCGTGAATTGACTTTTGATTCTTCGTCCAGCTGAGACGCCCTCAAAGCATAGCTTGCTTATTTGTCTTACTCTTAGCCCATCAAAGACCAGTGAAGCCCTCAAATTCAACACACACTAATCTGAAACCAATTTCTGGTACGCCTTCTTCTGCATTGCCTCACCGCCATACCAAGTTTTGTGCCTTTTCTGTGTAATTCAATTCGTCTTCCACCACTTACCCGTACTTTTATGTTTGGTTCTGTACCTGGTTTCCGCTAGTTTGGTTCGTTACTTAGTTCTCATTTGTGAATGCATCCAACCTTTTTGCCAATTTGGTGTTAGTTTCAACTTTCAATTTACAGCCGAAATTTATTGTTGTCATTTCCCATGTACACATTGCATTTTTATTGGTATTATTAGCACTATGAAAAGTCTGATATCTTAAGGATGGAATTTGAACAATGGAATTGATGAGGAATTTGGTCACCGGGTCGAAGAACAAAGATGCAAAAAGCATTCTTTATTGGATTTAGTGCTCGTCATCTCTATCATTAAATATGTGCTTGTGTACTTGTTTGATGACCCAATTCATATTTAATGTTTTTCTGTAGATGTTGCTGCTAAGTTTGAAGTCATTTGGTATGAGATTGGTGATGTAGAGTCACTAGGCCAAGATGGCATTTATAACTAAGATAAAATGGGTTGTTCTTTCTGTGATTACATTATCTCTGGCATCCATCATCATTCATCTGTCGCTAGCGAAGTTTTGGGCAGTTAACATAGTGCAGTATAAAGCAATGCCTAGCCTTCCAGAAAATTTTGTTCCGACCTCGGGAGGACAGGTGAGTTCTTATGTATATATGTTTCGAGTGGATGTTTATGGTTGTGTACTTGTGTTTTGTGTTTTGTGTTTTTCTTGTGTAATTCTTGACTCTGGTTGAAATATTGTAGGTTATAAAGAATAAGAAGCTATGGGGTTCCATACAGTCATTGGAAGCATTGCAGCCTTATGCGAATGCTAGAAGCAACTACTCTGGTAAGAATTTTGCGGCTATTTCTTATCTTCTTAATATGTAGACATGGGAAGGAACAATTTTTAGACTTGCAGTTGAGAGATTATGACATAAAGCTATGTTGAAACATAAACATTTTATTTTTCATCATTCTGCTCTATTTTTGTTTTCCCTTATTGATTAAAGAAATGTAATAATATATGCCTTGCAAAGGCACTCCATATTAAATTGATCATGGCCTATGGGAATGCAATCTTGGAGATGACTAACATCCAACTTAAGGTCTTGATTATAATTTATTTTGGAACATTCTTCATTTATACTTCTTAGTTTGTAACTGGATCTGAAATTAATGAGTGCAGCATAATCTTGATTTGACTACAAAATTGATTATATTTTTAAGGTTTTGTAAGAAACCACAAAACTAGGCTAATATTGTTTTGTATTTTATATCTTTGACAAATTTAACAGAGAACTATGTTACTCTCAGCCTTTCACAATGTTAAAGCTGATAATTTTTTTTTTTTGGGGTCATATTCATCCTGCTATATATTCGCCATCAAGTTTCTGTTTCTTTTGTTTACAGCTCCAAAGGACCAGAGCAATCGTTTCATCTATGCAAAAGTCTTCGGTGGTTTTGCAAATATAAGATCATCGGTATGATCCACCAAAATGTATTTAACATTTAGTATTATTTTTGGTAAGCAAGTTAATGACATTTTTCTTGGTTTTGTAGATTTGTGATCTGGTTGCTGTTGCTAGGTTTTTAAATGCAACTCTCATAATTCCTGAAATTCAAGAAAGTACTCGCTCAAAAGGAATTAGGTATATGTGGCTAAGTATCTGCATTCATTACCATGCCGTTGGGATTTATATATTAATTTTTTCTTAATAATATATTCATATACACAATTTATGTTTTCTTACTATTTTTTTCAGCTCTATGTTCAATAGCTTTTCCTATATCTACAATGTTGATCAGTTCATAGCCTATCTCAAAAATGATGTAAACATTGCAAGGACCCTGCCAGAAGGTCTGATGGAAAGGAGAAGAAAAAATGAAATTCCTTCATTTAAGACTACAAGTTCTGCTTCTCCAGACTTTTACCTGGATCAAATTTTACCAAAGCTAAAGCAATCAAAGGTTATCGGATTAATTATTACAAATGGTGGGGCTCTGCAGGTATTACATATTACATTATTCTGAAATTGTTAATTAAAGCCATTGTTGTGGTCTTGTGGATTCTGTGCTTGTTATACTTTAGGACATCTTTGTCTTCTTTTACTTGTGGTTATTAGTGCCATATATATAGTCAGTAGATTATTTCATCTTTGATTGCTGTATGTAGTACTTAAGAGTAGAATCTTGTTGGGCATCATATTGTCTCTTGTGCTTATTGATGACTTCTATACCTGTCATGGACTTAAATACATATACTTTAGCATCACTCTTATGCAAACTAAAGAAGTTGGAATAAGTTAATATATGTGCAGTAGAGGGGATGTAGTTTTTTTAGTATTTTTCCTTTGCTGAAAACCTTCATTGCCAAAGAATCATGTGTTCTTCTATTTTTGTTGAGCTTAAAGCTTCCTAGGTACCCACACTTACTTTTTTTGTTTTGCATTTGTATGTTTGTCCAAGTTGCTACTTGCTAGAGTTAACTTGAGAATGATATACATTTTTGCAGTCTATTCTCCCTCCTGGCATGGAAGATATTCAGAGGCTACGATGCAGGGTTGCGTTTCATGCCCTTGAATTTCGTCCTGAAATTCAAAGGCTTGGCCGTCGGATGGTTCACAAGTATGAATACCTTGCGGTTAGACGAATTAGTCTAGGTTTGCTTTATTGTAACCTAGATTACTCCCATGTTTTTGTCACTGCCAACTTTATTTGATTTTGGAATTTAAAATATGTGATTGCATGCAACTCTATTGTCTAAAGAAAATGAGAGTGAAATCTGTCTAAAAAATTGTAGGCTTTTTTAATTCTAGTGTGCTGTTTCATTTTTTTCCCTGTGGCGATCATGCTATGCCCATGAGTAATTAAGGTTTCCTACTGTTGATGTATAAGAGATTTCTTCTTTATTTTAAGGCTAAGAGCATATGGGCAACCCTTCTTAGTATATCATCCTGGCTTACTGAGAGATACATTGGCCTACAATGGTTGTGGAGAACTTTTTCAGGTTTGATAGAGCTGTAGTTTCGGTTCCACAGTGCATATATCTTTTAGGGTTCATTTTTCTTATAAATTCCTTCTAGTATTGGGTTACATTTTTTTCCCTCTCTCAAGGAGGAACTTTTTTGTTTTGTTAGGATGTTCACACTGAACTTATTCAGCACCGAAGGGCTCAAATGATAAAGGACAAGATTCTTAAAGGTGAATTGAATGTCAATTCACACTTGCAAAGAGATAAAGGTCTATGCCCCCTCATGCCTGAAGAGGTATGTTTGTTCCAGAAACTTTGGTTTGGATTCAATTTCTTTGTTTCAGTGTTAAGAAATATATTTGACTTTATCAAGTGTGAGAACCTTCCAGTACAGTTTCAGAGTATAGTTTGTTGTGCAGAATAAAATGCCATGATCTTTAGGATCTACTTTAGACTTGAGGACTCCCATTTGAGGGAATCTCAGCGTCTACTAGGTTGACCAATTTTACAATTATCTATGTTGCATGAGTAATGTGGCCTTTGAGAGCATTGCTTCTAATTATGTGCACAAAGATGAATTGTATTTTGAAATTTCAAAATTTTACTCCTGGGAGGTGGTTATTATTTTGACTTTTGCAGGTTGGCATTCTCCTTCGAGTAATGGGTTATCCTGCCAAAACAATTATCTACGTTGCCGGCTCTGAAACATTTGGAGGTCAACGCGTTTTAATTCCTTTGCGAGCCATGTTTACCAACACTGTGGATCACACTTCCTTGTGTAGTGAAAGAGAGTTGTCTGAGTTGTTTGGACCGGAAACATCTCTTATTCCAAAGTCATATCGAGCACCTCCTGCAAAAAGTCAGAAAGTACTTACAGATGAATGGAAGAGGGCTGGTCCTCGTCCTAGGCCTCTTCCTCCCCCTCCAGATAGACCAATTTATCAACATGAAAAAGAAGGTTGGTATGCTTGGATCACTGAGACGCCAATAGAGCCTGATCCTTCACCCTTGGATCTGAGGATGAGAGCGCATAGGTTACTTTGGGATGCACTAGATTACATTGTTTCTTTAGAGGCAGATGCCTTCTTTCCTGGATTTAACAATGATGCTAGTGGATGGCCAGATTTTTCAAGCCTGGTCATGGGACATCGACTTTATGAGACTGCTGCTTCAAGAACATACCGACCAGACAGGTAAAATGCACCTTGCAGTTGAAATCAATTGGTTGATATTTGTATAGGACATATGGCAGTTTCATCAAAAGAATTAAACCTCCTGATTTTTCAAAGGAACCAAATTTTCTAGGTCACTAGTTGAATAGCCTGCATAACATGACATATAGTTGGAGGATCTGTTGCTTTCTGGGCCAGGGCCAGGCGGGGGAAGGGGTAAAAGTGTAGGGAAGATGAACCGTATTTACATCGTTACTCCATTTCTTAATAATAATTTAGAGTGACTTTAGAACATATTTTTATCTACGGAAAACTTAAAATCTTATGTCCTATTTCAGACATCCATGAGCAACACATCTGCATGTCTCTGGTACTTTCCTGTTCCTTTTGAAGATTCTTGAACTTGTTCCATGCATTAATTAAAATAATAATCATTATAAAATTTTATGGTATACCCTCATTTGAATATACGTGCATTTTGAATGTTCATCCTTTACTGTGTCACTTTGATTCCTTGAGTGTTTTCCTGCATATCTGCATCTTAGTCCTTAGGTAAAGAGTCTGGTGGATTCTGCTGCAGTTGTGTATCTCCTAAATTTGCATTTATTGTGACAGTACTCTGTTCGGTATTTTACAGGAAAGTAGTTGCAGAACTTTTCAACATAACTCGGGAAAATATGTACCATCCCAAACATAATTGGACAATTTTAGTGCAAGAACATCTAAACAGAAGTTTAGCCGAAGAAGGACTCATAAGGCAATCTCTCCTGTCAAAACCGGCAGTGTTCCTTTCCCATCCACTTCCGGAATGCTCTTGTAGAATAGCATCTTCCAAGGTTGTAAATCACGTTAGAGGTCAGAACGGCCGGTATCTCTATGGAGATGAAGACCAGTGTCCCAAGTGGATGCAGCGCGCAAATATGGCAGGTTCTGTACTGAAAGAAGGCACCAAATCTGAAGATGATGAGCCAGATTATGAAAGTAATGACTTTGTTGATGAATCTGACAAAAGTGAGGGTAAAACTAATCAGAGTCAAATCTGGGATCAAGACGAAGAAATGGATCCAAATGACTAAAAATTGATGTGCATAAATAACTATGGTCTATAGTTATACGTTTTCCACATTTCCTTAATTTCTTTGAGAGGTATAGGTTATTGCGGAGCATAGTGGGTATTCAAATCTATTCTTTCATTAGTTTTGGACGAAGAACATTAATATATTCTTTTCTTACTTTATGTTTACCACTTCCAAGGGAATTTTTGTTGTAACATACACATTACAAAACAGAAAAGAAAAAAGATTACGTTCTGGCTTAATTGGAGCCAACAGATGAGCATTCTAAGTAAATTTTTATTTCTCCTGTTTGCTATTTAAGATAGCTGCTTAGTTGTTCCGATGAATGATTCCTTAGTGCCTCATTGTTGGTGCACAAATAAATTGATGGTTGCATGAAAGAAATATAGATGCAACGGTTCTTATTTGATTATATTTATCTTATTCTCTCAAAATTTTGACTACCAGCTCTTAATGTGAGCCGTATAGGATGCAAGCACTTGTCAAAAGAGTCGATCAAAAATTACTATAGGTTTTCGAATTGTTCATTTAAAAAAATTGAAACCCTTCTTATTTAGATAGCTATAATACTTTTCAAAAATTAGAATTCTTGATCAATGAAAGAACAATATCACTATTTTTTCTCAATAAGATAGCAAAGTGAATAATTGACTTATTTTACATTACAAAAAATTGCAAGAAATCTTTTGATAATACGGATTCTTATGTTTCAATAATATTTCACTATCAAAACAATTGGTTGAATCTAATAAAACTATTTCATAGAAGTTAATTGATATATTCTTTTTAAAGCAAATCGACTTCGATTTTATGGGTCCTTTGAGATATTATAATGTGTTGGGAAGTTACATATCGGTTGAAATTGTCCGCAACAACTAGAATTATCCAAATTTCCACGTTTCTCGGTAAAAAAAATGCATTAATCAAAATATCTAGCCATAACTACTTCTGACCACAACCAAAAGAAGTCCTCCAAGTTCGCATCAATGTAGCAGCACAACTTGAAGTATTAATCAAACAAGAAGATTTACTAGAATTCAAAAATTTATAGGAGTTGCTGAAATTCAAAAAGTGTTCCCTTCTTTCCACCTTGAGGACAAGGTGGCTCTTGTATTGTTAAATACCGTGAGAAAATTAATATTGAAAAAGAAATAGAATATAAAAGAGAAACAACAAATGAGTCAATCATTAGGAATGAGAATCTTTTTCTTTACCTTTTAATTATTCTAGAAATAAAAAAATGAGACAAAGAGCTATGGGTAGGGAATGAACAAGTTGTATGCTCATTGATAAGAATAATAGAATATGGGAGTGAATTATCCTAATTAGAAGGCAACACTACATAATGAAAGAGACAAAGCATAAGAGACAGACCAAAAATTTCTACAAACATAAATAGAGGCCAAATGACTTGTTATGCCTAAAAACTAGAAGAGTTGATAGAACTCTACAATTTTTCATCTTGTATTTTCAATTCAGTTTTTTCTACTTTTTGTAATTCAATAAAAGAAGTTAGTTAAGAGGATGAAATTCCATTAAATTCACCTCAAAACTCTACTTATTGATCTATATTAAATCCGTCAACTAGAATTTCTAGTACAAGATTTTACAGAGGATTGTTGAAGAATGCATGCTGCATGTAATGCATCTTGTAGACAACCTTACTTAAGGTTAAGACAGGAAAATAAGTCAAACTCCAATCTCTCCATCCACCATACAATCCTAGTAAGGTGAGACAATCACTATTATCTCTTTTCCTTTTAGATTTCTTTCTTCCATTCTTCCCACCACAATACTACTTTCTTTCAAGTGAAATGGACCACAGTAAAAACCATTCACTGAATGTTGCTATACTGTTGTCTATTATGTAAACAAAGACAACTAGTTTTTTTTCTTTATATCTCAAAATAAAAAATTGTTGCCTATTGCAATTAGTAACGGTTGTATAAACCACAGTTTAAAACGGTTAAACCAAATTGTAAGTTTCAGATTCGATTTTGATAAATGAAAATCGTTTTTCGCTGTTGTTTAAGACCATAAACAAATTAAACAAAAACAAATTATTTTAAACTAATGGGTAAATATTAAATCATTATCCTTGTATATCTGTTTGCCTAAAAACGATGTTAGTTAAGTAATATTTTTTTCTTGTATTTTATCTTGTATTCAAGTTAATATCAACTAATTTTTTTAATTAAAAATATTGGTTCTCTATTATTTTTTCATGTAAGAAATCTTACCATTTTGACTAAATAATTAAGTAATAACCAAATCAGGACATGTTACTGTCTATAATTGTTTATTACTTTATTTAGTGATAATATGTGTAACAAAGTTGACCGGACCATTCACATGGAGCCATTGAATTTTTTCTTTTGTCATACGTCAGAGTACGTAGTATTCCAAACCACATCATAATTAGATGAATGATAAAAAATATTATTTGAATATTAAAATTAATTATTATATATTTATATATAAATATATGTATTATTTAGTTTATTTTTAATATATATTTTATATTTTAATATATATTTTAATTAATAGTTAATTTCAGTATACATGTAGTATAGTTGAAAAAGAAAAATTCATAATTGACTGGCTACGAAGAAGTTGAAGAGGTTACTTCTTGAATTTCAATATTCCCACATCCTTAGGTAGAGGTCTCTGACCCTCTGTTCATTGAATATTGTTGAATAACTCGTTCACAAAGACTTATTATGAAAACTACTAGCTTGGGTTTGGTTTAAGGGTTAATTTTTGGCCAAAAAAATAAAAATAAAAATAAAAATAAAAAATAAAGAAAAACTATAACCCAGTTTTGCGACTCGATTCACTAATTTCATTCATAATTAACGTTGATGAACATTGCAAATAATTTTAGAAATGAGTTTGATATACTAACAAAGCAATTTTTTCTTTTTACAAACAAATATTAAATTATTTTCATTTTTAATGATTATTTACGTCGTATATGTGAAAATAAAATTTGAGAGTAAATAAATCAGTCTCCAAAATTTTTTAGTCGAATATTTTTTCCTTTAAAAAATTTAATTACCAAATCAGTTTTTAATATGATCATATTAATTTCAATGTGTCCCTGAGTAGCAATATTTATCCACATTCATGTAGAGTGTTAACTATGGGCAAATTAATCCTTACGTATAATAAGCAAAACTGCATCATGTTACAACTGTTTGAAGTGTTGATATTTGAATGTACTAATAATATGTCTTTTTAAAATTTTTAGGGACTAACTTGATAATTGTAATTTTTTTTAGGGATTTAATTATTTTTTTAATAATTTAATGGGTCTAAAATGTCTAAATTTGTAATTCTATTAATATTCAAATAATCAAACAACAAGTGATGAACCGACTATCAACTTCTTAGTGTTTTTTAATTTTGATGATGCTGGATGTAGTCTATTAAAATACTTCCAACTTCCTTGTTAGTTGTTTTAGATTTTATATTGTATATTAAAATACTTCTATTTTGCATTTTAATCAAACTCTATATATTTGAGTTTATATTCTATTTAAATTTCTTCACTTTTTAGGTGTTAATTTGACTGTTGTGGTATACTATTTACACGAGTACTTGAGCAATTTAATATATGCTTCGTCTTTAGTTTGCTACTCTAAATGTTTCACCTTTTTATTCATTTGTTTACTCATTATTTTATAACTTATTCTATTCATTCTTTTTACCAAACTTAATATAACAACTAAAGCATAATTGTGTCAAAGACATTGTTTATTCATGGATTCATTGGCTACAATACAATAATAAGTCAAAAGTCAAAACACAACTATTCAATCATTGTTTTAATCTAAGTCATAAATCAAAGAATTACTAATTCAGATTTAAAGTTTAAGGTAACATATCCTAATATGTGGCACACTCGTTAAACAATACCCTCCTATAAATCATTTAATAAAATAAAACCTGTTAAATAATTCGATCACGTGTACCCAATTTATTCTATACTAATATTTTTATTCGTAATAATATTACGAGAATATAAATTTTTTAAAATTACGTCGGTTCTGATTACATTACAGATTATGACACAAAAAATTTATAGCATTAAAATAAATTATTTTTACAAAAAAGTCGTAAGAGATAAAAATTTCTATCGACTAAAAAATTCAGAATTTTTGTAGATAAAAAAATTAAATAGTAAATTTTTTAGTTATTAATTTCATATAAAAAATTTAATTTTTTACTAATAATTAATTTTAACATAAATTATCTAAAATTTAAAAAAATTTAATGTGTATATTTTTATATTTGATTAGGTGTTATTAATAAGTTTGTTACACAAATAGCAATAACTAATTTTTATGCGTGCTATTTAAAAATAATATTTATTTTCTATATATATAAAAATATAATTAGATATTAGTATAAAATAAATTTATATTGATAGTTATAAAATTAACTCAATTTTTTTAAATAATTAAATCTTGATTCTAACTTTTTTAATCACAACATTATTATTTTTTTAAATTATATGTAATAAATATTTAAAAAAATAAAAATATAAATTAAAAAATAAATAGTAAAATTAAAAACTAAATAAAAAATACATATAATAATATTTTTTATGTAAATTATATTATGTTATTAATTTTTTTTTTGTAAAATAGAAAGATAGAGAAAAATAGAGAACGAGAGAAAAGAAAGAAAAAGACAAAGAAGAAGAATATTTTTGGAAGTTAAAAATTTTATTTTAATTATAATGAAAAATATCTGATAACACATTTTGTTTTGTTAAATTACTAATATAAAATATAAAATATATATAGAGTGGGGAAAATAGAGAGAAATAGAAAAAAAAAGAGAGAGGTAGATAAGAGAATGTAAGAAGGAGGTTTATTAATTTTGAAAAAAATATTTTTTTTTTAAATTTTAATAAAAGAGTGTCATGTGACACATTTTAGTTATTAAATTAGTTAGTAATATATATAAATATAATATATAATATAACTATATTTTAATTTTAATTTAATTTTAGTGCAATTAGAAAATATCATATTGTATATTTTTATTGTCAAATTTATAATTAATCATTAATAATGATATATAAAATAAATAAAATAAGTGAAGGAATAAAAAAAATAAAAAAATCTTTAATTAAAAAAAATTTAATTTTAATTACAATAAAAAATATAACATATTTTAATTATAAAATTAATAATATATAATAGATTTCCGTCCATCTAATTCTAACTTACCATCGTAAACACTCGTTCAACTAAAGTTAGCTAAAACTTTCATAGGAACTTAGTTATTGTTACGGCCCGGCCCAAAATCAACGCGGGTCGACCCGACCCAGGCGATACCCGACCCGGACACGCGCCTTCCAACCGACCCGGACACGCGTCCTGTACGGCTCACACACGGTTGCAGGATAGCGTCCTTGGGAATATGGGCCTGTCCCACGAGGGGCCCACTACTGACATGTATATAAAGGGAAGATTGGCTCTTCCCACGAGGTACGTCATATCCTTTCACCTCGTTATTCTGCTCGCCTGCACATTACTGACTTAAGCGTCGGAGTGTCTTTGCAGGTGGCACCCCCCCTCGTCCATTCGCCAGTACAAGTGCTCGCCAGCTCGGCAAACCCGCAATTAGCGCGACCAAGGCTAAGGCGTCCTCACCTATCCACCCCTTCACCTGTATACCCGACCTGTCCGGAATCCGACTACCGAACATTGGCGCCGTCTGTGGGGACCCTTTGCCTGAATGGAAGTCGCGCCAGGTCCCGGCGACCGAGCTCGAGCAGCCGGAGCGGAGGGGGCTGCCTCCGTCGCCTCGCAAAGGGGAGGGCGGAGATCCCCCAACAACACACAAGAACCCGACCATTCGGGGGAACGGGCGGCGATAGTGCCATAATAATGCAGGAGCTACGCCACAGAGTCCAGAACCTAGAGCGACAGCTAGCCGACCGGGAGAGGGATGGACGGTCTACCGATCCAAGCTACACCCCATCTCCCGGGAGCGAGGAGGAGAGCTCTCACCGAAGCCGCTCACGGCGTATATCTGCATCCCGGATGGAAGCAGAAAGCACGCGAGAGGAGTCACCCATCCCGAGAAGACGAAATGACACAGTCATCTACTCTCGCGGCAGACAATCCCGCCGAACGGCAAGAGGCCGTGAAGACGAAGAAGGGAGATCCGAGAGAACACGACAACCTGTGATAATGGGCGTCACGCCGTTCCACCGATCTATCCTCGAGGTCCGGTTGCCGAAACACTTCGACAAACCAACGGACATGAGATACGACGGAACTCAAGACCCTCTAGAACACCTCACGGCCTTTGAGGCCAGGATGAATCTGGAGGGAGTGGGGGACGAAGTGAGATGCCGCGCCTTCCCGGTAACATTAGCAGGGCCAGCGATCAGATGGTTTAACGGCCTCCCGCAAGGTTCCATCTACAGTTTTTCAGACATCAGTCGTGCATTCTTGGCCCAATTTACAACGCGGATCGCGAAGGCTAAGCACCCTATCAACCTTCTAGGGGTAACCCAGAGACAAGGAGAACCGACAAGGAAGTACTTAGATCGGTTCAACGACGAATGCTTGGAAATTGACGGCTTAACCGACTCGGTGGCCAGTCTTTGCCTAACAAACGGCCTCCTCAACGAGAACTTCCGAAAACACCTTACCACGAAACCGGTTTGGACGATGCATGAAATCCAAACAGTGGCCAAGGAGTATATAAACGACGAGGAAGTCAGCCGAGTCGTGGCTGCCAATAAGCGGCAGTCCGGTTACAGCCAAGCCCGGCAACCAGTCGACAGAGAGAGAACAAAGGAAAAAGCTAGGGAGGAAGCGTCAAACAGGGCACCTCGACCGTTCCCCCGGGTCGGGAAATTCAATAACTACACTCCACTCACTCTCCCCATTGTGGAGGTCTACCAGCAGATAGCAGAGAAGGGAATTCTTCTGAAGCCCCGACCACTTAAGGACCGAACGGGAGGAAATAAGAACCTTTATTGTGATTACCACAAGGGTTATGGCCATCAAACGCAGGACTGTTTTGACCTGAAGGATGCGCTGGAACAAGCGATAAGGGAAGGAAAGCTAGCAGCGTTCTCCCATCTCATCAGGGAGCCGAGGAGACGTTATCGCGATCAAGACGAGGAAGGCAAAGCCCGTTCGGCCAAACGGCGACAAGAACCCGAGGACAGAGACCACGGCCTCACTGTGATAAACGTGGTAACGGCAAAAAACGCTGCACCAAAATCACGGTCGGCACACAAGAAAGACGCCAAGGTTCTGGCGATCTCATCCCCGCCGGTGCAGAGCTCCAAGAAACCTCCATCCATTTCCTTCGGCCCAGAAGACCAATGGTTCAGCGACGCCCCGGAAAACCCCCCCATGGTCATAACGGCCAGAGTGGGAACCGGCCTCGTCAAACGGATCCTTGTCGACACAGGAGCTGATTCAAACATCATGTTCCGCAACGTGTTCGACGCATTAGGGCTGAAGGATGCCGACCTGACGACTCACCAGCACGGGGTTATCGGGTTAGGCGACCACTTCATCAAACCGGACGGAGTCATTTCCCTACCGATCTCGGTGGGACAGATGCAAGGCCGAAGATCGACGATGGCCGAGTTCGTAATTCTCCGAGACTCCACAGCCTACAACATCATCTTGGGAAGAAAAACAATCAATGATTTTGAAGCCATAATCAACACCAAGCTGCTAGTTATGAAGTTTGTCACCGATGATGGATCCATAGGGACCATAAGAGGAGACCTCGAGACGGCGGTCGCTTGTGACAACGCCAGCCTTTCCCTTAGAAAGAAGTCCAAGGAAACATCCAGCGTATTCCTAGCCGACCTTGATGCCAGAGTAGAGGACAAGCCGAGGCCGGAACCAGAAGGGGACCTGGAGAAGATTAGAATCGGTGACGAAGGGGAAAAGTTCACATTCATTAACGAAAACCTACCACATGAGCTAAAGGAGCCTTTGATTGAAATGATAAGGGCCAACAGGGACTTGTTCGCCTGGACACCAGCCGACATGCCGGGCATAGATCCAAAAATCATCTCACATCATCTAGCCGTCAAGCCGGAAGCACGCCCAGTGGCTCAACGGAGGAGAAAGATGTCGGCGGAAAGAGCAGAGGAGGTAGCCAAGCAAACGGCCGGCCTCCTAGAAGCAGGCTTCATACGGGAAGTGGACTACTCGACGTGGCTCTCAAATGTGGTATTGGTGAAAAAACACAATGGCAGGTGGAGAATGTGCGTGGACTACTCTGACCTTAACAAAGCATGCCCCAAAGATTGCTTCCCCCTCCCCAACATAGATGCACTCGTCGACGCCGCGGCGGGATACCGGTATCTGAGTTTCATGGACGCCTACTCCGGTTACAATCAGATACCGATGCACCGACCAGACGAAGACAAAACGGCGTTCATAACGCCAGGAGGAACTTTCTGCTATAAGGTAATGCCATTCGGCTTGAAAAATGCGGGGGCGACATATCAAAGGCTGATGAACAGGATATTCCACGACCTCATAGGGAAAACAGTTGAAGTTTACGTGGACGACATCCTGGCAAAAACAACACGACCCGACGACCTCTTAAACGACCTGGCAAGTGTATTTGCGTCCCTCCGTCAACACGGTATGAGGCTGAACCCCCTCAAGTGCGCCTTCGCCATGGAAGCCGGCAAGTTCCTGGGGTTTATGATAACTCAGAGAGGGGTAGAAGCTAACCCGGAGAAATGCCAGGCAATACTCCAGATGAAGAGCCCGGGTTGTATCAAGGACGTCCAGAGGTTGGCAGGACGGTTGACCTCACTTTCCCGGTTCCTCGGAGCCTCGGCGACGAAGGCCCTACCATTTTTTAACCTCATGAAGAAAGGGATGGCGTTTGAGTGGACACCCGCTTGCGAAGAAGCCTTTCAACACTTCAAAGAAATCCTGGCGGCACCTCCTGTTCTCGGGAAGCCAAGGGACGGGGAACCACTATACCTATACCTCGCTATAACAAGCGAAGCCCTGGCCGCAGTACTGGTACGAGAGGACGGGAAAGCCCAAGAGCCAGTCTACTTCATAAGCAGGGCCCTGCAAGGAGCAGAATTAAGATATAGCAAGTTGGAAAAGCTAGCCTTAGCACTCCTAACTTCCTCGAGAAGGTTAAAACAGTACTTCCAAAGTCACCAAGTTGTCGTCAGAACGGACCAAGGGATCCGGCAAGTTCTCCAGAAACCCGACCTGGCGGGAAGAATGATGACTTGGTCCATCGAGCTCTCTCAATATGACATACGGTACGAGCCCCGGCAAGCCATCAAGGCGCAGGCCATGGCGGATTTTTTGGTTGAAGTAACAGGAGACCCAGGCGAAGACATGGGTACACGGTGGAAGCTCCATGTGGACGGAGCCTCCAACCAGACCTTCGGAGGTGCCGGGATCATCCTGGAAAGCCCGATTGGGGTTGTATACGAACAGTCGGTTAGATTCGAGTTTCCCATCTCGAACAACCAAGCAGAATACGAAGCCCTCATAGGAGGCTTGGCCCTAGCAGCAGAGGTCGGCGCAAGAAGACTGGAAGTATGCAGCGATTCCCAAGTCGTCACTTCCCAAGTAAACGACAGCTACCAAGCCAAGGACCCCCTGCTACAGAAGTACTTGGAAAAGGTTAAAAGCTTGAGCCAAAAGTTCGAAAAAGTCACGGTCCAACACGTACCCAGAGAAAGGAACACACGGGCAGACCTTCTATCAAAGTTGGCCAGCACAAAGCCAGGAGAGGGGAACCGGTCTCTCATCCAAGGCATGACAAGAGAACCAACAATTGCACTTCACATGACAACCCTAAGTTCTTCATGGTTAGACCCCATCACCAACTTCCTAGAACACGGCCAAGTCCCTGGTGATGAAAAGGATGCGGCGAAATTAAGAAGAGAAGCGGCCAAATACGCCGTCATCCAAGGACAGCTGTTCAGGAAAGGGCTCAGCCAACCCCTACTAAAGTGCCTGCACCCCGACCAGACGGACTACGTCCTCAGAGAAGTCCACGAGGGCTGCTGTGGGCATCACATCGGAGGCAAAGCCCTAGCAAGGAAACTAATCCGAGCCGGGTACTACTGGCCGTCGATGGTGGCAGATTCCAAAGAGTTTGTCAAAAAGTGCGTAAAGTGCCAACAGAACGCCAACTTTGCCAGAGCGCCGGCCTCCGAGTTAAGTCTGCTAACGACCTCCCGGCCATTCGCTCAGTGGGGAGTCGACCTCTTGGGGCCTTTCCCGGTCGGCCCTGGGCAAGTCAAGTATCTCATAGTCGCAATTGATTACTATACCAAATGGATAGAAGCTGAGCCCCTAGCTAGCATATCCTCGGCCAACTGCAGGAAATTCATGTGGAGGCAGGTGATAACGCGGTTCGAGATACCGGAAGTCGTCATCTCGGACAACGGCACACAGTTTACCGACAAAAAGTTCACGGAATTTCTCAGCGGCCTGGGTGTAAGACAAAGGTTCTCTTCGGTAGAACACCCTCAGACGAACGGACAAGTGGAGTCCGCCAACAAGGTTATCCTTTCAGGGCTGAAAAAGAGGTTGGACAATAAAAAGGGTGCGTGGGCCGATGAACTAGCGGCGGTTCTCTAGTCCTACCGAACAACCGAACAGTCATCCACTAAGGAAACTCCTTTCCGACTGACGTACGGTGTGGACGCGGTAATACCTGTGGAGATCGGGGAACCAAGTCCGCGGTTGCTCCTGAAAGGAGTGGAAGAAACCGTAGAAAAGGACCTGATTGATGAAGTCAGGGAAATGGCCCATCTGACAGAAACGGCGCTAAAACAAAGGGTGGCTCTGCGCTACAACACCAAAGTGCTCAAGAGGGAATTCGAGCCAAACGATCTCGTCCTGAGGCGAAATGATATCGGCCTGCCGACCCCTGGAGAAGGCAAGCTAGCGACTAACTGGGAAGGCCCATACAGAATCAAGAAAGTGATGGGAAAAGGAGCATTCAAACTAGAAAGACTCGACGGCAAGGAAGTCCCGAGAACTTGGAATGCGGACAACCTAAGAAGATTCTACTCCTAGAAGAAGGCCCGACAAACCGACCAGGCTAGCTAAGTAGTCAATTTGCTCATTTATCTTTTGAAGTTCTCATAGCGACTTACGTGTCCTTTATACAACTACCGAATAAGATATACTTGTGCAAATTTTCTCTCCTATTTTGTCACTTAATTTTCCAGATAAATCACCGCGTCTGACGACGACACGCGTCCCCGGGACTGATCACCCCGGGAACCCGTCAACCATAATCATAACGACTACGCAAAAGACCACGGGCCATTAATATAAGTGACGACAATAAACCAGAAACGGTTAAAAGAAACGGAAATACAACCAAACGAATCAGGAGAAACTCATCACGACAACACGAGTAAATAATTAAAACGGTCGTTGATCACAAGCCAAGATAAAACGGCTAAACGGCAAGTTGTTCGCAAGCCAAAAACGGTTAAAAACAAAATAGTCTACAAGTCAAAACAAAACGGCTAAAACTGTAAAAATAGGACTTATTTCTTGGGGACATCGACGACCTTGCCATCCTGAATAACCTTACGGACACCAATCGCCGACGTGTCGAATTCAGGGGCAACAATTTTAATTTGAGCTTTGAGGGCATCCTCGGTAGCCAGGATGGCACCTTTGCCCTGTTTGATGACGTCCTTATACTTCGCCTTCCATGTCGACAGTTCGGCCTCCACGGCCCGCTTCTCTTCCTCAACTTCGGCCACACGCTTTTGCGCCACGCCGACCTGACCTTCCAGAGCCATTTCACACTCGACCAAGCGTTCAATCGTCGCGTCCGACTCTTTCTGTTTCTTCTCGGCAGCTGTTGCCTTTTGTTCGGCGGCGGTAGCTTTCTGCTCGGCAGTGGTGGCTTTCTTCTCGGCAGCATCCAACTTTTCTGAAGATTGGGTCAACTGTTCCCGGAGAGTTTCTACTTCACTTTTCAACTCGTTATTGGCCTTCCCACTAGCTTCCAACCTCCTGCGGAGGGACTCCATCCCGGACAGCTCAAACTCAGCCTTCCGGGCTATCACAGCACCCCGCAGAAGTGTTCGGTACATCCACCTCGCCTGCCCGGCAAGGGAAGACTCGTGGAAGTACTCCTCAGTACCAGGAATCAGTTGGGTATCTATGAAGTTGCTCGCATCAAAGTTCCTCTCCATGACGGTGAGGACCCCCTCGGGACTAGAAGACGCCTTCCTCTTCCTTTTAGGGGTGGGGACCACCTCCACGTCATCGTCGACCTCGGGGGCAGACGTCGAACCCCCTTGGCCTACCACTTCGCGAAGAGGAGAGGTATGAACCGTTTTCTCGACCTCGACCTGGGCAGCTTGGGTCGAGGCCCCGGTTCCTCCAACCACGACCTCCTGCCCTGAAGTAATTTTGTCCTCTGGGGGAATTGTAAACGTCTCAGCAACAGATGGGTCATTATCCTCTTCGTCATCACCACCGCCAAGGAAGGTTTGAAACAAGTCGGGAAGGCCCGTAACCGACGCAGACATATCCACTGCAGGAAAACAAAGAAGGTCGGTTAATCGTCACACAATATCAACAAAAGGGAAAAAGGTAAAGGGAAAAGTAAAAAGCTTCTCACAAATATAATTACGGCCGGACTCTCGGTCACCCATGAGGAGGTGGGGATTTACTGGGTTCTTCCCAAAAACTGCCATTAGCACCTCGGCAATCTGCCTATCTACCGCCGACATGCCTCTATAAGTTACCTTAATAAAACTATTGGCCCCTGCCCCGAAACTCCAATAAGTCGGGATGAGCCGTACCCCCTCCAAAGACAACCAGAAGGGGTGACGATCTTTGGCCGGGTGGACCTTAAAATATTTGTCCTTAAACCCATGATAAGAATCTTCAAACAAACCAAAGATCTTCCGACCCTGGGCAGACCGGAAGGACATGAACCCTTTTTTGTGCTTCCCCTCCTTGGAAGGGTTTGTGAGGGTAAAGAAGAAGAGGAAGACATCCACGGACACCGGCAGTTCGAGATATTCACAGACCATCTCGAAACAGCGGATTGAGGCCCAACTGTTCAGATGCAACTGCGACGGTGACACGGAAATCCGATTTAAAAGCCCCATTTGAAAGGCTGAAAACGGAATACGAACTCCGACTTGAGTGAACATGGCTTTGTAGAACCAAATCCAGTCGGCGACCTGGCGGGGCTGGAAGTTGATTTCGTACAATCGCTCGTGAGGAGCCGGGACGAAAACGTCGTAATTGGCTTCCTCGTCAGTCCCACCGCACAAGTACCCAGCTTGTCGGAACTCGGTGAGCTCCTCCTCGCCCATTTGATTGGGTGAATCCCGTACGTCGGAGACGACCCAAGCATATTGATCGTACGCCGCAGGGTTAACGGATGCCCGGGAGACCGTGCGAGCCATACCTACATTGGGGGACCATCCAGTTAGTCTAAGAGATCGGTTGCTCAGACCGAACACAAACACCACCCCCCACGACTTCCCGACTAAGGCCAATCAAGACTAAGTGGCGAAAAGAACGAGAAAAAGCCTACCCTGGAATGGTACTTTCCCCCCTAACACGTCTACTCGCAACTAAAAGGCTACACAGTAACATCAAAGAACCAAGCAACAAGCAACAAGCATGCAAAAATAATGCATAAAAGGGGAAGGATTCGAAAGTTACCTGAATTGATAAAAAGGGGATGAAGTTGCGAGTCTGTGAAGATGTAAGAAAGACGAACGGAGGCACCACAGCAACACCTTGAAATCTTGTAGCAGGGAGGAAGGAAGGAAAAAATAGGGAGTGTGAAAAAATATAGAAGCGTCAAAACCGATCGTTTAAAAACTGCTTCCCCAAAGCGCGAAACACCTGGGGGCAAATTAGTCTTTTCAAACGGAGTTTTTTCACCCCATTATGAGCATTCAATGCTCGGCGCAGGAAACGAAGTGATGAAACGGTTGCTTGAGCAACCAAGGGACGCGCGCGTTGGGGGCATACCCTTCCCACGAGCGGCCGGCCAGACAAGATGCGAGACGACACGCCATTGGTAGCTCCCACGACTACCATTGGCGCGTGGGGGCACTGTTACGGCCCGGCCCAAAATCAACGCGGGTCGACCCGACCCAGGCGATACCCGACCCGGACACGCGCCTTCCAACCGACCCGGACACGCGTCCTGTACGGCTCACACACGGTTGCAGGATAGCGTCCTTGGGAATATGGGCCTGTCCCACGAGGGGCCCACTACTGACATGTATATAAAGGGAAGATTGGCTCTTCCCACGAGGTACGTCATATCCTTTCACCTCGTTATTCTGCTCGCCTGCACATTACTGACTTAAGCGTCGGAGTGTCTTTGCAGGTGGCACCCCCCCTCGTCCATTCGCCAGTACAAGTGCTTGCCAGCTCGGCAAACCCGCAATTAGCGCGACCAAGGCTAAGGCGTCCTCACCTATCCACCCCTTCACCTGTATACCCGACCTGTCCGGAATCCGACTACCGAACAGTTATAAATAATGTCAAATTCTAAATCAACCTGTGCAAAGAACTTGAAATGGGATTATGAGTATCTTTTGTCACTCACCAAACTCATATTTTGTTGACTGTCATTCTTACATCAAATTATTCAAAATCTTTACGATTAGTTACCTTTTAAGAGTAGGCACTCAAACAACAACTGATTCGAGCAGTAGTCCTTGATTTAAAAATCAATCAAGTTAAATGTACATTAAAATTAGTTGTTAGTATAAAATATATATTAAAATATAAATATATATTAAAAATAAATTAAATAATATATATTTATATATAAATATATTAATGATTAATTAATTTTAGTGTACAAACAAGATTTTTGTTTAAAATTACCACATAAGATCCGCAAATATGTGGTGCCCTAACGACATAGTTGCGTATAGACCTCTGCTATTGGTTAAGCTCCTTTACCAGTCGCTGTTAGAGTTAAATCTTCATGACTTCTTTAATTGTTTGAATTTTGATAGGTTTATAAATTTAAACATTTTAGTTCCCATAAAATTATTAAAAAAACAAATAGTCTTTAAAACAATTAAAAATTTTAGTTTAGTCTCCAAAAATCTAAAATAGACATATTAGTCTCTATAGATATCACCAATTTCAACAGCTATAAAACGACATAATTTTACTTATTATATATAGAGATTGATATATCTATTTTTATATACATGACACTTATCAACAATGTGGCAAATTAATATTTCATGTGGGCCAATGTTTTTATCCACTAACAGTAAAACTGAGACGGTATTGTTTAACGAAAATAATTCTTAGAGTGCGACTTATTAATTAAATTTTTCTGAGGACTAAAATCCGACTAAATATATTTGAGAATTAATTTGGGATATTACTCTAATTTTGTCTTCAAAACTAAACTTATACGATAAAACGACGTTATTATTCTTCCACTTTGGGAAGTTTGAAAAGAGGAATTATTTAGCAAAGAAAGATAATATTGTATAATTAATATGGAAAAAGGAAAAGGGAAAGGAAAGGATGAAAAAGAAAAAGGTCTTTGTGTGATTCTTATTCTTATGTGATTGTGACGATAAGCGTGATGAAATGTGTTGGTATTATATGGGATTGAATGGTAGGTAACGACACTTTGGGAACAAAAACGGTGCCATCGCCGTCAGCTTTCTCTGTGGGACGCCAACTCTTTCGTCAAAACCGCAACACACAACACACAACACACAACACAAAACACACAACTGTATACGTCATATATATCCGATCCCTATCATATCATACTCTTACACATTCAATGCAATATATATGTATATCTAAATCTTAATGCATGTATACATAGTACATCCACCTCTTATTAGTAATACTCATTGTTCTGAGAACCGAACCGGACCGGCCGGTTCGACCGAATTAACCGGAAACCGGTCATCTGGCTGGTCCGGTTGACCTCCAAAATCTCTCTGCAAAAAATCGGTTAAACTGGTGATTAACCGGTGAACTGGACGAACCGAGCAGGTTTTTTGAAGTTTCGGTTTTTTAAAATAGCCCAAAACGCGTCATTTTGTGACGCAAAAAAAAAAAAAAAAAACCACGACCCACTAACCTAACCCACCCCCAAATCATTCGGTACTCAGTTGTCACCACACGCCTCCCTCAACCCTACTTTCCTTTTCCTCCAACGAGCAGAGGGACTCCACAATCGACGCCGGCAGTGAGCCAGTGACCACCGTCGCGACCGACGAACGCAGTGAAGAACACTCCCACCGTCGCGGGTCGTCGCGCACCGTTGCGGTTGCTAGGTTTCTGGGTTTTAGTCGCGGGTCGTGAAGCACCATTGCGGCGTTGCGGGTTCTGGGTTTTGGTCGCTGGTCGTGAAGCACCGTTGCGGGTTCTGGGTTTCTGACTTTCTGGCTTCTAGGTTTCAAGCACTGTTGCGGGTTCTGGGTTTCTGGCTTCTGGGTTTCTGGTATTCTGGCTTCTGTTCGTGCTATTTTTCTGGCTTCTGTTCGTTCTTCACTTGCGGTAAGTTCTGGGTTTCTGGCTTCCGTTCGAATGTTGAATAAATTTGTTCTTCAATTCTTTGTGAGAGGAATAAATTTGTTCTTCAATTTTTTGTATGTTGAATAAATTTGTTGAAATGTTGAATAAATTTGTTTGTTTGCTGGCTTCATGATTCTGAGGTTATTCGTTCATGAATTTTGATTTTTTCTGCTTGATTTTGATATCTGTTCATGATTTTGTTTACTGGCTTCATTATTTGTTTGTTTGCTGGCTTCATGATTCTGAGGTTATTTGTTCATGAATTTGTTTGCTGAAGATTCTGGTAGGTGAGTCCTCTCCTCTTTGCTATGTTCTTGCTGTGTTGTGTATTCGAAAGTTGTTCTTGCTATGTTATGGTATGGAATGGTGTACTGTTGCAATTCTTGCAATCCTCTTTGCTGTGTTTTTGGCTGTGTTCTTGTTATGGTATTAATAATTGTTCTTTTGCTGTGTTATTGATTAATTGTTAATAATTTATATTACACAATAATCTGTATTTTTTTGTTAATAATCTTGCTGTATTGTTCTTGGTGTTGTATTTAAACTGCTGATGATGTTGTAGTTATTAACAATTTAGACATAAGTGTCATGTTATTTACATGGTTTTGATTTTTATGCTTGTGTATTTTTAGTCTTGTTTCAAAAATGTATGTATGGAAGAATACTATATGTATACGCTGCATATTTATGCTTAAGTGCTGACTCTACATAGCTCTCTTCTTGAAGTTCTGCTCTTTATTATGTGAAATTTTAAATTTTATTAAGTTAGAAATTATTAAATTTATATATTTAAAATTATTTTTAGATTTTTAATAATTTTATTTAATATTTAATTAAACCGGTTGAACCCTGGTTAAACTCCGGTCGAACCAATGAACCATTGAACCAGTGACCTCACCGGTTCATTGACCGGTCCGATTCTCGCAACCTTGTATACTAATAATTTTCTTACTATCGAATCAAATTACTTAATTTTTTAGATACCAAAAGAAAAATATTATGTAATAAATTTTGCTAAATTTAGCACTAAAAATATATGGTGGTGGTAATAGTCAGTATAATTTTAAAAATCAAACTAGATCAGTTCAACCGAATTAATCGAGAACCGGTTATTTGATCGATATATATAGTTGACCTAAAAAATTGTTGAAAGCTTAATTGGAAGCTTAGAGTAAGATCTAGTTGCTGAATTTTGGTGATTGAGGCTTGCAATTTCGCCTTATGAGTTGTCTTGGGTTATACGAGAAAATTGGTCAAGATATGGTTTAGGTTTCTCGTATTTAATATATAATATCTTGTAAAAACTTAGGCTGGATGACCATAGGATAGGTTGGAATGTATGAGTATGTTTAATACTTAGCACTCTTGATGATGATTGTGATATGAATTGAGTATTTGTTGGATGATTGTTATTTATGGTGATAATAGGATGTTGATTGATGAGTTGATGATGATTAACATGATAACATGAATATATATTGAGTAGGTGGATGATAACTTTGTTGGTATATTTGAGAAATTGATGCATGAGATTGTTAAATTGAGGAATGGTAGGATGTGGAGGTTATTGTGGTGCTAAAAAGGATATGTTGTGTTGATGATTTTGTGTATGGTAGGTTGAGTTTGAGTTGGTTTTGGTGAAAATAGAGGTTTAGAAATTTTTGTGAAAAGATGATTTTTGGCCAAATTTCGACGAGCCATAACTTGGCTTCCAGACCCCCAAATTATTTCAAATCTATTTTATATGAAAATTGGATCCGTGAAGTTTATGCCCGTTCGAAGAACGGATGAAAAATTTTTTAAAACGAGAAAGTTATGCACGTCGAAAGTTCAGTGTGTAAAACTAAAATTCTGCAGACTTAGCCATTTCTGGTCAAACTCCAGTGTATTCGTACGCATACCCCTCATTCGTGGGGGGTCGTTTCTGTCCAGCGTACATGCGTACAAGGACAAGGCTATGTGTATGTGAAATGGGCTAAATTGCACTCCCACGCGTATGCGTGGCTTCTTAGTGATGCACGCGCACACGTACGCGTGACCCATGCGTACATGTGGCCCCTATTTCACCAAAAATGAATTTTTGTGTTTTAAACCTCAAATTCAAACCTCTAAACTTCTATTTTCATTCCTTTGGTCCTAAATTTTGTTAGTAGACCTAGTAATGAGATGAAGCTAGGAGTAGGTGGTAACTTAGAGATAAAGAAAGTTTGAGAAGTGATGATTTAGGTACGAGGAGGTAGGGTACATATGTGTGTGTGTATATATATATATATATATATATATATATATATATATATATATATATATATATATATATATATATATATATATATATATATATATATATACTTCTTAAATTATGAACTGCCTAAAGAAAGGAATAAATGTTACATCTGAGTACTCTTTTTCGAAAGTGCGACCCCAAGAGATGGTGGAAGGTGAGGATCCCCATCCTTGTTCCTCCTAGTATTGTAAAATCGCCCCCAGCGAAATAGTGGGAAGTTAGGATCCCCTCCTTTGTTCCTCCTGGGCATATGAGAATG
The DNA here is from genome assembly GCF_014773155.1 of Arachis stenosperma. Taxonomy (NCBI): domain Eukaryota; kingdom Viridiplantae; phylum Streptophyta; class Magnoliopsida; order Fabales; family Fabaceae; genus Arachis; species Arachis stenosperma. The sequence goes on from NC_080386.1 coordinate 71,595,228, forward strand.
TACCTCCTGGGTAGACGCAAGGGTTGTGGTTTCGCCCCACTTGCTCTAGGTTGGTTAGTATAGAGGCTCTTCGGATAGATGCAAGGGTTGTGATTTCGCCCCACTTGCTCCGGGTTATGATGAATTATGTATAAAAGTGCAGTTATATGATATATAAGTGTTGTTATGGCCATAATAAATGATTATCAAATGTTTATGAATGAATGTGAAATGATTATCTGAGATACGAGTTTCCCTGGGTAAAGTACCGTGGCTTGCCAACATGTGTTCTAGGTTGAGACTCGATACTCTGTTGATCCTACGTCGTAAAGGTGACCAGGCACTTACCCCCATTGAGTAAAGTTATATATATATATATATATACACACACACACACACACACACAAATTATGAATGAGAAGAGAAAAAGCTATGCATATACACATGAGGATGCGCGACGGGGGACAGTCCAAGGTTTAGCAACCGGACTTGTCGGGTTTGCTTGATAACCGACAGATGAGACTCATCAGCTATAGGACAGGTGATAAACCACTATTTTATGGTTTATCTTGTGCTCATTTGGGTGGTTTTTATCAATTTTTTACTCACTTATTCATATAAATTGCATGATTTTATAATTCCTTCCTTATTCTGTGATATAGTGAAAATATGTTTCCTAAGCCTTTAAAACTGTCAATTTTTATTATCCTTAATTATCATTCGATGCCGTGATATGTGTGTTAAGTATTTTCAGGCTTTATAGGGCAGGAATGGCTTAAAGGATGGAAAGGAAACATGCAAAAGTGGAAGGAACGTGAAAAAATGAAGTTTTGAGAAGCTGGCAGCGACGCGCACGCATGGACGACGCGCACGCGTGCCTAGCACAAAAAACGAGCGACACGTGACAAGGAAAATCGCCAAATGACGCGCACGCGTGACCTACGCGTACGCGTGACAGACGCCACGTGCAGAAATCTGCAGGAAGCGCTGGGGGCGATTTCTGGGCTCCTTTTCGGCCCAATTCCAAGCCCAAGAACACAGAATAGAGGCTGCAGAATGGGAAAATCATCACACACTTTTCATTATTCATAAATTTAGGTTTTAGATGTAGTTTCTAGAGAGAGAGGCTCTCTCCTCTCTCTAGCTTTTAGGATTTCTCTTAGGTTTAGGTTTATTTCTTCCCGATTCCAGGTTCAATGCTCCTTTAATTTAGTTTCTCTTCTACTTTTATTTATCTTAGCATTTTAGTTGATCTATTCCGCTTGTGATTCTCTATTTTTTCAATTTAGTTTATGAATTCTTATGTTAGATTTGATTTTCTATTTTTATACAATTTGAGGTATTTCAGATTTATTGCTTCTTCTATTATTTGTTATTGATTGATGTTTGCAGTTGGTAGTTTGGATTTAATATTCCTTGCTAGTTTTCTATGTTTTTATAGTATGCCCTCCAAGTACTTGACAAAATGTTTAGAAGGTTGTTAGAGTAGGATTCTATGTTCTTGGCTTGGTTGAGTAATTGGTAACACTTGAGTTATCAAACTCCCTTGTTGATTGATAATTGAAAGTTGCTGATTGATTTGAATTCCACTAAAGCTAGTCTTTCCTTAGGAGTTGACTAAGACTTGAGGAATCAAATTGATTAGTCCACTTGACTTTCCTTCATTCGTTGAGGGTTAACTAAGTGGGAGCAATGAACAATTCTCATCACAATTGATAAGGATTACTAGGATAGGATTTCCAGTTCTCATACTCTGCCAAGAGCTTTTCTAGTCATTTGATTTTCATTATCATTTACTATTCTTTCTTCTTATTTTAAAAACCCCAAAATAGACCTTTACATAACCAATAACAAGAACACTTCCCTGTAATTCCTTGAGAGACAACCCGAGGTTTAAATACTTCGGTTATCAATTTTATTAGGGGTTTGTTACTTGTGACAACTAAGTTTTTGTATGAAAGGATTCTTTGTTCATTTAGAAGCTATACTTGCAACGAGAGTTTATTTGTGAAATTCTAAACCGCCAAAAATCCATTCGTCAAAATGGCGTCATTTTATGTGTATGTGTACGCGTGCTGTGGCTTGTGTAGCACGCACCCCTTCCGCGCGTCTCTCGCGCAACTCTCTGTTCGTTTGCGCATACACATACGACGCGTGCGCATCATGGACACTTGCGCGTCGATCCCTCTTTCTTCTTCTTTTTTTTGTGAAGAATGCAAAATGCAGAATGCAGAATGTAGATGATTATGCAAAAATTATGAATGAATACTGTGAAAAACAAAATAAAATAAACTAGGAATGAAAAGGGACGATTATACCATGGTGGGTTGTCTCCCACCTAGCAGTTTTAGTTAAAGTCCTTAAGTTGGATATTCGGGAAGCTCCTTATCATGGTGGCTTGTGCTTGTACTGATCCAGGAATCCCCACCAATGCTTGCAATTTCAATAGCCTCCGGGATCCCAAACTAGGCGTAAAGAGCCTTCAAGCAAGTTAAAGCAAGTGACAAGGCCCCAAGAGTGTTGATTGCTAGAATGAATTTCGGGGTCCCAAACCTTGCTTTTGCATCCATCTTCTTGTTGATCATCATTGTTCCAACTGGGTGGCTCGCAATTTGAATTCTCACAGAGACATCCAAACAACCTTCTGGACCCATTCAATTGAGCTATACACCAATCCTTGCACTTCAATTTGGAGCATGCAGCCATATTGAACCTTGCAGGACAACTCTTACCACTAACCATCTTCCTCTTACTCTTAATGCCACAAAGAGCTCTAAGTTGACCATCCGTCTCAAGTAACCCATATTCAAGTGGGAAAGTAAAGGTTAAGGATAAGAATTTTACCCACTTGAATGTTGTATTGGATGGTAATGGCCTTGGGAGAGGTGTTTCTAGTGATCTTGCAAGTTCCATTCCTTTGTGTTCTCCCTGGATAACTACCACCTCTTTGCAAGCTTCTTCAATATCAACATCTTCCTCTTGGTAGCTTTCTTCCAATTCAATCTTTTCTTTATTGCTTACCAATGGCATGGGAGGTTGTGCTTCTTCTTCTTGAATCTCCATCTCTTGATCAACCTCTTCCAAGTCTTCAACCATGATATGCCTTGGAAGTTATACACCCTCCTCAACATCAATTTCAAGCATCTTGGAAGGAGGCTCTATGACTTGACCTTCCCATGGAGGTTCCGCATCTCCTAAGTTCTCAACCACTTCCTCTTTAATTATTGTGGCTTCGTCTAGTTGTTTTAGTCTAAAATCGTACTCCTCCTTGATAATTTCCTTTCTATGACAACTCCCTTCAACTACTCCTTCATCTTCAAGGGTCTCTCCTACCTCCACAATTTGGGCCTCCTCTTGCTCCTCTGGAAATAAAGCCGCGTGTAACCGATCCATTGCGATTACGTCCCTAAGACGATCCATTCTCTCTTATTCTATGTCAATAGCATCATTGGTATCATGTTGCTCTTGGATTGATGGATATGAGTATTCTTGCACGGAGGGTGGTGGTGCACTGAAGCTTGAGGGTTGAATATTGGAGGTGGAGGGTTGGTCCCTGCGGGATATAAGATATTGGAGTTTAGAGGTGAGACCAATGAGATTAGAGATAAGTGTGTTGTTATCCAATGGAGGTTGAGGTGGATAAGAGGGTTCATTTGTTGGGAAGAATGGTTCATGATAGAAAAGTGGTTCTTCTTGATAAGGATAAGGAGATGGTGTATATTGAGGTGGTGGTTCTTGGGAGTAATTGTGCTGGAATGGGGGTGGTTTTAAGTATGGTTCATAAGGTGGATAAGGGTTAGGGTCATATGGAGGTGAATGGTGGAAAGGAACTTGTGAGTATGGTGGTTCAAAGTTATGTTGAGGAGGGGGCTCATAGGTATAGTGTGGTGGGTGTTGATTGTCACGGAAAGGTCTACCATAACTATTGCCTTGATATGCATCACAGAATGGTTGTCGATAGTCCATTGGAGGTGGTTGTTGCTAAGAGGGTTGATCAAATCCTTGTGGCTCCTCCCATCTTTGAGTGTCCTAACCTTGATGCAGGTTTGATAAACCACTATTTTATGGTTTATCTTGTGCTTAATTGAGTGGATTTTATCAATCTTTCATACACTTATTCATACTAAATGCATGGGTTTACATTCTCCTTCCTGATTTTGTGTTATGATTGAAAACATGCTTCTTTGGTCTTAATTTTGCTATATTTAATTCTCTCTTATTACCATTCGATACCGTGATATGTGTTTTAAGTGTTTTCAGAGATTACAGGGCAGGAATGGCTTAGAGGATGGAAAGGAAGCATGCAAAAGTGGAAGGAATACAAGAAGTTGAAGGAACTGCAAAGCTGTCAGTCTGACCCTCTTGCACTAAAACGGCCATAACATGAGCTACAGAGGTCCAAACGATGTGGTTTCAGTTGCGTTGGAAAGCTAACATCCGAGGCTTCGATTTGATATATATTTCACTATAGTGGACGTATAGTTAGGCGACGCGAACACGTACTCCACGCGGACGTGTCGCATCTGCGAAAATCAGCGTGGCAGAATTCGTTTCCAGCGAATCCTAGGCTATTTCCGGCCCAAATTCAAGCCCAGAAAACACAGATTAAAGGCTGCAAAGTGGAGGAATGAAAGGGGAAGACTCATAATTCACACTTTTCATAATTTAGATGTAGTTTTTAGAGAGAGAGGCTCTCTCCTCTCTCTTAGGTTTAGGATTAAGATTTTTAGAAATTAGGAATATTTCTTCTTCATCTTAGGTTCAATGTTCTTATTTATTTATTTTCTCTTTTATTTGTTTAATGACCATTCATGTTATGATTTTCTTTGGTTAATATAATTTGAGGTATTTTCAGATCTATGATTTGTTTCTTTTATTTATGATATAAGTAATTTAGATTTTTCTACCTTTTGGCTCTGGTTTATTGATTGGTGACTCTTGAGTTATCAAACTCATTGTTGACTGAAAATTGGAATTCTTCAAAAATTAATTTGAGTTCCACTAACTCTAGCCTTTCCCAAGGAAAGACTAGGACTTGAGGAATTAAAATTATTTCATCCACTTAACTTACCTTCATAGTTAGAGGTTGACTTAGTGGGAGAAAAATCCAATTCTCATCACAATTGATAAGGATAATTGGGATAGGACTTCCAGTTCTCATACCTTGCCAAGGGCTTTACTAGTTATTATTTTGACGACTTGTAATTTTGCATTACTTGTTCAACCCTTTTGAAAACCCCAAAATATACCTTTGCATAACCAATAATAAGAACATACCTCCCTGCAATTCCTTGAGAAGACGACCCGAGGTTTAAATACTCGGTTATCAATTTAAAAGGGGTTTGTTACTTGTGACAACCAAACGTTTGTACGAAGGAATTTTCTGTTGGTTTAGAATCTATACTCACAACGCGACTATATTTTTTACAAAATTCTTTACTAGCAAAAACCTAACGTCAAAATGGCGCCGTTGCCAGGGAATTGCAAACGTGTGCCTTATTATTGGTTACTGTAAATATTTTTTCAAAAAAAAAATTTTAGATTTTTATTTTAAATTTTTTTATCTTATCTTATCTTATTTTTCAAAGTTCAAAATTTTTTTTCAAAAATTATATCTTTTTCAAAATATTTTCTTTTTGTTAGTTTTTATTTTTATTTTCTTTTACTACTATGAACTCTCACCCCTTTGCCTATGAGTCTGGTTACAACTATATTGCAGGAGGAGGAAGCTATAACAGGAATATGCATCAAGGTCAAAGCAATCAAAGATGCACGGAGCCAAGAGGATCTGATAAGCCCTTTAGGCAACAACACCTTCCAGGATATCATGGACAAAGACCAATCTACAATGCATACCAAGATGATAGATATGGTGGACCCCCTTGTAGTTACCAACAAGACCCACCATATGCCCATGAACCCCCTCCTCCTCAATATAATTTTGAACCACCAGACTCACAAGCCCCTTGATGATTGGATTTTTGACGGTTTAGAATTTCACTAATAAAATCTCGTTGTAAAGTATAGTTTCTAAACCAACAATAACCCTTTCATACAAAAGATTGTTTGTCACAAGTAACAAACCCCTAATTTTATAAACCGAAGTATTCAAACCTCGGGTCGTTCTCTGGTGGACAAAATTGTGATTCGTACTTTTTGTACTTGTATGAAATTTAATTCGATATAATAGCTCTTTACTATGTGTGGTCACAACTCCGTTCAACTAACCAGCAAGTGTACTGGGTCGTCCAAGTAATAAACCTTACGTGAGTAAGGGTCGATCCCACAGAGATTGTTGGTATGAAGCAAGCTATGGTCATCTTGTAAATCTCAGTCAGGCGGATTTAATCAATTGATTATGGATTTTCTTAAATAAATAATAAATAATAAACGTAAAATAAAGATAAAGTTACTCATGTATTTCCATGGTGGGAATTTCAGATAGGCGTATGGAGATGCTGTGCTCCTCCTGAATCTCTGCTTTCCTACTGCTTCATCCAATCCTTCTTTCTCCTTTCCATGGCAAGCTGTATGTAGGGCATCACCGTTGTCAATGGCTACATCCCATCCTCTCAGTGAAAAAGGTCCAAATGCTCTATCATAGCACGGCTAATCATCTGTCGGTTCTAATCAGGTTGGAATAGAATCCCTTGATTATTTTGCGTCTGTCACTAACGCCCAGCCTTCAGGAGTTTGAAGCTCGTCACAGTCATTCAATCCCGGAATCCTACTCGGAATACCACAGACAAGGTTAGACCTTCCGGATTCCCATGAATGCCGCCATCAATTCTAGCTTATACCACGAAGATTCTGATTAAGGAATCCAAGAGATATGCGCCCGGTCTAAGGTAGAACGGAAGTGGTTGTCAATCACGCGCGTTCATAGGTGAGAATTATGATGAGTGTCACGGATCATCACATTCATCATGTTGAAGTGCAACGAATATCTTAGAACAAGAATAAATCGAATTGGATAGAAAATAATAGTAATTGCATTGAAACTTGAGGTACAGCAGAGCTCCACACCCTTAACCTATGGTGTGTAGAAACTCCACCGTTAAAAATACATAAGTGAAAGGTTCAGGCATGGCCGAATGGCCAGCCCCCAAACGTGGTCACAAGACTGAATGATCAAAGACTCTTAATAAACTAGTAAAAAGTTCTATTTATACTAAACTAGCTACTAGGGTTTACAGAAGTAAGTAATTGATGCATAAATCCACTTCCAGGGCCCACTTGGTGTATGTTTGGGCTGAGCTTGATCTATCCACGAGCTGAGGCTTCTTTTGGAGTTGAACGCCAAGTTGTAACGTGTTTTGGGCGTTCAACTCCGGTTCGTGACGTGTTTCTGGCGTTTGACTCCAGACAGCAACATGGAGCTGGCGTTGAGCGCCAGTTTACGTCATCTAATCTCGAATAAAGTATAAACTATTATATATTGCTGAAAAGCTCTGGATGTCTACTTTTCAACGCCATTGAGAGCGCGCCATTTGGAGTTCTGTAGCTCTAGAAAATCCATTTTGAGTGCAGGGAGGTCAGATTCCAACAGCATCAGCAGTCCTTTGTCAGCCTCTATCAGAGTTTTGCTCAGGTCCCTCAATTTCAGCAAGAAATTACCTGAAATCACAGAAAAACATACAAACTCATAGTAAAGTCCAGAAATGTGAATTTAGCATAAAAACTAATGAAAACATCCCTAAAAGTAACTAGATCATACTAAAAACTACCTAAAAACAATGCCAAAAATCATATAAATTATCCGCTCATCACAACACCAAACTTAAATTGTTGCTTGTCCCCAAGCAACTGAAAATCAATTAGGATCAAAAGAAGAGAATATACTGTAAATTCCAAAATATCAATGAATATTAATTCTAATTAGATGAGCGGGACTTGTAGCTTTTTGCTTCTGAACAGTTTTGGCATCTCCTTTTTCCTTTGAAGTTCAGAATGATTGGCTTCTCTAGGAACTCAGAGTTTCAGATAGTGTTATTGATTCTCCTAATTAAGTATGTTGATTCTTGAACACAGCTACTTTTATGAGTCTTGGCCGTGACCCTAAGCACTTTGTTTTCTAGTATTACCACCGGATACATAAGTGCCACAGACACATAACTGGGTGAACCTTTTCAGATTTTGACTCAGCTTTGCTAGAGTCCCCAGTTAGAGGTGTCCAGAGCTCTTAAGCACACTCTTTTTGCTTTGGATCACGACTTTAACCACTCAGTCTCAAGCTTTTCACTTGGACCTTCATGACACAAGCACATGGTTAGGGACAGCTTAATTTAGCCGTTTAGGCCTGGATTTTATTTCCTTGGGCCCTCCTATTCGTTGATGCTCAAAGCCTTGGATCTTTTTTACCCTTGCCTTTTGGTTTTAAGGGCTATTGGCTTTTTCTGCTTGCTTTTTCTTTTTCTTTCTAATTTTTTTCGCCACTTTCTTCTCTTTTTTTTCGCAAGCTTCTTCTTTTTCATTGCTTTTTCTTGCTTCAAGAATCAATTTCATGATTTTTCAAATTATCAATAACATTTCTCTTATTCATCATTCTTTCATGATCCAATAATTTTAACATTCATAAACAACAAGATCAAAAATATGCACTGTTCAAGCATTCATTCAGAAAGCAAAAAGTATTGTCACCACATCAATATAATTAAACTAAATTCAAGGATAAATTCGAAATTCATGTACTTCTTGTTCTTTTGAATTAAAAACATTTTTCATTTAAGAGAGGTGAAGGATTCATGGAATTATTCATAGCCTTAAGACATAGTTACTAAATACTAATGATCATGTAATAAAGACACAAGTATAGATAAACATATAACATAAAAAAAACGAAAAGTAGAAAAAAAAATTTAAGAACAAGGAATGAGTCCACCTTAGTGAGGGTGGCGCCTTCTTGAAGGACCATTGATGTCCTTGAGCTCTTCTATGTCTCTTCCTTGTCTTTGTTGCTCCTCCCTGGTGATTTTGGTGCTCCTAATAATTATGTGGAGGAAAATGTATCCCCTGAGGTATCTCAGGGATTTTTTGATGAGGGAATTCCTCATGTTATCTTGATGTGCAGTCAAATGCTCTTCTACTGAGCTATGGACCCTTGAGATAAATCTCTCCCTCTCCCATGACTTGGAGGTGGAAGCTTTTTATCTTCCCTTTTCTCTCTCTTTTTTTTTGAGGTTTCTCTTGGCCTTAGGTGTAGTATAATCACCAAGCATCCTCCTTGCATTGTTATTATTTTCGGCTGCCATCTCCTCTTCTTTTTCGAAAATTTCAGTAAGGTTGTCTCTGAATTATTGTAATTTAGTTTCTCTTAGTTTCTTCTTCAGAGTCCTTTCAGGTTTTGGATCAGCTTCAACAAGAATGCCTTTTTCCTTGTTCCTGCTCATATGAAAGAGAAGAGGAAAAGAAAAGGAAGAGGAATCCTCTATGTCACAGTAAAGAGGATCCTTATTATTAGTAGAAGAAGAAAGGGGATAATGGAAGGAGAGGGATGAATAGTTTGTATAAAGAGTAAGGATAGGGGAGGTGATAAGAGATAAAGAGAAGTGTTAGTAAATAAATAAATAAATAGAAGAAGATGAGAGAGGGATTTTCGAAAATATTTTTTTGAAAAAGGAGTTAGTAATTTCGAAAATTAAAGATGAATTAAAATTAAAATTAAAATTTGAAACAATTAGTTAATTAAAAAGAATTTTGAAAAAGGGGTGAGATATTTTCGAAAATTAGAGAGGAAAGAGTAGTTAGGTGGTTTTGAAAAAGATAAGAAACAAACAAAAAGTTAATTAGTTAGTTGAAAAAGATATTAAAATCAAATTTGAAAAGATAAGAAGATAAGAAGTTAGATAAGATATTTTAAAATCAAATTTTTGAAAAAGATATAATTTTAAAAAGATATGATAAAAAGATAAGATAAAAAAATAAGATAGATAAGATATGGTTGAAAAAGATTTAATTTTAAAATTAAAATTAATTACTTGACTAACAAGAAACTAAAAGATAAAATTCTAGAATTTAAAGATTGAACCTTTCTTAACAAGAAAGTAACAAACTTCAAATTTTTGAATCAATCACATTACTTGTTAGCTAATTTTCGAAAATATGATGTAAAAGATAAGAAAAAGATTTTGAAAAATATTTTTTAAAAAAAAAAAATTCGAAAATTATAAAAAAAATGAAAAAGATGTGATTTTTGAAAAAGAATTTGAAAAGATAAGATTTTTAAAATTGAAAATTTGACTTGACTCATAAGAAACAACTAATTTTAAAAATTTTTGACTTGGTCAACTCAAATTTTCGAAAATTTGGAGAGAAATAAGTTTTAAAAGATATTTTTTTGATTTTTGAATTTTTAATGATGAGAGAGAAAAAATAAAAACGTCATTTTTGTGTTTTTCTCTTTTCTTTATGGATCAAAACAAAGAATGCATGCAAGAACACTATGAATGTCAAGATGAACACCAAGAACACTATGAAGATCATGATGACCATCAAGAACATAATTTTGAAAAATTTTTTATGCAAAGAACACATGCAAGACACCAAACTTAGAAATCTTTAATGCATGAACACTATGAATGCAAAAATGCATATGAAAAACAACATACAACACACAACAAGAAAACATCAAGATCAAACAAGAAGACTTACCAAGAACAACTTGAAGATCATGAAGAACACTATGAATGCATGGAATTTTCGAAAAGTTAATGCATAAATTTTAAAAACATGCAATTGACACCAAACTTAAAAAATTGACTCAAGACTCAAACAAGAGACACAAAATATTTTTTGTTTTTATGATTTTCTGAATTTTTTTGTATTTTTTTTTTTTTTTCGAAAATATTCTTAGAAAAACGAAAATAATAAAAAAATTTTTTTGAAAAAATTTTGAAAACTTTTTTTTTTGAAAAGAAAATGACCTAATCTGAGCAACAAGATGAACCGTCAGTTGTCCATACTCGAACAATCCCCGACAACGGCGCCAAAAACTTGGTGGACGAAATTGTGATTCGTACTTTTTGTACTTGTATGAAATTTAATTTGAGATAATAGCTCTTTACTATGTGTGGTCACAACTCCGTTCAACTAACCAGCAAGTGTACTGGGTCGTCCAAGTAATAAACCTTACGTGAGTAAGGGTCGATCCACAGAGATTGTTGGTATGAAGCAAGCTATGGTCATCTTATAAATCTCAGTCAGGCGGATTTAATCAATTGATTATGGATTTTCTTAAATAAATAATAAATAATAAACGTAAAATAAAGATAAAGTTACTCATGTATTTCCATGGTGGGAATTTCAGATAGGCGTATGGAGATGCTGTGCTCCTCCTGAATCTCTGCTTTCCTACTGCTTCATCCAATCCTTCTTTCTCCTTTCCATGGCAAGCTGTATGTAGGGCATCACCGTTGTCAATGGCTACATCCCATCCTCTCAGTGAAAAAGGTCCAAATGCTCTGTCATAGCACGGCTAATCATCTGTCGGTTCTAATCAGGTTGGAATAGAATCCCTTGATTATTTTGCGTCTGTCACTAACGCCCAGCCTTCAGGAGTTTGAAGCTCGTCACAGTCATTCAATCCCGGAATCCTACTCGGAATACCACAGACAAGGTTAGACCTTCCGGATTCCCATGAATGCCGCCATCAATTCTAGCTTATACCACGAAGATTCTGATTAAGGAATCCAAGAGATATGCGCCCGGTCTAAGGTAGAACGGAAGTGGTTGTCAATCACGCGCGTTCATAGGTGAGAATTATGATGAGTGTCACGGATCATCACATTCATCATGTTGAAGTGCAACGAATATCTTAGAACAAGAATAAATCGAATTGGATAGAAAATAATAGTAATTGCATTGAAACTTGAGGTACAGCAGAGCTCCACACCCTTAACCTATGGTGTGTAGAAACTCCACCGTTAAAAATACATAAGTGAAAGGTTCAGGCATGGCCGAATGGCCAGCCCCCAAACGTGGTCACAAGACTGAATGATCAAAGACTCTTAATAAACTAGTAAAAAGTTCTATTTATACTAAACTAGCTACTAGGGTTTACAGAAGTAAGTAATTGATGCATAAATCCACTTCCAGGGCCCACTTGGTGTATGTTTGGGCTGAGCTTGATCTATCCACGAGCTGAGGCTTCTTTTGGAGTTGAACGCCAAGTTGTAACGTGTTTTGGGCGTTCAACTCCGGTTCGTGACGTGTTTCTGGCGTTTGACTCCAGACAGTAACATGGAGCTGGCGTTGAGCGCCAGTTTACGTCATCTAATCTCGAATAAAGTATAAACTATTATATATTGCTGAAAAGCTCTGGATGTCTACTTTTCAACGCCATTGAGAGCGCGCCATTTGGAGTTCTGTAGCTCTAGAAAATCCATTTTGAGTGCAGGGAGGTCAGATTCCAACAGCATCAGCAGTCCTTTGTCAGCCTCTATCAGAGTTTTGCTCAGGTCCCTCAATTTCAGCAAGAAATTACCTGAAATCACAGAAAAACATACAAACTCATAGTAAAGTCCAAAAATGTGAATTTAGCATAAAAACTAATGAAAACATCCCTAAAAGTAACTAGATCATACTAAAAACTACCTAAAAACAATGCCAAAAAGCATATAAATTATCCGCTCATCACAACACCAAACTTAAATTGTTGCTTGTCCCCAAGCAACTGAAAATCAATTAGGATCAAAAGAAGAGAATATACTGTAAATTCCAAAATATCAATGAATATTAATTCTAATTAGATGAGCGGGACTTGTAGCTTTTTGCTTCTGAACAGTTTTGGCATCTCCTTTTTCCTTTGAAGTTCAGAATGATTGGCTTCTCTAGGAACTCAGAGTTTCAGATAGTGTTATTGATTCTCCTAGTTAAGTATGTTGATTCTTGAACACAGCTACTTTTATGAGTCTTGGCCGTGACCCTAAGCACTTTGTTTTCCAGTATTACCACCGGATACATAAGTGCCACAGACACATAACTGGGTGAACCTTTTCAGATTGTGACTCAGCTTTGCTAGAGTCCCCAGTTAGAGGTGTCCAGAGCTCTTAAGCACACTCTTTTTGCTTTGGATCACGACTTTAACCACTCAGTCTCAAGCTTTTCACTTGGACCTTCATGACACAAGCACATGGTTAGGGACAGCTTAATTTAGCCGTTTAGGCCTGGATTTTATTTCCTTGGGCCCTCCTATCCGTTGATGCTCAAAGCCTTGGATCCTTTTTACCCTTGCCTTTTGGTTTTAAGGGCTATTGGCTTTTTCTGCTTGCTTTTTCTTTTTCTTTCTAATTTTTTTTCGCCACTTTCTTCTCTTTTTTTTTTCGCAAGCTTCTTCTTTTTCACTGCTTTTTCTTGCTTCAAGAATCAATTTCATGATTTTTCAAATTATTAATAACATTTCTCTTATTCATCATTCTTTCAAGATCCAATAATTTTAACATTCATAAACAACAAGATCAAAAATATGCACTGTTCAAGCATTCATTCAGAAAGCAAAAAGTATTGTCACCACATCAATATAATTAAACTAAATTCAAGGATAAATTCAAAATTCATGTACTTCTTGTTCTTTTGAATTAAAAACATTTTTCATTTAAGAGAGGTGAAGGATTCATGGAATTATTCATAGCCTTAAGACATAGTTACTAAATACTAATGATCATGTAATAAAGACACAAGTATAGATAAACATATAACATAAAAAAAACGAAAAGTAGAAAAAAAATTTAAGAACAAGGAATGAGTCCACCTTAGTGAGGGTGGCGCCTTCTTGAAGGACCATTGATGTCCTTGAGCTCTTCTATGTCTCTTCCTTGTCTTTGTTGCTCCTCCCTAGTGATTTTGGTGCTCCTAATAATTATGTGGAGGAAAATGTATCCCCTGAGGTATCTCAGGAATTTTTTGATGAGGGAATTCCTCATGTTATCTTGATGTGCAGTCAAATGCTCTTCTACTGAGCTATGGACCCTTGAGATGAATCTCTCCCTCTCCCATGACTTGGAGGTGGAAGCTTTTTATCTTCCCTTTTCTCTCTTTTTTTTGAGGTTTCTCTTGGCCTTAGGTGTAGTATAATCACCAAGCATCCTCCTTGCATTGTTATTATTTTCGGCTGCCATCTCCTCTTCTTTTTCGAAAATTTCAGTAAGGTTGTCTCTGAATTATTGTAATTTAGTTTCTCTTAGTTTCTTCTTCAAAGTCCTTTCAGGTTTTGGATCAGCTTCAACAAGAATGCCTTTTTCCTTGTTCCTGCTCATATGAAAGAGAAGAGGAAAAGAAAAGGAAGAGGAATCCTCTATGTCACAGTAAAGAGGATCCTTATTATTAGTAGAAGAAGAAAGGGGATAATGGAAGGAGAGGGATGAATAGTTTGTATAAAGAGTAAGGATAAGGGAGGTGATAAGAGATAAAGAGAAGTGTTAGTAAATAAATAAATAAATAGAAGAAGATGAGAGAGGGATTTTCGAAAATATTTTTTTGAAAAAGGAGTTAGTAATTTCGAAAATTAAAGATGAATTAAAATTAAAATTAAAATTTGAAACAATTAGTTAATTAAAAAGAATTTTGAAAAAGGGGTGAGATATTTTCGAAAATTAGAGAGGAAAGAGTAGTTAGGTGGTTTTGAAAAAGATAAGAAACAAACAAAAAGTTAATTAGTTAGTTGAAAAAGATATTAAAATCAAATTTGAAAAGATAAGAAGATAAGAAGTTAGATAAGATATTTTAAAATCAAATTTTTGAAAAAGATATAATTTTAAAAAGATATGATAAAAAGATAAGATAAAAAAATAAGATAGATAAGATATGGTTGAAAAAGATTTAATTTTAAAATTAAAATTAATTACTTGACTAACAAGAAACTAAAAGATAAAATTCTAGAATTTAAAGATTGAACCTTTCTTAACAAGAAAGTAACAAACTTCAAATTTTTGAATCAATCACATTACTTGTTAGCTAATTTTCGAAAATATGATGTAAAAGATAAGAAAAAGATTTTGAAAAATATTTTTTAAAAAAAAAAATTCGAAAATTATAAAAAAAATGAAAAAGATGTGATTTTTGAAAAAGAATTTGAAAAGATAAGATTTTTAAAATTGAAAATTTGACTTGACTCATAAGAAACAACTAATTTTAAAAATTTTTGACTTGGTCAACTCAAATTTTCGAAAATTTGGAGAGAAATAAGTTTTAAAAGATATTTTTTTGATTTTGAATTTTTAATGATGAGAGAGAAAAAATAAAAACGTCATTTTTGTGTTTTTCTCTTTTCTTTATGGATCAAAACAAAGAATGCATGCAAGAACACTATGAATGTCAAGATGAACACCAAGAACACTATGAAGATCATGATGACCATCAAGAACATAATTTTGAAAAAATTTTTATGCAAAGAACACATGCAAGACACCAAACTTAGAAATCTTTAATGCATGAACACTATGAATGCAAAAATGCATATGAAAAACAACATACAACACACAACAAGAAAACATCAAGATCAAACAAGAAGACTTACCAAGAACAACTTGAAGATCATGAAGAACACTATGAATGAATGGAATTTTCGAAAAGTTAATGCATAAATTTTAAAAACATGCAATTGACACCAAACTTAAAAAATTGACTCAAGACTCAAACAAGAGACACAAAATATTTTTTGTTTTTATGATTTTCTGAATTTTTTTGTATTTTCTTTTATTTTTTTTCGAAAATATTCTTAGAAAAACGAAAATAATAAAAAAATTTTTTTGAAAAAATTTTGAAAACTTTTTTTTTTGAAAAGAAAATGACCTAATCTGAGCAACAAGATGAACCGTCAGTTGTCCATACTCGAACAATCCCCGACAACGGCGCCAAAAACTTGGTGGACGAAATTGTGATTCGTACTTTTTGTACTTGTATGAAATTTAATTTGAGATAATAGCTCTTTACTATGTGTGGTCACAACTCCGTTCAACTAACCAGCAAGTGTACTGGGTCGTCCAAGTAATAAACCTTACGTGAGTAAGGGTCGATCCCACAGAGATTGTTGGTATGAAGCAAGCTATGGTCATCTTATAAATCTCAGTCAGGCGGATTTAATCAATTGATTATGGATTTTCTTAAATAAATAATAAATAATAAACGTAAAATAAAGATAAAGTTACTCATGTATTTCCATGGTGGGAATTTCAGATAGGCGTATGGAGATGCTGTGCTCCTCCTGAATCTCTGCTTTCCTACTGCTTCATCCAATCCTTCTTTCTCCTTTCCATGGCAAGCTGTATGTAGGGCATCACCGTTGTCAATGGCTACATCCCATCCTCTCAGTGAAAAAGGTCCAAATGCTCTATCATAGCACGGCTAATCATCTGTCGGTTCTAATCAGGTTGGAATAGAATCCCTTGATTATTTTGCGTCTGTCACTAACGCCCAGCCTTCAGGAGTTTGAAGCTCGTCACAGTCATTCAATCCCGGAATCCTACTCGGAATACCACAGACAAGGTTAGACCTTCCGGATTCCCATGAATGCCGCCATCAATTCTAGCTTATACCACGAAGATTCTGATTAAGGAATCCAAGAGATATGCGCCCGGTCTAAGGTAGAACGGAAGTGGTTGTCAATCACGCGCGTTCATAGGTGAGAATTATGATGAGTGTCACGGATCATCACATTCATCATGTTGAAGTGCAACGAATATCTTAGAACAGGAATAAATCGAATTGGATAGAAAATAATAGTAATTGCATTGAAACTTGAGGTACAGCAGAGCTCCAGACCCTTAATCTATGGTGTGTAGAAACTCCACCATTAAAAATACATAAGTGAAAGGTTCAGGCATGGCCGAATGGCCAGCCCCCAAACGTGGTCACAAGACTGAATGATCAAAGACTCTTAATAAACTAGTAAAAAGTTCTATTTATACTAAACTAGCTACTAGGGTTTACAGAAGTAAGTAATTGATGCATAAATCCACTTCCAGGGCCCACTTGGTGTATGTTTGGGCTGAGCTTCATCTATCCACGAGCTGAGGCTTCTTTTGGAGTTGAACGCCAAGTTGTAACGTGTTTTGGGCGTTCAACTCCGATTCGTGACGTGTTTCTAGCGTTTGACTCCAGATAGCAACATGGAGCTGGCGTTGAGCGCCAGTTTACATCGTCTAATCACGAATAATGTATGAACTATTATATATTGCTAAAAAGCTCTAGATGTCTACTTTCTAACGCCATTGAGAGCGCGCCATTTGGAGTTTTGTAGCTCCAGAAAATCCATTTTAAGTGCAGGGAGGTCAGATTCCAACAGCATCAGCAGTCCTTTGTCAGCCTCCTATCAGAGTTTTGCTCAGGTCCCTCAATTTCAGCCAGAAATTACCTGAAATCACAGAAAAACATACAAACTCATAGTAAAGTCCAGAAATGTGAATTTAGCACAAAAACTAATGAAAACCTCCCTAAAAGTAACTAGATCATACTAAAAACTACCTAAAAACAATGCCAAAAAGCGTATAAATTATCCGCTCATCATTCTCCCTAGGAATTACAATAAAGTGTCTTGTTATTGGTTGTGAGTTATTTTGGGGTTTTGGATAAGAAGCATGAAAAGTAAATGGTAATGAAAATAAACTAACAACTATAAAAGGCTCTTGGCAAGATATGAGAACTAGAAGTCCTATCCTAGTTATCCTCCTCAATTGTGATGAGAATTGTTCATTGCGCCCACTTAGTTAACCTCTAACTATGGAGGAAAGTCAAGTGGATGAATCAATTTGATTCCTCAAGTTCTAATCATCTCCTAAAGGAATGACTAGCTTTAGAGATATTGAAATTAATTAGCAACTTCTAATTATCAATCAACAAAGGAATTAGATAACTCAAGTGTCACTAGTTGCTCTACCTAAGCCAAGAGGAACAAAATCTATGCTATATCTAGAAGAGACATTTCATCAAACACATAGAGTGCAATACAAGTAAACATTATTAAATGCAAGAATTAAAGGAATCTACAACTACAAAAACAAGAGATCAACAATAGAAAAGCAATGAAGAACAATTATTATGAATTACCTCTTATTGAATTGAAAGAAAATGGAAGTAGCAATAGTAGATCTATAACAAAGTATAAGAACAATATAAAGGAAATTACAACAAAGGAGTAGAAGAATGATGAATGTAACAACAAAGAATTGGGAAGTAGAAGTAGAAGAAAGCTAAGATTAAAAACCTAGATCTAAGAACTAAACCTAATCCTAATTCTAGAGAGAAGTGAGAGCTTCTCTCTCTAAAACTCTAAACTAATCCTAAGTATATTCTATATGCTAGACTTAGATGATTATTGATTGATTGATCAATTAATGCCTTCCCCTCAATCCTTCATCCTTTTATTCCTTTCCCTTAGCAATTGGCGCCAAAAATGGGTTCAGAAACCCTCTCAAATTGCCAGGCACGTGTTGCATTAATGAGGTCATGTGCTGTCATCGACGCGTGCACGTACGGTACGCGTGTGCGTCCCTGGCTTGTTTCGCAATGTGCGCGCGAGCGCCATGTGCGCGTGCGCGTGCATGGCCGAGATCAATTTCTTTGGCTTTTGTGCTTCTCTCCACTTGCATGCTTCCTTCCTTGCTCCTTTGATCCATGCCTAACCTATTTCATCTGGAGATTACTAGCAAACACATCAAGGCATCTTATGGAATCAAAGAGGAACTAGAATTCATCAAAATAAGGCTTAAAAAGCACGTTTTTACACTTTAGCACAAATACGGGAGAGATTACAAAACCATGCCAATTCATAGGTTAATTGCGAGAAAAGGTTATCAAAATACTCTAAATTCAATACAAGATGAACCCTAAAAATGGGGTTTATCAACCTCCCCACACTTAAACCTTAGCATGTCCTCATGCTAAAATAAGAAGGAACTAAGGGGTATGACATTTATTGAATGAAACTAAACTATATGAATCCTATCTAAATGCAATTATCTAAGCAAATGGAAATTCTTAGTTCAAACAAGTCAATTCCTAAGAGAGCATGTGTAAGCACAAGAGCTAGGCAATAGGAATTAAGTCCAAACCACAATTGTATTGAATTATCAAAAAGAGTTCAAGCTTGCAAGAATATAGATAATATGGGTGAACACATGTGATTGAACTTTCGAACCCTCACCGGATGTGTATCCGCTCTATTCACTCAAGTGTTTAAGGGTTAATCCACTCAATTCTCTTCTAATCATACTTTCCAAAATTTGATTTTCTTCTAACAATCAACATTTATTCGATGCATGCATACATTCATCATGAGGTCTTTCATTTAGGTTGTAATGGGGTTAGGGTCAAGGTAAGATCATTTATGGTTAAGTGGCTAGGATTTGAATCTTTGATTAGCATAGACTCTCCCACCTAACTATATAATGACCTATACAAGTTCAAACCATTCTAACTACCCATTTTTCACTTTTGTTCTTACATATTCATGCATTCTATTCTTTAGTTCATAACACTTATGCATTGATTCCTTTTTATTGAACTTCACCTTGGGGCATTTTGTCCCCTTTTTTTCTTATTTTTCTTCCTTTTTCTTTCTTTTTCTATTATTATATTCTTTTTTTTCCTTTTTCTATTCTTTTGTTTTTCTCATTTTCACTTTTATTTATTTTTCTTTTCATTTTTCCCTTTTTTTCTTCCAAACTATACACAAGAGCATCAATGCATAAGGTCTCTACATTTAATCAATACATGAGTATGTACCCAACTCCTAAACATGAAAGTGTACTACCCTTTTTATCCCATCCAATGTTCCAAAGCCTCACCAACTTTGAATAATAAACACTCTCACTAGCCTAAACTAATCAAAGATCCAAACAAGGACTTTTCATTGGTTTTCCGCCTTGGGCTTGTAATGTGCTAAAATGAGAATAAGTTGGTTAAGCATAGGCTCAAAATTGGCTAACAATGGAGAGTAAAAGGTAGGCTATTTGGGTAAGTAGGCTAATGAAATAATGGCCTCAATCATATAAATGCATGAATACAAGAAATAAATGGACATATAGAGTCAAGCAAATCAAGGATCACAATCATAGAAAGAGAGCAATTTCACACAAGAATGGAAAATAAGTGGTTATAAAATGTAACCACATCAATAGGCTCAAGTCTCACAAGCTTGTGTTCTCAATTCAATACGTGATTCACAAAGTATGAAATTCAAGCAAGTTTCACCAAAAATTTTCTTTCAATCAATTGGGTTAATGACCTATAATTAAACTTCTTGAAAAATCTCAATGTTTGACTAAGCATTGTTGTGACTGAAAAATCCAAAAATTTCCTTAGTTTACCCTTTTCTTTTGCTTAAAACCAATTTCTTATGCAAAAAGGGTGACAAAGTTTTTGCAATTCAAAGTATGATTTCTAATCACAACCACAAACTAAAAAGAAAGATATGCAAAAATGTACAAAGAAAATTCCAACTAAAAGTATGAAATCTAAAGAAATCCACAAGCATCAAAAGCATCAAAATATCTAAAATCCAAAATAAGCAGTAAATGTGTCCAAAATAAACTCAAAATGCATCAAAATATATACAATAGGTATGCAAAATAAGATAACTAGGAGAGTAGCCAAAAAGTTCACCGGTCCCCAAATAATGCTACCGGTGCCCTCCCTACACTTAAGATCAAGCATCGTCCTCGATGCTAAACCGGAGGATCAGTGGGAGGCGCAATGGTAGGCTCTGGCTCTGGCTGTGGCTGTGGGACCGGCTCTGCATGGGTCTGAGCTGTCTCTGTGGTGTCTGGGGCATCTGGAGGGGCAGCATGCTGAGTCGGTGCCTCCGCATCCTCCTCCTGATGATCCTGCTCATCGGAGGCCGGAGAGTCTGGAAGCGGAGGTAACTCAGCACCCAGAGAAATAAGCGCCTGGTCCATCCGATCCAATCGGCGTCTGACATGGAGTCTCTCTCGCTCTAAAAACCGGAATAGACGCTGGACCAGTAAGTAGGTGGGCTCAGGTGCTGCAGGTGGAACTGTCGATGATGAGGGAGCTACGGCTGTAGAGGAGGATGGTGCTGCTGTAGGGGCTGACTGTCCAGCTGTCCCCACTACCGCTCTAGCCCTGGAACGGCGTCTAGCTGGCGGCCTCTCATGTACCCAACCACCCCAAAGAATAGTAACCTCTCTGTCATCTGCATCAGGGGGTGGTGGTAACACATCATCATCTGACCAAGGGACCTCGGCTAGGGCAGCCATACTCGTGAACAAAGTAGGAAATGGAAGTAGGCCACGAATATGTGCCCGCCACATGCACTGCCGGATGAGGCGAGGAAAATAGACATCCTTCCCCTCCATGACACACCCGATCAGCAGAAGCATCTCCATGGGGATCTCAGAGAAGTGAGTGGTAGGCAAGACGTAGTGGGCAAAGATCATATGCCAAGTCCTGGCCTCTCTAGTCAAGTGAGCGAATAGCATCCCCTTAGGCTTGGTATTGTTTGCATCCATAACCCATGTGGCATCTGGTAACCCAATCACGCTCCTAAGTGCCTCATAATCGAAAGTCATACTGTGTATGGCCAACTCAGCCTGCTGATGGGCGCAGGTGCCATCAGGAATATGGCGGCACTGTAAAGCCTCCTCTATGGCAGTCTCAGTAATCATGGTCTCTCTACCCCTCAACTGGACCGAATCCAAAGTCGGACGGAAGAAGTTGCAATAAAATTCCTTCACCCAAGATATGTTGATATCCCCCAAATCTCGGTCAACAAAGTCTATACCCAACTTAAGAATCCGACTAGTAATGGACCGTCGGACGTCATTGGGGAGAACAAGCTTCTTCTCGGTATTCAGTTTTGTTGTCCGGTACTTGGAAAGTCGAAGCTCACAGTAGAGATTGGGGAACTTAGTCGGGTCAGTAGAAGGTAACAGCTGATTTTCCTTTTCTTCGTCATTTAGAGGATTCTTAGCATAATTCTTGTAGATGGAGGGAATAGAGGGTGTAGAGTGCTTTCTTTTCTTGGAAGAGGTGGCTATAGCCTTTCCTTTATCCGACATCCTGAAAAAGAAATATAATGGAATATAAGCAATAAAGCATGTAGCACAAAGCAAGAAAGCATATTCAGGATGTAAAATGGATGACAGCAAACATGATGTGAATGGAACTTGAAATATGGCCGACAAATAAGAACAGAGAACACAGTCATATTCCAAGAATTCAATGTTCACTAATGACCAAAATTCATAAAGAATAAGCATGTGCATCATCAATACTCAAAGAATGGTTAAAGAGTTAAAATGCAAACTTGGAAGAAACGGAAGCAGTGAGTTGGAAAAAAATGGAGTTAAAAATTAGTACATGATGAGAAATGAACATTTCAAGCATACAAATCATGGTCACAACATATCATGCAAATCCTGGAAGTCGAAAATAACGAAAGGTAGCCCAAATTCGTAATAGAGAGCAAAATGAAATTAAAATTCTCGAAAATTGGGTAGTATTTTGGCTTAAAATTGGACGTTCCCAGATTGCAAAATGGCACAAACAATCATGATTACAATATCATTTATTCAAAGCAACAACAAGATAGCCTCCAGGAAACACAGAATGCACACAGAGCAACTCAATTGTGGCACTTATCAAACAAATGAACAAGCAGAAAATAAACACAAACGGATATCATTTTTTTTTATGAGAGAAATATGCTGAAGTGCTCCCCATACTATTCACAACTCTTTATGCATCTACTTACTAAACACAAGAATGCAATTCACAAAAATGCAATATGATATTATTCATCTACTACTAAACACAACATACATGTGACTAAGCTAACAATTGAGTTGTGCAAACAAATTTATGTGAAACATCTACCTACAATGGTAACTCAAGTCACTTACTAAGCAAATTTAAAAGAGAGTGGAAAGAGTTTACCATGGTGGGGTGTCTCCCACCTAGCACTTTTAGTTTAAGTCCTTAAGTTGGACATTTTGAGGTGCTTATTGTCATGGTGGCTTATGCTTGTGCTCATCGTTGAATTTCCAAGGATCCATGCTTCTCAATTGGTTGACAGAATTTCCAACCATCTTCATCAAGCTCGGGCAAAGTTCTACCCAAGATATGAGTTCCCATAGTTGGTCTTCACATAGCGAACCGGGATCCCATATCTTATCTTCACACCCATCCGTTAGTTGAGTTTCATGATTTTGTCGGACGGGTGGTTGACATGATGGTGAC
Source organism: Arachis stenosperma (assembly GCF_014773155.1). Taxonomy (NCBI): domain Eukaryota; kingdom Viridiplantae; phylum Streptophyta; class Magnoliopsida; order Fabales; family Fabaceae; genus Arachis; species Arachis stenosperma. The sequence continues at coordinate 71,618,397 of NC_080386.1, forward strand.
TGACACATAGAATTCTCTTTATTCCGCCAATGCTTCCTTCTAAGCCCATATATGGTGATTTTCGTACCATCCTCATTCATACACCGTAAAGTCTTGGCCTTTATGATTTTTATACCGAAATTCCAACCACTACACAACTCTTTCCTATTCTTAATTCCACAAAGAGCTCTAAGTTGACCATCATTTTCAATTAAACCATATTCAAGTGAGAAAGTAAAGTTTAGGGATGAGAGTTTTACCCACTTGAAGGTTGATTTAGGGAGGGAGACCTCCCCATACTTAGACAATGCAAGGTCTACTTCTTTAGGCTCTTCTTTGGTTGTTTCCACCTCTTTACAAACTTCTTTGATTTCAACTTTATCCCCTTTTTCGCTTGGCTTGGTGTTGTCTTCAAGAACTTCATCTTGGCCAATGGGAGGTGATTCAATTTGGGATAGGAATTCGTGGATAAATGAATCCATCTCTTGATCAACCTCTTCATATTCTTCAATTTCAATATACACCATGCCATTTCCGTCTTCCTTGGGAGGTTGTGCACACTCTCTTATAATTTTAACTTCATGTCCAAGGGGAGAGGATTCCATTGTAGAGAGAAATTCATCCATGATTGAATCCATCTCTTGATAAGCTTCTTCCAAATCTCCAACGATGGTATGCCTTGGAGGTTGCGCACCCTCCTCAACATCAATATCAAGCTTCTTGGAAGAGTGCTCCATGATGCTACATTCCCATGGACTTTCAACATCTCCCAAATCTTCAACCACTTCTTCCTTTTCTTCAATGGTCATTGGCTCCTCCAATTGTTCCAATGCGGAACTTGGTTTCTCCTTCTCTACCGAATTGTCCCATTTCTCCTTCATACTTTGCTCTTCTGTTGACTTTTCAAATGTCGTCATGGAAGTACCTTGAGTATTCAAACATTGGTGGGCTAAAGTGAGCACCACCTTGGTCAAATTGGTCACAAACTCAAGTGTATCCCGCTTCATGGCTTCTTGTCGTTGGAGTAACAAAGTGAGAGGATCGTCTATTGGGGCTTGGGGTGAGTAGGAGGGTTCATTACTTTGGGAGGATGGGTTATGATAGGATGGTGGTTCTTCTTGGTGAATTTGTGGAGGTGGTGTGCATCGAGGTGGTTCTTGGTAGTAGTAATCTTGGAATTTTGGTTCCATGTATGGCTCATATGGTTCAAAAGTTGGATGGTGTGGTGAATATGGATTGGGTTCATATGGAAGCGTTTGGTGAAAATAGGCTTGTGAGTGTGGTTGAGAGTTATGTTGAGGATATGGTTCATAGACATATGGTGGTGGTTCTTGAAGGTCACAAGGTGATTCACCATAGCCATTGGATTGATATGCATCATAGAATGGCTCTTCTTCATAGTGCATTGGTGGATGTTGTTGCCATGAAGATTGATCATATGCATATGGTTCCTCCCACCTTTGATTGTCCCATTCTTGATGCACATCTTCATTATAGTCCTCATTACCTACAACATAATTGTAATCACACTCATAGCCAAAGTGAGAATTCATGATAGCAAGAGAGGGCAAAAACAAAAAAATAGTAACAAATAAAGAGAACAAACTAAAAACTAACAAAGAAGCAAAAAGCAAACATATTCACAGTATTCACATATATACAATAACCAATAACACAACACCATTGCAATTCCCCGGCAACGGCGCCATTTTGATGATTGGATTTTTGACGGTTTAGAATTTCACTAATAAAATCTCGTTGTAAAGTATAGTTTCTAAACCAACAATAACCCTTTAATACAAAAGATTGTTTGTCACAAGAAACAAACCCCTAATTTTATAAACCGAAGTATTCAAACCTCGGGTCGTTCTCCCTAGGAATTACAATAAAGTGTCTTGTTATTGGTTGTGAGTTATTTTGGGGTTTTGGATAAGAAGCATGAAAAGTAAATGGTAATGAAAATAAACTAACAACTATAAAAGGCTCTTGGCAAGATATGAGAACTAGAAGTCCTATCCTAGTTATCCTCATCAATTGTGATGAGATTTGTTCATTGCGCCCACTTAGTTAACCTCTAACTATGGAGGAAAGTCAAGTGGATGAATCAATTTGATTCCTCAAGTTCTAATCATCTCCTAAAGGAATGACTAGCTTTAGAGATATTCAAATTAATTAGCAACTTCTAATTATCAATCAACAAAGGAATTAGATAACTCAAGTGTCACTAGTTGCTCTACCTAAGCCAAGAGGAACAAAATCTATGCTATATCTAGAAGAGACATTTCATCAAACACATAGAGTGAAATACAAGTAAACATTATTAAATGCAAGAATTAAAGGAATCTACAACTACAAAAACAAGAGATCAACAATAGAAAAGCAATGAAGAACAATTATTATGAATTACCTCTTATTGAATTAAAAGAAAATGGAAGTAGCAATAGTAGATCTATAACAAAGTATAAGAACAATATAAAGGAAATTACAACAAAGGAGTAGAAGAATGATGAATGTAACAACAAATAATTGGGAAGTAGAAGTAGAAGAAAGCTAAGATTAAAAACCTAGATCTAAGAACTAAACCTAATCCTAATTCTAGAGAGAAGTGAGAGCTTCTCTCTCTAAAACTCTAAACTAATCCTAAGTATATTCTATATGCTAGACTTAGATGATTATTGATTGATTGATCAATTAATGCCTTCCCCTCAATCCTTCATCCTTTTATTCCTTTCCCTTAGCAATTGGCGCCAAAAATGGGTTCAGAAACCCTCTCAAATCGCCAGGCACGTGTTGCATTAATGAGGTCATGTGCTGTCATCGACGTGTGCGCGCACGGTACGCGTGCGCGTCCCTGGCTTGTTTCGCAATGTGCGCGCGAGCGCCTTGTGCGCGTGCGCGTGCATGGCCGAGATCAATTTCTTTGGCTTTTGTGCTTCTCTCCACTTGCATGCTTCCTTCCTTGCTCCTTTGATCCATGCCTAACCTATTTCATCCAGAGATTACTAGCAAACACATCAAGGCATCTTATGGAATCAAAGAGGAACTAGAATTCATCAAAATAAGGCTTAAAAAGCATGTTTTTACACTTTAGCACAAATACGGGAGAGATTACAAAACCATGCCAATTCATAGGTTAAATGCGAGAAAAGGTTATCAAAATACTCTAAATTCAATACAAGATGAACCCTAAAAATGGGGTTTATCAACCCTTACCACCAAACACCCCCATATGACCCTAACCCTTATCCACCACACCAACCACCATATGAACCATATATAGAACCACCCCAATTCCAACCTAGTTACTCCCAAGGACCACGACCTCCATATGCACCATGTCCATATCCATCAAGGCAAGAATCACAGGTTTGCTTCGAAGAATCAATAGACCAATTTAATGCAACCCTTCATGAACTAGAGAAAGAAATAAATCGATTATCTTCCAGACGTTCAGACACTCAATAGACTCCTATGCCTTCATGTGGAGAATCTAATGAAGAACGCAGCACGAAGAAGATACTAGAAACTCCAGTGGACAGCATAGAGCAAAACTTCGTACTGGAACAAGTAGATAACGCTGTCATTGTAGAAGAAGAAGAGTTGGTTGAAGACTTAGGAGATGCTGAACCTCCATTGGAAAGTCCGTTCATAAAGCCTCCTTCCAAGATGTTTGAAATTGATGTTGAAGAGGGTGTACAACCTCCAAAGCATATCATGGTTGAAGACTTTGAAGGGGATGATCAAGAGATGGATTCAATCATTAATGAATTCTTATCTACATTTGAATTCTCTCCCATTGGACTTGACTTGGAGATTAAAGAAGAAGAAGCACAACTGATGAGCGGATAATTTGTACACTTTTTGGCATTGTTTTTAGTATATTTTTAGTATGATCTAGTTAGTTTTTAGTATATTTTTATTAGTTTTTAGTTAAAATTCACTTTTCTGGACTTTACTATGAGTTTGTGTGTTTTTCTGTGATTTCAGGTATTTTCTGGCTGAAATTGAGGGACCTGAGCAAAAATCTGATCCAGAGACTCAAAAGGACTGCAGATGCTGTTGGATTCTGACCTCCCTGCACTCGAAGTGGATTTTCTGGAGCTACAGAAGCCCAATTGGCGCGCTCTCAACGGCATTGGAAAGTAGACATCCTGGGCTTTCCAGCAATATATAATAGTCCATACTTTGCCCAAGATTTGATGGCCCAAACCGGCGTTCAAAGTCACCTCAAGAAATTCCAGCGTTAAACGCCGGAACTGGCACCTAATTGGGAGTTAAACGCCCAAACTGGCATAAAAGCTGGCGTTTAACTCCAAGAAGAGTCTCTACACGAAAATGCTTCATTGCTCAGCCGAAGCACACACCAAGTGGGCCCGGAAGTGGATTTTTATGTCTTTTACTCATCTTTGTACACCTTAGGCTACTAGTTTTCTATAAGTAGGACCTTTTACTATTGTATTTTTAAAAAAAAATCTTTGGACATCTAGTTCTTAGATCATTTGGGGGCTGGCCATTCGGCCATGCCTAGACCTTGTTCTTATGTATTTTCAACGGTGGAGTTTCTACACACCATAGATTAAGGTGTGGAGCTCTGCTGTACCTCGAGTATTAATGCAATTACTATTGTTCTTCTATTCAACTCCGCTTGTTCTTTTACCAAGATATCACTTGTTCTTCAACTTGATGAAGGTGATGATTGACACTCATCATCATTCTCACCTATGAACAAGGTGACTGACAACCATTCTTGTTCTATAAGCATTCGAGGCTTGGTGAATATCTCTTGGATTCCTGATTGCACGATGCATGGTTGATCGCCTGACAACCGAGTGCTCGCCTGACAAACGAGCCAGCCATTCCGTGAGATCAGAGTCTTCGTGGTATAGGCAGGACCTGATGGCAGCATTCAAGAGAATCCGGAAGGTCTAACCTTGTCTGTGGTATTCTGAGTAGGATTCAATGATTGAATGACTGTGACATGCTTCAAACCTGTAACCTACTGGGCGTTAGTGACAGACGCAAAAGAGTGATTCTATTCCGGTAGGGGAGGGAACCAAACCGGTGATTGGCAGCACTGTGACAGAGTGCGTGCATTAGCTTTCACTGCGCGGATGGGAGGTAGCTGCTGACAACAGTGAAACCCTACACGAGCTTGCCATGGAAAGGAGTAAGAAAGGATTGGATGAAGGCAGTAGGAAAGCAGAGAGACGGAAGGGAAGGCATCTTCATACGCTTGTCTGAAGCTCTTACACCAATGACATACATAAGTATCACTATCTTTATCTTCTATGTTATTTTCGTTCATTATCATATACATTTGAGTTTGCCTGACTAAGATTTACAAGATGACCTTAGCTTGCTTCAATGCTAACAATGTCCGTGGGATCGACCCTTACTCACGTAAGGTATTACTTGGACGACCCAGTGCACTTGCTGGTTAGTTGTGCGAAGTTGTGTAATGCCATGGAATTGAACCACCAAGTTTTTTTGGAGTTCATGACCAGGGATTATGAGAGTTGTGAAAAGTATTGTTCACAATTTCGCGCACCAAGTTTTTGGCGCCGTTGCCGGGGATTGTTCAAGTTTTGAGCAAGCTTTTGGTAACAATGCCTGGGATTGTTCTAGTTTGGACAACTGACGGTTCATCTTGTTGCTTAGATTAGGTATTTATTTTTTTCGAAATTCTTGAAGATGAATTCTAGAGTTTCATGATGATTTGTTGAAATCTGGCTGGCTGAGAAGCCATGTCTAATCTGATTGGACCGAGGTTTCAACTTATCACCACAAGAGCTTGATGATTCTCATCAATTTTGCTCTTGGAGCAGTGATCTGCTAAGATTTGGCTGACCTTTGGTCATGTCTAGTGTTTTGGACCGAAGCTTTCCTTGAAAGCTTGGCTGGCTGTGAAGCCATGTCTAATTCCTGGACCGGAGTCTTAGACTAGCATTGCACTGATTCCTGGAATTCTCATCAAGGATTTTGATACCTTTTCCCACTTAATTTTCGAAAAAACACAAAAAAATTTTTACAAAATCATAAAAACCAAAAATATTTGATGTTTCATGCTTAAGTCTAG